>NC_059438.1:43164363-43520873 GCF_021028975.2 Sphaerodactylus townsendi | reverse complement strand
TTAATCTTTGTTATATGGAGCATTTCTACTGTGCTTTTCTGATACTTGAAATGCTTCTCAGACACAATTTTGGGAATCCTGTCATCAGGACTGTAGCATTACTGATATTTTTATCTCCTATACTACAGGTGGAAATTTGATGCGGGGGGTGCGTGGGTGGGGTAGTTTGCCTCAGTCTTCACAGAGTCTGGTCATGGCTGATGAGACATTTAAAATGGGGAGCCTGGCTCCACTGGAGTATTACTAGACGGATCAGCAAATATATACAGTCAAACCAATACTAGAAAATCTGAGGCCAGCCAAGCCTAAGAAGCATGGACCATATATATAGAGACACAAAGCAATGAACTAATTGGTATATGCAATTGCTTCGAGTATAAAGTCAGTAGATAAGTCATACACCATTCATAAAGATATATTGTGATTATATTATAATATGCAACTGGATGTAAATGTAATAACAAAACATACAATGAGGGCACTTAGGCAACCTAAGAAGCGTAATGGGACAGTACTTAGTAACTGATTCTCATAAACATTGTACATAAGGCAAGAAACCTATAACATTCATACTGCGTTCCAATCAATTGAAAGAGTCAGTATCACCAATGGACAATGAGTCAAAAGTATTAAATCGAATCGCGGTAGTAGACAGCAGCAGCTCCAGCAAATGGATGAAGACACCACCACGACAGCAGCCACATTCGCAGAACGCGTTGCGCACTAGTCCACGTTTTCAACAGAAATTTCTTTCATTATACATTACTTTGTAACTTGCTGATTCACTGAATGTTGAAGCTGGATGCTGTTTTACTTAACTAAACATACAAGAATAGACTTCAATCTGTAAGTACCGTATATACTCGTGTATAAGTCGACCCGCATATAAGTCGAGACACCTAATTTTACCACAAAAAACTGGGAAAACTTATTGACTCGCGTATAAGTCGAGGGTGGGAAATGCAGCCGCTGCTGGTAAATTTCAAAAATAAAAATAGATGTCAATAAAATTACAATTGAGGCATCAGTAGGTTAAATGTTTTTGAATATTTATTTCAAAGAGAAACAGTAAACTGGCTCTGTAAGTGGAAAAGAGGGTCAACAAGAATAATATGGTATCAACAATAACTTTAGAAGTACAAAAACCTTAGCTCAACCAGCAACCAAGCTAAAACAAAAGAGTTAAAATCCTTCAAAACTTGACTCCTCATCATCATCTGTATGTCCAAATGTAACCCAACTTAGATTTTAAGAGGGATATTATCAGAAATGGAAAATCTACTATTAGCTTCCATTGTAAACAATGGGGGATGGGGCACCCCCTTTGGGGGTCAATAACTTTGGATCCCCTGACCCAAACTTCACCAAACCTGGCTGGTATCATAAAGAAACTCTCCTGATGAGACCAGCCAGGTTTGGTGAAGTTTGGTTCAGAGGGTCCAAAGTTATGGACCCTCAAAAGGGTAACCCCATCTACTAATAGCTCCCATTGAAAACAATGGGGAATGGGGGCACCTCCTTTGGGGGTCCATAACTTTGGACCCCCTGAACCAAACTTTACCACACTTTGCTGGTATAATCAGGAGTGTCTTCTGAGGGTACCCTCAAATTTTGGTGCCGCTAGCATAAAAACTGCACCCCCTGCTGGCCGGCAAATTAAAAACACACACAAAATTTTAATGACCAGCATATAAGTCGAGGGGAGCTTTTTCAGCATTAAAAATGTGCTGAAAAATTAGACTTATACATGAGTATATACGGTAACTGTATCTTTTACTGTAACTGTTTATCAGTATGTTTAGTCAACCTACTGTATTAATAAAGAAATGTATATTACAGACGTCATATACCCAATGGCATTCACCTACACCTTTCACTGGATTACCTTATTGTACATATTTAGCACATTATATCTGTCAAATGTTAACATTTTTATATAGATTAACATATTTATTGATGACAGTAAATTGGTTCTTTATTTCGTTGCTTTTATGAAAGCAAATGCTACCACATTGATACAAAGATGTAACATGTATAATGTCCAACACAATTTAAAATAACAGTTAAAATGACAGTATGTATATTTATGCAGTTATTATTACTATATTTACCTGAACGCACTGAAGAAATTTCTGTTGAAAACGTGGACTAGCGCGCAACGCATTCTGCGAATGTGGCTGCTGTCGCCGTGGTGTCTTCATCCACTTGCTGGAGCTGCTGCTGTCTACTACCGCGATTCGATTTAATACTTTTGACTCATTGACCATTGGTGATACTGACTCTTTCAATTTATTGGAACACAATATGAATGTTACAGGTTTCTTGCCTTACGTACAATGTTTATGAGAATCAGTTACTAAGTACTGTCCCATTACGCTTCTTAGGTTGCCTAAGTGCCCTCATTGTATGTTTTGTTATTACATTTATATCCAGTTGCATATTACTTATAATATAATCACAATATATCTTTATGAATGGTGTATGACTTATCTACTGACTTTATACTCGAAGTAATTGCATATACCAATTAGTTCATTGCCTTGTGTCTCTATATATACAGTCCATGCTTCTTAGGCTTGGCTGGCCTCAGATTTTCTAGTATTACTAGACGGAACAGTGCTTTCCTCAGAACTTTCCACTCATTTGGCTTATAGCCCACGATTCCTTAAAGGCAAAATAAAAATCATCCCTATTCCTAAAGAAGTCACAATGATGGCTTCCTCCAACCATCTGCATGTTCACCCAGTTCTTGCATATTGCTTCTGGTACGGAGCCCACCCCTAGAAACTGCCTACTCAGCCCCTCTCCAGAACAGAGGAAAGCAAAAATATTTCTGAATGTCTGAATCGGAAACATACAATGGAAGGTAGTATTTTTAAAAAATGAACGATGTACCTTTTGTGATTTGAGCTTTCAAAAAGATCCATGGTACAGCCAGGAAAGACTCTAGGCATGGTTCTGGTGGGTTTTCCGGGCTGTGTGGCCATAGTCTGGTGGATCTTGTTCCTAATGTTTCACTTGCACCTGTGGCTGGCATCTTCAGAGGTGCATCACAGAGGGAAGTTTGGAACACACTGTGTCCAGCCACAGATGCAGGCGAAACATTAGGAACAAGATCTACCAGACTACGGCCACACAGCCCGGAAAACCCACCAGAACCAGCTGAATCCGGCTGTGAAAGCCTTTGACAATACATAAATGTATTTACTTCATTACTATACCCCCGCTCTCTCCCCAATAGGCACCTGAACTGGCTCCTCTTCTCCATTTTATCCTCACAACAAACCCCATAAGGTAGGTTATGCAGGAGTTGTGGCTAACACACCCAAAGATTATAAAGAGCAGCATCCTCTGGAGGCCCATTCCATCTTTCCTAGATCACATCACTGGTCAGCCAGGATGGTACCTAATCCTATGCCAATTTGCTATGCTAAGCAACAATATCTTTAATTGTAATAGCTTCCCAACTACACTTTTTTCTAGTATTCTGTAGTATTTGCTAAGATAACTGAGACCTGCTGTCTGCCTTATTTTTCGATGGGGCTGGGAATGAGCCATCTTCTCAAGCACAATTTACTTACCATTCCGAAAAAGCCAGGTCTGTCCTCTGGCACATGCAGTTCTGGGTAAATATTCTCCAAGTACCACTTGAAATCCTTGCATTTCAGCTTCTGCCGGAGCAATCTTCTTTCTCTCACATCTCCATAGGGCTCCTAAAAATGAAACATGAACTTTAAAACAAATAAAAAACATTTTACAATAGTGGAAGGGAAAAAAGAGAGGAGGGTACCAGTAATCTGATTTTCTAAAATGAAGGATTTTTTTTAGCTAATCTTCACGTTCCTTTGATGTCCTCCCTCACTGGTTTCCAACTTCTGATATATTTAATGGGATTTTTATTGTTTGTCTACATTTTTTAGCAATCTGCTCGAATTACTTTTTATTTTATTTATTGTACATACTTCTTTTGCTGGAGTTTGCACTTCTATCTGTTCTCCTCATTCAAGCCGGACATTCATCATTTACAGAAAGTTTTCTTGCATTTTATAGCTTCCTTGACTCTGGTTAATAACACTGGCATTGTCTTGGATCCTTGTATCTTTCTTAATCTGAGTTATATAATCTGGATGAACTTCTATTAGTAACCTCCAAGTGTCCTGAAAAGAGTTGGCTCTCCCTTTCAAGCTCCAGGAGGTACACTGTGGGAGAGGGCACTGGAAAAGTAGAGTTGGGAGATATGGTTATACTCAAAATTCTTCCAAAATTCTTCCCATCTTCTGTTACATTGGTGCAGAGGCTAGGATGTGCAACCTTTCTCCAGCACTGATGTTGTGCATCACCAGGTCTGTTAGTAATAAGACTGCCACTCCGCAGAGTTACTTGCAGAACATAAAATGAACCTGACATGTATGACCAGGTAAAGGAGGGTGAGACAGCTCTCCAGAAAGTGCTGACTCCCCCAGGTTTTCTGATCTTTGATAAGTCACAAACAACGGGGCGGGGGGGGGGGGGGTTGACGGTGGCACTACTCATCTGGGAATCCTTGTCCTTCGGGGCACTCCTCACCCCAAAGATCCTTGTTATTGAGTGTGTTGGCCTCATGTGAGACACTGAGGAGAACTTGGGTATCTGGCTGGTGTTCTGTCCACCCAACATGCCAGTTAATACCCTGCTGAGCCTTTAGGAGGCAGTGGCCTGTTGGGCCTAGCAGTTCCCCAGGTTAATAGTCCTAGGCGACTGCAGTGTCCCTGTGGATACAGCTGCCTCTACTCAGGCTACAGACCTAGCGTCTTCCATGGCAGCACTGGGTCTCTCACAGTTTGTTTTGGGTCCTGCACATCATGCAGGCAACACCATGGATCTGATCTCTGGGATGGGATAGATATTTGCCCTGTATTAATTGATAGAGGGCCACTATGCCCTGAATGTCCACCTGCATGTACCTCCCTATATAGACAGTGAATTTATGGTCACCCACAGAGACTGGTGGTCTTTAGAATGCTCAGTGGGATCCAGTGACTCCCAGAGACTTGTTGGATGAGCTGATAAGAGGACTAGCAATGCTGGTTCTCTGAGGCTATCAACAAGATTGCTTCAAACTAGCTCTTTGGGATACCTCAGAGCGAGGGAGGAAGAAACGGAGATAAGATGATGCAATGGACCCCCATACCTTCCAATAACACCAAGGCTGGGAAACCACTCACTGACCAGGTTTGTTGGATTTTCCCATCTTTTTTTGGACAGGGACTGAGCTACTTCTATTATTAAAATGAAAGAACTTCCCCTCAGCCCTGCTATACTTCCCAGAAGGTGAAGGATGTATCAGCAGAGTATAAAGCAGAGCTACTCTGGTAAGATGAGAATGTTTAGTCTTCACTGCAACCTTCTACCACTCATGGAAATGAATACTCTTCAGGCTTTAGCAGTTGCAAGGTTACACAAGTCTATTCTATACAAGACTATTATACTATACAGAACTCTTCAGCATTAACAAAATTCAACACATACAGAACTTAACTCAGACTCTATCTCTATCTAACATATACAAAGCATATATCACGGATACTTTTCCCTGCCCATGCAACAGCCTCTCATTGGTCTAGAATTACTGTTGAACTAACCAATCATGTTAAAGATCAATCTTTGCTACTTTTGCCCCTAGAGTGACTGTCTCCGTTCTCTGGGTTCGCAAACCTCTGCTAACTTGAAATGACCTCTTGTGAACTTTTCACTCTTTTTTATATATAATGACAGGATGCCCATTATTTATAAACCATTCTTGGTAAACCTCTTATATAAAAGGCACAAAAAATAATACTGAGGCAGATGTAAAACGTAAACAGAACAAAAGATTTATTAACAGAAAGAGGAGATGGGAGTGGGAGATGAATAACTTGGAGGAAGGAATGTAGGAGGTAGCAAAATATATTTTTACAACAGAGATCTTTGGCAGATAAGCAATAATTAGCTTGCTTCTGGGGGTGCTTTTGGTTCTAAATCCTGATTTTGCCTGTTGTTCACCCTGTAGAGCCTGCAGGCCCTGGCTGCTCCAATCCCAGTCCTTGCTGGTTCCCAACCTGGTCTAGGCTTACTAGGGTTTGCTCATCCCCTGAGAACTTATCACTTTCAAGGGAATGGCCCACAACACTATCCCCCCTTGGGAAGGCAGCAGCCCAGGCTTCTAGGGGTACACATTGTGGAATGCCTGGAGCAGGAGGGGAGCATGAACTTGATCCGCTTGTTCCCAAGAGCAATTTTCAGGTCCATACTCCTTCCAATTAATAAAGTATTGCAGATGGCTCCAACGCCTGCAAGAATCAGGGATCTGAGCCACCTCTTACTCCTCCTGGCCATTGATCAGGATGGATGGAGAAGTAGATGAGCATGGCCATAGTAGGTCTGGCCCTACTGCAGGAAACAGCAGTGACTGGTGAAAGACCAGATGGGTGCGCAGGGTAGGCGGCAGCTTCAAGCAGTAGGCGACAGGGTGATTCATTCCAGGATGGGGAATGGGCCAGTATAATGTGCATCCAGTTTTACAGGGAGGGCTTCTGTGAAACTTCGTGGAGGTGGGACAGCTCATGCATTTTGGTCTCTAAATTTCTTAGGGATTCCTCCCCGGTTATGCTGCTGATCCGCATCCACCTTGTATGCTTCCTTGGCCTGTTCTGGGTGTTCCCAGAGAAAGGCATGCTGGGCCATTAGCTCTTGGGTGAGAGCATCTGCAGCAAGCTTTACCAGCAGCGAAGCCAGGATCACCTGCAGGAACTGCAAAAGCTTTTAAATCGTATGTCACCTGGAAAGCTTGACTTAGGTGGCAGATGCATGCAATCGCACACCTGGCTATGTCAGGGTTCAAACCTGCGGCTCTCCAGATGTTCATGGACGACATTTCCCATCAGACTTCGACAGCCAGCATACGCACCAAATACGCCATGCTACCAGGGGCTGATGGGAAATTGCAGCCCATGAACATCTTCGGAGATCCCCGCGGCGAGGGGTTGTGCAGGACCCTTGTTCTGCGTGGAATTCCAGCAAGTGGCAGGAGAGATGGCTAGTTGTTCTTCAGTGCATGCTAGAAGCAAACTGCTATATTGCTCCAACATGGCATTTGCGCATTCAGCCTGTTCTTCAGATTGGGGGTGATGTGCAGTAGACAAGTGCACCTTGGTCCCTAGTAAGGAGTGCTTGGCTTTCCAGAACTGTGATGTGAACTGCACTTCTCAATCTGTGACAATACATTCAGGAATCCCATGGAGGTGGAAGATGTGTTGGAGGCACAACTGGGTGGTGTCATAAGCTGTGGGGAAGCCAGTACAGTGAGCCATCTTGATAAATGGTATAGGGTCCAGACTTGGTATAGGGTCCAGATCAGTCACAAAGTCCCTGGACGCTGCCTGCCATGGGCCTGGGGATGTTGGCAGCAGGTGTTGCAGTTCCCCTGGCTTGCCTGGCTGGTTCTTGGCCTGGCAGCAGGTTTTGCAGATGCTGATATAGTGGGCCACATTCGCCTGTACACGGGGTCACTAGAACTCCCAGGTTAATAGGTGCAGTGTCCAGTAATGCCCAAAATGCTCAGCAAGGCGTATGTCATGTGATAATTGAAGGATCTATTGTCAAAGGCTTTCACGGCTGGAATCACTGGGGTGCTATGTGGTTTCTGGGCTGTATAGCCATGTTCTAGCAGCATTCTCTCCTGATGTTTCGCCTGCATCTGTGGCTGGCTTCTTCAGAGGATCTGATAGTTGGAAAGGAAAGCAAGTGGAGTATATACACCGCGGAGCGGGGTCAATAGGTGAGTGGCATCTGAAATAGGTTCGCCCAGCAAGTGAGTATAAATGAAATGTAAAAAATGCATGTGAGTAAATAGTCGGAGATGAAGTAAGGTCAATATGGGTGGGTTGCATCTGGAATAGGAAGTAGTCTGGCCCTCGGTTCCCTTGGATTTGTCTGTAGTCATCCTGGGGTTCCTGTGCGGATTTCTGACTAGTCACTCTGGTCTTGAATCTAGTGTTTCTTCAAACCCGGCAGCCACCTAATTCATTTTTATGGTTTCTTCCTTTCTGTTGAAATTGTCCATGTGCTTGTGGATTTATTGCCAGACTTTGGGGTCACCACCTTGATGGCCAGATTTTTGAGCAGTATCTGATTGTTGAGATGCATGTTTTGGTCTCCAAAAGTTGTTGTCTGGATTCTGCACAGATAGCCATATGACGACCACATTTGAGTACATCCGTTATTTGCCTTAGAAAGCTGGCTTGAATTTGTTCTAAGTTCCTGCATAGTGTTTGTATCCAGACCAGGAAGCAATGTAGTAACCTTGATGTTAAATACTTGGGGCACCGCTGGGATTAGTTGATTGCTTTTTTAGAGAAAAAAGTGAGCAACTGCTAAGGCAGTACAATTGGCTGGAGAGATGGCGTTGATGTATAGTCCACTTGACATTAGATTGGAAGTTCAATTGCAGATTTTTAAAGGATTTTACTTGTTCCGCATGAGAAATTCCCATCTTCCACATCTTCCACATTTATGTCTGACAACACTGCTAAGGCAGTACAATTGGCTGGAGAGATGACAGTGATGTATAGTCCAATTGACATTAGATTGGAAGTTCAATTGAAGATTTTTAAAGGATTTTACTTGTTCCGCATGAGAAATTCCCATCTTCCACATTTATGTCTGACAACACTTAAAGAAAATCATAACTTTTGATTTGTCAAAGTTGATTGTTAGGGAATTAGCTTGGCGATATTGATAAAATGCCCACAAATATTGGATCAGGCCATTTCGGTGATATGTTATTGCAGTGTCATCTGTGTATAGAAGTAATGGAGTGGAATGGCTTTCTATCATTGGAGGACATCCATTGACTTTTCCATACATTGGGCCAGATCCCTAAAAAAAAGGTTGAAAAGGTGAAGTACGCTGTTTCACCCCTTCTGTGGTGGGAATTTTTTCTGACAAATTACCTCTTGTGTGCATTTGTATTTGACACAATGTATTTGACACAATAGTATCAAATGCCCCTTTTAGATCTAAAAAAGCCACGTATAATTTGTTCTTTTCGATTCTTGTGTATTTTTCTGTCAGTGAAGCTAATATCAGACAATGGTCTACAGTAATTATCTGTAGCAGAAACCAATCTATTCAGAAACCTGGGCAGAAACCAATCTGTTCAATACCCAGTATGCAATTTGATGTTATCCATGCATCCAGTCTTTTCTCTAGATGTTTGACCTACATTTTTCCAAAAACAGACAATAGGTTGATCGGTCAAAAGTTCTCAGGCAGGTGTGTGGCTCAGGCAGGTACAGTTATAGAGTTGAGCTAGGAATCTGGGGAAATGCCATAATGATCTAGTAATGTAAATAAACTGTCTAAAGGTTGAGCCCACCAATCTGCATATTTTTTAAAAAGATCACTTGGCATGCCATCTGGGTGTGGTATTTTGTGGCTTTTCAGTAATTTTATTAATATCATAACTGGGTCATGTTCTGTTATCTGAGATTTCAGTAGTCTATTAACCAAGGTCTGCTTGTGAGGGACCAACCTATGAAAAGATTTCATCTTCTCAAAAATGTAGAATTGGAATTCTCTTCTCTGAGAACACATTTAGAATTTTGAGGTATGCACCTCTACAAAATGGCAGCTACAGTAGGTGGAGCCCTGCTACCACACACAAGTGAGTAGGTAAAAGTGGCCACCTGAATGGACAAATGCAAGGCCATGGAAAAAGTCTGGAAAGTGCACATGAAGACAAGCAACCACACACGCAGACAGATGTTGATCGATGTGGGAATGAAGTATTCTTTTGCTTTCCAACCCTCATCACCTTAAAGCTGAACTGTGGGTCCTATTTTGATTGTTACTTCTGTGTCTTGGTAAATTTTAAGTTCTGGTTTTAAATGTTTAAATGTTAAATGATTTGCTGCTGCCATTGTTTGTTTGGTTGGTTTTAATAGGTTTTTAAAAGTGATTTTACTGTGCTATGTTTTCATTTGTTATGAAAGCAGTGGCATAGTAGCTAAGAGCAGTGGCTAAGAGCAGGTGCACTTTGATCTGGACCGGGTTTGATTCCCAGCTCTGCCACTTGAGTTGTGGAGGCTTATCTGGGGAATTCAGACTAGCCTGTACACTCCCACACACGCCAGCTGGGTGACCTTGGGCTACTCACAGCTTCTTGGAGCTCTCTCAGCCCCACCCACCTCACAGGGTGTTTGTTGTGAACGGGGAAGGGCAAGGAGATTGTAAGCCCCTTTGAGTCTTCTGGCAGAAGAGAAAGGGGGGATATAAATCCAACTCTTCTTCATACAAAATAGATGCCTCATAGAATTTTGGACTCCATCTTGCATGTCAAAGTCAGGGTGAAAAGGTGGTGTCAGAATGGATCCTGTCAGCAGGACAAGGGGGGCTGACGGGGGGGGGGGGTTGACTTTACAGCGGCAACTTGTAGATGCCCGGAGCCTCCCTTCTTCCTCTCTTCACAGGGTTCCCCGGACACAATATCTTGTCGACAGGGAAGTGTGATCTGTTCCCAGGACTGGTTTTGCTTTGAAGTGTAAAATGGGGAGAGCCATCTGGCGTGGGGTGGAAGGGGACCAAGAGATATAGGGGGCAGATCTGAGCTGTGGCTCAGATCTCTCTTTTCTTGTGTACCTTACGTATCACGAGAATAAACAGCTTTGGAACGATCCAACAGTCTTTGTTATTTCCACACCCGAAGGTCTGACAGGTGGTTGGGAGCTGTACTTGAAAGCAGTAGGCAGCTGTACTTTTCAAATGGTTCAAAAGTTTGGTTAGCTGAATATGGGCTAGCTAACCTCCATTGTCTCACCTGAAGGTGATTTAATTAGTGCTTGAAGCTGACCATTACTCATCCTAATTCGCATCTAACTGAGCCCATCCCTATTCAGGAGAAAAGCTCTCTTGCACCCTGATGGCCCATCAAGCATCTCCTCTCTGTTCCAATCCCACAAAAGCAATCAAGTCTTTAGCTTTCCTGCCATACTGCCTCGGGACCCATTTTGACTATAAATGTTCCTCCTTTGGCCATTCACAGTGTGTGCGTTCTGGATCTGTGTGCACACCCAACTGCTCTGAGGGTTTTCTTCCTTTTGCTCCTGGAAATGCTGGCCATGGTCATGCTCAGTGCTACTTTCATTCTGCAAGACTGGTAACAGACTGGTAACTATCTTCCATCTTTAAACTCTATCCAACTTCCACCTTTCCTCAATGAGTTAGCTCTTATAGGTTGTGAGTCTGCATGTCCAAAACCTGCCTGCTTCTTCACAATTTTGTTATTAATAAAACTGTTTGTTAATTGTACAACTGCATACTTATTTAACAATTTCTGCCCATACAGTCCCAGCATACGTAGGGTATAGATCTCAGTTACCCCCTCTTGATCTGTCTCCACAACTCATTCCCCCACTTAAAAGTGGAGACAGCCTAGTTAGAGTAGCATAGGGAGTAACAATATAAATGTGGAGTCCACCATCTTTGAAGATGACATATGTCAGGCTGGAACTTGGCATCCAATGGAACTGAGTCTGTAGTGATGGGAGGGGGAGCTGGAGCACAGTGATGGACGATTGCTTTCACTTTGCCTAGGCCAGGGGTAGGGAACCTGCGGCTCTCCAGGTGTTCAGGAACTACAATTCCCATCAGCCCCTACCAGCATGGCCAATTGGCCATGCTGATAGAGGCTGATGGGAATTGTAGTTCCTGAACATCTGGAGAGCCGCAGGTTCCCTACCCCTGGCCTAGGCAACCAAGCAGGGGTGCCCAAGGCCAGGTGGCTGCTTTATTTCCCTGTCTCTAGCTTTGAGACTATCATAGGTGGAATCCCCACGGTCAATATAACACATTATACTGTTGAAGCAGTGGATTTGCTCTGAGTAGACCACCTTGCAGGACGCAATGTAGACAAGAACTGACAGACACACAGTCACCAGTGCAGTTCTATTTATTGCTCTCTACTGACAAAGCGCTTTGCCAGACCACAGGTGTTTCCAGGCACACACATCACTCTGTTGTTCAGCATCTATATAATAGTCGTAGTACCTATCAGGTGCCCTTACCTTATCAGGTTTTGCACATGGTACATGTTGTGCACTCAGTCCTAATTTTGCACACGGCACCTGCTAGAAGGAGGGTCCAACTTAGATTTTGCTCACCTAAACACATGTTCTGACACCCCTTCCAAAATCGGTATGACAGATTTTACATTATTTACAACATTGACAGACACTACATTTAGCTCACACAGTAGCTCATATTTTTCTTTTGCAGTAGGTTTTGTTAAGGCATCAGCCACATTCAGTTTAGAATCCACATATTGCAGTTTGGATGGTCCACCGGGTAACCAGTTCAATGACATGTTCATATTTGACACCTATATATTTTGTTCTGGCTTTTAAGTTCTGCTCAGCTAAAATGGATGGCTGTCTGCTAGCTTCTAACAGTGGTATTGGTTGGTTGTATTATTCTCACCTAGTTCCGCCTAACAACGCCTTTTAGCCATTGCGCAGTTCAAGCTACATGTTTCAGATATGGTACAGAATCCCGGCCTCAGAAGCTGGACACTGACCGAGGTTCTGCTCATGGGGAGTTCCCGGTGGTGGCAAATCTCGGAACATTGGCATGGGTTATCACAAAACCAGTGTAATGACTTTGGCGATTCTCCTTTACTGGAAGCAAATGAGCCACAATACAGCACACAGCTTGTTACTTTGTTGATCTGCTTTGATCAGCAACCCACGATTAGCAGTGCAAATTACATTGGAGGTAACGGCATCGGTCAAACCTATCCAGTCATGGGCGCCACTCAGTTTGAGATGTGGATCAAACTTCCTCAACAGCGACCTGCATAGCCCCGGGATTGTCACACAGTTCTGTACGATGCTTTACAGAATTCTGTCATAGGAGTTACAGCTGCTTTTCCTATCACGCTCCGGATTCCAATTCACATGAAATATCCGCCGTTTCCAGGAAGAACTCCCACTGCCTGATCAACATGGATTCATCCTGATTCTGTTGCCCCTCCTAAATCGGTAATGCCGGTAGTCCCGTATGTATGTGCGCTCTTTTCAAAAAAAACACGACCGGATCTAGACAAGTATATATTTGGACTCTTCAATTTAGATCTTCCGTACTATCTACACATGCCCGTGGTGACGTAGCTCCAAAAAAAAAGTTTTTAAAAAAATTATCGCCCCAACACAACGCAACAGCCTATCAGGATAAGGAAGAAGGTCACTGAGTGAACAGCCTGGCTGCACTGCTTGAAAGCCGCTGATAGACATGGATGTCCCACTACACACACGCCAGTGGGGAGGGTGAAACCTCATGAAAAGGTGCCACCCTTTGAAACCTGGTTGTACCTGCATTTAATTTCTTAGTGGGATCTCTCGGAATTCTAATTTCTGGTAGTGGGGATTCGATTCCTTCTTGTTATGCTTTCGAATTGACAGAGCCGCAGGGAAAGGAGGCATGCAGAATTGGGGATGATATACACAGGGTTGGTAAAGACAATTTTAGAATTGGCTTTTGCCCTCTTGGCTACTGATGTCTGCCAATATAGACTTTTTGAACAAAAGTTACAGAGTCTGAATTGAGTCTCAGATCCATGGCTTGACAACATGAAGCAAGACTACTTCAAGAGGATACGCACTGCCTGGACCACAAGGAAAGTCTCTAGAAGACAGCACTGAAGTATAGTACTGTAAATCCCCTCAATAAATTACTTTAAGCAGTAAAAGTGGTATGAAGTATAACTGGGTTAGTGATTACCATTCTCTTTAGCATCCCTACTGATAACAAAGAATTGCTCTTATTCTTCCATATTAACAACTTTAAAGGCTGGAAATGCACTCTTTTTAAAAATGAAAACTGACATTCTGCTACCAACTGTACGTCCCACAAGTTTTTGACCCTCCCTTGCAAAAGCTGCACACGGAGCCCCATGAATAATGTTATCTCTTGGTAGTTTTGCCTCTTCTTCACACCCCACAGATAAAATTTAAGCACCTTTCAGTACGGATCTTTTTTGCTTGTACAGTATTACTCTGTGTTATATAGATAACATTAACATTTGTCTTTATGTTGGTAGAAGATTTTATTTACAAATAAACTTCTTTTGCTTTACCTAAGCGGCATGGATTTCGGTAATAGTATTCTGTATCCATCCATCCATACTTCTGCAGCACGAACACTGTTTGCCAAAGCCTTTGCCCGTGAATAGGGAGCTTGCTTTGGGAAAACATGGCCGACATGGGAACAAGGATGGATCTCAAGGCTCCCGCCACACTGCCAGATCTAAATAAATCATTAAAAAGAACTTACTGATATGCAATCTATGATCTTGCCCTATGAACTGCCTTGAACTGAACTGTCTAATAAGTGACTTCAATCACTGGATTCCAGTCCTATGCTTACAAAGCCTGATGGTCCTACCATGCCGCTCTCTATTTCCTTGTTACCAGTTTTGGATGCCACTGTTCTGCATATGTCCATTAACAGTTTCTTTGCCTGAAGGAAGGTTTGAGAATCCAGTCTGCATGCACAATATTTCTGGAATTTGAATAGATACCTGAGTGGATTCATTACCCAGAATGCCTTTACACAGAATTTGAAATTAGTCAATTAAAAGCCGTGTATTTTATATACAACTCAGCAGGTTGCTGTGGAGGACACTCCAGATAAGAGGATAAAAGAAGCTGCTAGGGCATTTCAGAGCATTAATTGTTGCATTAGATGCATTCAGTTAGATGCTCTTTAAAGATCAAAGGAGTGGCAATTAAAGTTGTGGAACTAGAGTGAAGAATGACAGTATGCACTGTCCTTTGTGAAACAGCAAGAATGGTGGCTGTTCCAATGGACCGTGCCACACTGCTCTGTGGGAACCTTCTCAAAGAGTTCCATGTTGTGAGTGCCATTAGACCAGGCGGACTAACTTCAGCATTGGCTGTCCTTCCAAAGGTGGCCCAAGTGCTGGGAGGGTATTTTGCTGTACAATCTCCTTCACGTGTTGTCAGGATTGATAAAAGCCTTGCCATCAACTAGTAGAAAGGGCTTCACAGGGAGCATATGCCCTGACATTTGGAGATGATAGTACATAAACAGGCAGCAGAGAAAATTTAGTTGCACTTATGAGCAAACATTTTACGCTTCTAAAATCTGATAGAGGTAACAATAGGCAAAAATAAATTATGATGTTGTGAGTTCTTAAGTTTTGAATTGCAGGGCAGCTAAAGTAACTGAATGAAGACTTAGTGCCCATCATTGCTGCAGAAGCAAGGAACAATTTTAACAGTAACTTAGAATTTACTAGGACTTTGGTACTCTCTCTTTGGTACACATGTTGCTCAAGCTGGCTATGCCTGGAACCAAACAAGGGAGACAGAGGAAGATGTACAAAAACATCATTTACCCGGAATGAAAATTCAAGGTTTTCTCCTCCCCAGACTTCCATTCCGGTGTCATAAGAACCCAGGTAGCTAAAATAATTCTTGTTGACAGCAAACAATCCACCAGCCATAGTTGGAGACCTACGGCAGAGAAAAAAAATGTCCATGTTATCACACCATTTCCATGCCTGAATTAAACATCTTCCTGAGGATACACCAAGAGTACATTCATTTTCTTGAGTCTATGGCCCAGACTAGAACAACTGTTGCTAGCCTATTTATAGAGGTAATATCCTGCAGAAAACACAATTACAGGTCAAAAATGGTTTTGATTCATTATACCATGCTTCCACATATATACCTGGTGAAATCATTCAGTAGTAGAGCTTTTCAGCTCTGAAATTATTACATTGCTAATACATCAACATCTTTATATCTAATTTTGAACAAAGGCCCAGAGTGTGGATTCTTTAAAAAAATCTATAGATACAGGGGATTTCCCTACTCAGGTGTGCAGAAAAATCCCAACACTTAAAAGGGAGGGCGGTGAGTTAAACCCCTCAATGCAGAACGCTGATTTATGTTTTGTAAAATCATACTCAGTCTGGTTGCTCAAGAGTTTTTCACTCTGTTTTTAAGTGAGTTGTATAAGAAGGTTTTCCTTCAGTATATACATGACTGCTTGCTTTGTGACTGTAAGGAATTCCAAAGAGCAGAAATAAAAAGGCTTTTTGATTATAAGTCCGTTTATTCAGACATCCTGGTCTCTAATAACTCCAGGAAAGCCTCCAAAATCGAGAAATGAATCTGGGGCCACGATCCTGATACCACCTTCTCAGGAGAGGAATGCAGGCTGTAGATGTGCTGAATGAACAACCGGCTAGTTTTGGGAGCTGAAGGTATGGCGGTGCGGCGTAGGAAATGCCTTTGTTTGGAAAAGAGATCCACCACCACCCACAAATACCACAGTGTTCCCTGACTGTCCGCAAGTCAGCAGATAAAATCCATTGAAATAACCTTCCGCCAGGGTCGGGAGGCAACGGGAGAGGTTTCCAGTAATCCATGAGGCTTCCGTATTGACTTGGCCTCCGTGACATATGGAACACCCTTTAATGTAAGACTCAACGCCCTTGGCGATGAGCTTACCATCTCAAACTGGCGGCGGCTAGATGAAGCTGGCTTCACAAACCCGGCGCTCCAGCCTGACGGTGCATCATGGCATGCTTTGAAGAACCTGTTTTCGGAAGGGAGTGAGGAACGCACTAAACACTTCCAGACACCATCCTCCGCTGAAGGTGCATCTTTTCCTCTGCTGGTAGCTCGTATCCTCCTTGGAATTCCTGGAGTGAAGCGTGAAATGATGGCTGGATGGGCGAGGATTGTGGAGCGTAAGGGACAGCCAATCCTAGCTGGGAGGGAGAGAGAACGGTGCGCGGAATATCCGTGGATGCATCCCTCTCCCCGGGAGGCGTGGACAACGATCAGCCAGCTTATTGCTTTTACCAGGGAAAAATGACCGTGAAGGGCGCCAGAGAAAAAATCAGCCCAACGTGAATTGTTTAGCCGACATTTTGAGAGGTGTGGAAAGCTGCAGCCAAATTTTTTATGATCCCACCAGATTCTGAAAGGTGCTATTCCTTCTAACCAATGGCTGCTCAACGCAAGTTTGATGGCAGCGTTTCTTTATCTCCGAAGCAGTCCAGCTTTAGTTCGACCAGAAAATTTTTGGATAAATAAGCACACGGTACCAATTTCTTATTGTCTTTATTTCTTGCAAGAGGGCAGCCTCTTGCCTCTTGGTCCTCGGGCGCATCCACGGAACGATGAAAGCGGTAGCCCATAGGTCGGATGTATTGTGAATTGGTTCAGTTGTGAAAGCTGTTTTCAGCTGCTGGAACGCCAATTGGCATCTCTACACCAGGAGGGGCCTCCGGCTTACCGCCAAGGCCCTTTCCTTTAGTGCGCGAAAATCAGTGAGCCGTAGCGTTTGGCAAAATGGGGAAATGAAGGTCACGAGCAGAAGCTAAAGGTGCCTAAGAAAGATTGCAATTCCTTCTATTGGTGGGGCAGGCCAGTTAACCACTGCGCCACTTTAGCCGGTCCATTTCTAGGACTGGGTCAGAGGATATCTAACAGCTCCGTAGTCTATGGAGGATTGGTGAAATAGCACTTTGATAACTTGGCAAAGAGGGAAAGCATTGGCAAACATTGTAAAACTTCCCGACTAAAAGCCTTCATGCTCTTTCCAGGGTCTTGGTGGAGTAAATCAAAACATCATCCAAATATAACACTACCCCTCTTGTACAACAAATCATGTAATACTTCGCTTTTCTACAGGGCCATGGAAGGTCTCTAAATTTGTGCTAATCCGGCGGGCATTATTAAATATTCATATTGCCCAATTTGGTATTAAATGCTGTTAAATGTTTCCTGTGACTCCCTTCACGATGCGATTACCTATAATAAGCTTCCCGCGAAATCCAATTTGTAAAATCCGCCTTGCCTAGGCATCCAAGAGGTCCTTATTACAAGTGCTGATATTTGTTGGAGATGGTTCGTACGAACTTTAATGATAATCAGTACAAAGTCTTAACGAACCGGGCTCTTAAATAAATAAAACAGGCTGCATGGGTGTGTTTTGTGGCTCTCGCCGTGATGAATCAAGGGCTAAATTTTTTTATCTAAGAAGGCGCTGGAGCCTTTCCTCGAAATCTATAGATCCTACCCTTAGGTAATTGAGCCCGGCTGTAGCAGGATCTTGCACCGTATCCCTATGGGGAAGTTGACGACTGTTCCTGGAAAACTCCTGGGATAGGTCTGATAATGCCTTGGGATCTCTAAGCAGCAAGCGTGGAGCCGACAGTGCAATAGAAAGCCGTAGAGATCGCTGTTTCCCCTCCCCTACCGGCTGGATCTTCCCCATCCATGACTTCCGCAGGGGATCTGAGACTGAAGGATCTTGCCCCTTCCTAAACGGTTGGTTCGTAAAAGTAGCCATGGCATACCTAATACAATGGAGTGCTTTGCAACTGGAGCAAGAATGAAACTAATCTTTTCCTCACATCAAGCAGCACCGGAGAAGTACCGTTGGGTTTTGAACCGGCCGACCCTTCTCCCAGTGGGCTACCATCCATTTGGGTGCGGAATGGTTTCACTAAGGAACTCGGTCTAAACTGAGCCTCGCCACTTGGCGGTCTCATAAGGACAGTGGAGCAACCTGAGTCCACAAGTGCAGAGGCCAAAATACGCGGTATCGCCATTTGCTGGCTAAGGAAGTCAAAAATAGTAATGGGCGCCAGCTTCTGCCTTCACTCACCGTGATCAGGGAAGGATTAAGATCCACGGGTGCTGCTGAAAGACTAAGCTGCTGCCTTCCTCTTCTCGACATCTTCATCAAATGTAGCTTTGACTCCATCCCTTGAGTTGGCAGGCTGACGGCGCGGAGGCTTGGCAGAAGGAGCGCAGCCCCGGAGGGAGGCTTCGCTTCTTCGGCAGTTGGCAGCCAGGTGGCCAGGACTCTCCTCAAGAGGCGGCCAATCCCAAACGGTGATGGCGCTCCGACGGGTCTCGCCGCTACGCACTGGCTTGGTTTCTAGCCGCTTATGCATGTTGGCTGGTTTCGGCGCATGGCTCTGTGCACGGCATAGCAAGACGGGCTGCAACTCGCGCAGCCGAAAGTTCGATCCAATCCGAAGCGCTTATGGATCCGGTCAGCGACTGCCTTCGTTTCACTTAAGTTTAATATCCATAGCTTCAAAAAATACCGCATTCCCCACGCGCCAGGCCAGTCCGAGGAGCCTACTACGCTGCTGGAATTCACGGGCAAAATCAGCAAAGGAGCTGCTGCCCTGTTGGATGGTTTTACTGCATGGATGGCATTTCAGCATTGGGATCTTGGAACCGGTGCTAACGCTTTGGAGTGGAAGCCCGCCATCGCGGCGGGTATCCTCCCGCAATTCATAAAGAGTAACAAAACCACTTCAGCTGCTACTCCCATCCAACACTGACCCAATGTCTCGACATTTTCGCTCAGAACGACAGCAGACTGGGCGAAATTCTTGCATAAGGCACGAGTTGGGTGGATGAAGTATGAAGTTTAGATGCGTGCCATCAAAGCGAAGCTGGGATGGGGGGTCTAGAACCCTCTTTCAATCGCTTCTAGGTGCGGTTGGGGGTTGCTGCTGCATGTAACCTGGTTGTTGTAATTGGAGCAGTGTAGGGGCGCTGGAGGAGCAGGGGGCTGGAGGAGGCCCCTAAGTTGAAGAGCTGGAACCGGGCCGCCGAGGGCGCCGCGCCCGGCAGGGGCTGCGCGGGGTGAAGGTGTAGCACCAACTGGGGCTCTTAACCAACGCCCTTACCGCTGCCGCCGTTCCCGCTCAGCCAATTCTCTTTCTGTTAAGGCATCTGGTGCGCTGCGGTAAAGCTGCCCTCTCTCTCGATCCAATTTTGCCTCCGCTCGGCTCCTCTCGCTGAATGGCCAGTCGCCTGGCCCCTGGGTTTGATGGCTTTGATGCTTTCGCCATTTAAATCCAGTTTGACTGATCCAGTACTTTGTCATGAAATCGCCAGATTCTGTCGACATACTCGCTGACGCAACGCTTCACGGTCCAACTCATTTGATTTCCTTTGGCGCTAAGTTCTTTCACGGTCCTGCTGGCAGCAGACTACCTTCTTCCTACAGTTCAAGGGCCAAGGCCTCCCCAGGCAAGTTTACGGCCCCGCAGAGTACGGCCACCGCGATCGGGTCCTTAAATTTTCTTTCTCGAGGGCATAGGTAACGCATTCGACTGATCCAGTTCCTCCGATGGTTTTTTTCCTCCATGCCTCCGAATACTGCTCCACGGATTTCACCCATTCGCCGCTCGGCCCCCGGTTTGAACTGCCGAGGTGGTGTGGAACCCTCTTCCGAATATCGATCCAACCTCGCCATCGCCCCAAGCCTCCGCCGTAACTTTGGGACGAAGCCCGCTATGCCACGTTGATCTTGGGAATATCATCAAGTATTTGTCCAGGAACCTTTCAATGGGATTCTGGGTGTCAGTACGACAATGGTAGTTAATCCTAACCTCAGGGACTGGCTGCATCTGGGGTTTGTAATCCACACGCTGTCGGGTGGAAACGAACCGTCAACAGGCCGACCCATAGATAGCCTCTAAAACTCTCTTTACATGCATCTCCACACGATCTGGAACTATGTCGATCGGGCCCCTAAGGGAAGAGAGGCAGACTCAACTGACCGAGGTCGGGAGAGAGTCACCAGCGAAATCGATCATCCCCTCGATCCTCGGAGTTCGCTGAAGGCTCGAAACCCTCGGGGCTATCGTGGCTCTCTTACATGATCAAGAGTACTCAATCTCTGCATGTTAGAACAATTGTAGATTCAAACACATTCAAGAGAAAATGAGTTAGATTCCTGCCATAATATAAGGGAATCTTAAAAGAGCAGAAATAAAAGGCTTTTGATTATAAGTCCGCTTTATTCAGACATCCTGGAAAGCACACACACAATTTACATGGCAGGAATGAGCAACCCTGGCCAAACAACAGGTTATAATGCTGACTAACCTATCCTCTCGCCCGGCCCCGCGAGAACGGAATTTACCATGCAAAGCCAGGATAAGCATTCTCACAAGGTTGGTATGCAGGTCCTGGGCCGGACGCCCGCCAAGAGAATCTCCACAAGGCCAGGTTTGGCTGGAAGGGAAACAAGAACGACTGAGATCCTTACAGTGACCTTGTACTTTTTGATAATCTATAGCATATTTGGGTAAAATGCCATCAGAGTTTTTTAAGGCTGAGATGCTGTGTGAGCTTTGGTATCTTTGTGTTTACAGAGATGGTTCACCATTACACAGTACTTCAATATCTCTACATAGACATCAATATCTCTACAATATCTCTTGTGCATATAGATCGTGCATATTTTAAACGTAGCTGCAAGGGTGTATCTAATGAAAATGGTGCCTGGAGTGCTTTCCCTCAGCTACGTGATCCCCTGCTGCCCCGGATGCCACCTCCCAGCTGTCCCCTGCCAAATGCTCCCCTGCTGCCCTCCACCTTCCCCCTTTAAAATTTGCATTTGGGCAGTAGCAGCAGTAGCAGCCAACTGCTTCCCTACCCCCCTGGTCCACAGGAAATGCCGCGATCAAGCAATAAGTGAGCGAGGCAAGTTTGGGCTACACTGCTCTGTTGGCACTGGATGTGTGCACAGCTGTGTCAGGATGTGCTCTCTCCTTCCTTCAAAGGAATGCTTTCAGGTGAGGCATTCACACCTAGTCCGGAGAAGGGGAAGCACTTACTCCCCTCTCCTATGTTAATGGACCTTTCTCTTCCTTTCAATTCCTTTGATGCTGGCAACTATAGATAACTAGGAACGACTCTGAAGGGGGTGGCAGCAGGTGGTTGCTCTGTCACTGAGCTGTCCTTGGGATGTTTGCCTCCCCAACGGCTTTTTCTCTCTGCTGTGTCTTTCTCACATTCTGAGGAAATGGGAGGGGGGAGCTATGGGTGCTGTATATGATAGCTAGTAGCTATTGCAAGTAAGGTCAGAACTGGCCTTCTCGCGAAAAGCCAGGTACATACTGTTGTTAATAATAAAGACTTCTGATCAAGAATTCAGAGTCTTGCATTGACTTTCAGTCATAGAACCTGACAAGCTGCTTCTCCCAGCTTCGCTCCGCCTTCTCTTCCCTTTCCCCGGGATGCAACAGAAGGAAGAAGCAAGAGAAAGGCCAGAAGAGCAGACAAGCTGGGCAAAGAAGCAACCCACGTGGAAGTCCAGTGCTGACAGAGCAGCACGACCTGCTGCCTGAACTCACCTCATGTCGGGAGACCTGTTTATTATGGGGTTTGCTTTTGCTGCTTTCTGGCTGTTGAGGGTGGTGGAATGGGTTAATTGCATTCCTAACTGACTTTTCTCTGTCTTTTGTGTGATGCTATATAGTACCAGGTGCTGTCCAAGGTCAGTGCCTGGTTGTCTTCACTGTTATCTCATTTGCAGTTCTTTTGGCGGGCATTCCCACGATGGGGGGGGGGGGTGCACCCGGCTTTAGCTATAGGGGGATAGAGATCCCACACACAACTACTGTCTCTTCTACATGAGTTTGTTGCAGTTTTGGGATTCTGACACCTCACCTCACTTCTGTTGCTTCTGATTGCTGCCTCTCCTGCAGGCCAGAGGGGCAGGGTTGTCAGATGTCAGCCAGGACTTCTTGAAAACCACTCTTTTAAACAAATTGGTCTTTTGGAGTGGGGACCAGCCCAACAGTCCCCCCCCCCCCCACATGCCTGGGCCATCTGATGCCTCTGGCCCCCCACCCCCAATCTGCTACTGTATAGCTGTCAAGATTATTTGCATTATCCATTTAGCCGAATCATGGTTAGTTTTGATTTTTCCTTGTTCCACAACACAGCGTTGTTAATATTTTGTTCTCTTTAATGACTTCAAAAAATTAATGCCAAGAAAACTCTTGCCATCACAAATCAGGCTTGCCATCACATATCCAACAATATTCCAACTGCCACACTTGATCGGCTACAACAGAAGAGACTTTTGAGATGAAGTGAACAGTAAAATAGAGGATTAAGCGTGTCGGGTCAATGGAACAAGATGCTGTCACAACAGAGTGGGGAAAAATTCCTAGGAAAAAAATCATAAAAATCTGTTTAAAAATTCATTATATAACCAGAAGGGAGAAATCATATCTTCAGCCAAAGGTCAGGGGAAATAGGCACATCTTTATCAATTTTCTCAATGCAGATAAAGAAGATGCTTGACCGGGGTATTGTAAGGAATTCCATAGAGCAGAAATAAAAGGCTTTGTTGGTTGAAAGACCTGCCATTCCATCTTTAGAAAGCTCATCACGTGACACGGGCGCGGCAGGAATGAAGTCTTCCTTCAGACTCCATAGGTTATAACTTTCTCCGGCCCCATCCTCCCGGTTTTCCCCGTCTCCATTCTCATGGAACGCATGCCTATCTCTCCGTGAGATAAGTGCCTCACAGAGAAATGCGAGCCGCATTCTGGCCCATCACCCGGAGCCCTGGAATCTACTCAAGGCTGCTGCTGTGCTGAGAATCAACACTTTCATTGAAACTCTTTACACCGCTTCTAAGAAACACTTCTCCCTCCCTGGTTTGTGGGAAGGTACGATGGAAAGCAGAAATAAGGGAGGGGGCGTTAATATTTTCTGAATACACCCATTGATTATAATCAGCGGAATACCCCCCACCCAAGAAACCAAATATTGCCGCCATGGGTTAAACGCAGAGTCCAGGATGGCGGCCAATTTCATAATGCTTGTGGCCACCACCAGTCGGCGGGTATCTCCGAGTGGTCGCGCTTGCACGGAAGCCGCGGAGCCTCCTTTGAGCAGACTGGAAATGAAAGACAGGATGGATATTACTTAAAGAATTAGGCAGATCTAAATCGCAGCAATATCATTAATCACCTTCAATTCTGCATATCCCAATTTAATCTTGCCCAGTTTTGGAAAATTTATGCACGCCTCTGAGATTTTTTAGTAGACAAGTAGACCTAAGCCCCAACATCGCTAAAGGGAAGTCAGACCGATGTTTATCCGCCTGAACTTTTGGGAATCTTTAGCTTGCTGCAAAAGCAGACTGAACCGCTTTTCCACTTCAGCCAGAGATGAAATCCACTGCTGGAATTCTGAGGATGAGCCCGCTGGGTAGTTGGGGCAACGTGGGAAGGAGCGCTGACACAATTTCAAAGGGGTTTTTTTGCGCATCGCTATGAACGGCATTGTTATAGGCAGAAGGTCTCAAACGGAAATAAAATCGCAGACCAGTTGTCTTGGTGATAGTTGGTGTAATAACGTGAATACTGTTCAAGAGTTCTTGTTCGGCCCTGACTCACCGCCACTTTGAACGTAGAAGCGGCAACTGCCGGGTAGCCCCAACAGACTCCAGGAAAGCTTTCCAAAATTTTGAAATGAATTGGGGCCCGCCGGGTCGACACCACCTTGAGGGGAGGCAGTGTAGACGGTATATATGTTGAATGAACAACCGCCGCCCAATTTTGGGGAGCCAGCTGAATGGAGGCAGGGGATGAAATGGGCTTGTTTGGAAAATAGGTCCACCACCACCCACAAGACTGTGTTCCCCTGTCTCTCCGTAACCGGTGAATAAAAAATCCATTGGAGATGACTTCCAGGGCGGAGGCAACCGAGGAGGTTTTACCAGTCCATGGGCTTTCCTGGATGGATTTGGCCTCCGACAAACAGAGCACTTTGATATAAGCTCTCACGTCTTTGGCGATGGCTACCACCAGAATTGACGTACGGGCTATGCAGTGTCTTGAGAAAGCCAAAATGTCCAGCTGAGCTGGCATCATGGCAGGGCCTCGAACCTGCTTGCTAAGGGGCATCGCATTTCAACAATTTCCCCGCTTCCAAACAATTCATTCACTAAGTGCAGCTGGGAGTCACTCCGCCGGGTAGCCTATGAAGACCTGGCCTCGAAGTTCCCGCAGGAAGTGAGACAAGGCTGGGAACGGGCGTTGGAGGAGGAGCGGATGTCTGGGATCGAAAGGACGCCAACTCCCAGTTGGGAGGGGAGAGGAGGCGCTGGATGTCTCGTATAAGCAGCTCCACCCCCCCCCCCCAGGAAGGCTGGCACATCAGCGCCAGTTTGTTGGTTTTTTTCCAGGAAAAAATGGACAGTGAAGGAAAAACGGAAAAGAAACGCCCCAACGTGAAGTTGTTTTGCAGACATTTTGAGGGGGGGGTAGAGAGGAGAGCCAAGTTCTTGTGATCCCACCAGACCTGGAAGGTGTTTAGCCCCTGCCAGTGACGCTAAGTGAAAGCGCTCGCCCTTGATGGCAGCAGTCTCTTTATCCCTACGGTCCAGTTGAGTTCTTACCGAGAATTTTGGATAAATAAGCACAATGAACAAGCCTACCATTTTTATTTTCTCTGTACAGGGCTGCCGTTTGTCCAAGCATCCACGCGAACCAATTAAGGGCAGGTCTGGCCGGGTGTTTCAAGACAGGCTCGTAGTGAAAGCCGATTTCAAAAGTTGGAAGGCTGTTTGACATTCTTGAGACCAAGGGAGGGCTTCCCGCTCTTGGCAGCTTGTGAGTCTTTACCTTAGTGCGCGCATAGGTCTGTGAGTGGAAGGGTCAATTCAGCAAAACGGGGTATAAAGTCACTTATAAAAAATTAGCAAAACTCCTAGGAAAGATTGTAGCCTTTCCGGGTTGGTGGGCTGGCTAATATAATTTGTTTCCAACCTTTGCAGGATCCATTTTAAGTCCTTCGGATGAGATCCTGTATTCCAAATAGTCTATGGAGGGCTGATGAAAGCAGCACTTAGATAGTTTTGGCGTAAGAGGGAGTTGTTGTCGAAGCAAGCTGCTGTAATACTTCCCCAACCAAAGCCTCATGCTCCTCCACGGTTTGTGAGTAAATTAAAACATCATCTAAGTACACAACGTACTCCTTTATATAATAAATCATGCAAAACTTCATTGATGAGGGCTATGGCTGAAGTTCGGTGCCCCAGCTAACACCTAATGGCATAATTAAATTATCTTCATACTGTCCTAATTTGGTGTTAAATGCTGTCAAATGCTGGTAGCCTTCTGCAATTCTGACTCTGGTGACATAAGTTCTCTCAAATCCAACTTAGTAAAAATCCGGCCCTCAGTCTAATGCATCTAAAAGGTCCCTGATTAAGGGCAAGGGAGTTATTTATTGAACATAAAACAGCATTTAATCCTCGTAACGGGGCAATTGTACAAAGTCTTAAAGACCGATCATTCCTTCTCTTTTACAAACAGGACCCAGGGCGGCGTAAGGCGGCGTATGTTTGGTAGCCCGTCAGATGAATCCAAGGAAAGCAAGGTTTTATCTAAGAAGGCAATGAGTTCTTTCTCCCTCGCTGGGGAGCTCTCATGGCAAATTCTACCCTTGGGTAAGTTGGAGCCCTCGGCTGTAGGTATGATTTTGCAGTCAGTGTCTCTATGGGAGGCATGCGTTGGTCACATTCCCTGTTCTTGAAACACTCTGGCTAGAGTCCTGGTAAGCTGGAGGAATGCCTGTGGAATTGAGAGCCATTGGGATGTGCACCGCTGAAGAAACTACTAAGGAGTTTATCTCATTGGATGGGGGGTTCTCCTCTCCAATTCATATGCTCTCCACAGGAGGATCAGTGGACCCTAGAACTTCGCTCCTTCCAAATGTAATATTTCTGGTTCATGTAGCAATAAATCCATACGGCATGCCCCAGGACAATTTCGGAATGTTTGGCCACCGGAGCAATGGTATGAAAACTAATCTTCTCCTTAGAATGGTCGAAGCTTAACGGCGATGCATGGTGGTTGCGCTTTGAATCGGTGAGCCGGCCCTTGGCTCCGAGGCGGACTACGGCCCATTTGTGTGAACGGTATGGAAGCTTTATAGAGAGAACTTCCGGATTCGCTAAACCGAAACCTCTTCAGCCACTTGGGGCCGCATTAAGCAATGGGAGCAACCAGAATCCACGAGGGCCGAGGCTAATATACGTGTATGCTTAGCAGGGTTGGCCAGAATCGCTTGAATAGTAATGGGGGCGCTTGCCTTCACTCACCGAGATCTCGAGTAGGATCCCACATCCATGGGCGCCCGATGGCGAGAGGCAAACTGCCACTTCCCCTCCGGCGTCATCCCTCGGCAACCGGGCTTTTAGACGAGCCCGCTGGAGGAGGGCCGATCCTCCGCGTGGTGGCTTCTGGCAGAGGTGGTCGCGTGGGGTCCAGGAAGCGGTGGGCTTCTGCTCTTCGAGACAGCTAGCAGCCAGATGGCCCTGAGGTCCCCCTAATAAAGGCACAATCCTAAACGGCCGACGGCGCTCAGAGGTGAAGTTTCAGTAGAGACGGGTTGGGCTTGGCTTAAGTGAGAGTTGCAGAATTGGTCGAGTATGGTTTCGAAGCGCGGTCAGCCCTCTGCCGCAGCCGTAGTCCAACGAGCCGCCATTTTATCCTAAGTCGCATCCACTCAGCCATAGATGCTTGTGGCTGGAATACTGGGATGAGAAACACCTGTCTCTCGAAGTTTTACACGCCGATGGCATCAGAGAAGCATTCTTACATTTCATGCGCTCAGGCCAATTCGGAGGAAGTGGCGCCAGCGTCTTCCGGAACTCACGAGCAAATTCGCAAAAGAACGGTTGCCCTGTTGAATAGGATTTTATGGTACAGGATGGCTTTACTTTTCCAGCGCCTGGATCTTGAAAGCGGGCTCTTAGGGCTTGAAGAAATGCAAGCCACTGTGCGAGAATATCATCTGCCTGCAGCCTGCCAAAAAGGGTCACAAACCAGTCAGCAGCCACCTGGCCCAGGATTGCACCTCGATGTCCCGTGATTTTTTTTCAATGCTCAGATCGAGTATAAGTCATCACTTATTCTCCTGCTATGTGCATCGAGTGCTGCAAGAGACAAGTAGAGGAGTTTAGAAGCCCGTCCCACTAAAACGGGCAGGGATCGGGGCCTGTAGGGCTCTCCACGGCCCCTTGGAACCCGCTGGGGCAGCTGCGCGTGCTGTACAGGTTAGGCGATTGGAGCAGGAGGAGCAGGAATCGGGGAGGCATGCGGGGCCTGGCGCGTTGGTTCCCGCTGAGTATGCAGGACCTTGGGAGGCTGCAGGAGCCGAAAGTAGCAGTCTTATAGCCGCCGCCTCATAGGACGGGCAATGGTGAGGACGGGAGAGAGTTACCAGCTGGTGAGCCCGCTCCCCGCCTTCGGTTTCTCCGTTAGGAAGGGAAGGCTCGAACCCTCTATGGGGCTACCGAGCCTTCCTCTCAGTTTCCCAGGGATGAGGCAATGGTGTCGGGCGCTGGGCAACGAGGTGTAGGCGCCAAACTCGGTCATCCTGTCCCGCTGCTTCTTCAGCTCCTGGGTTCTAAGGCAGCTAACTCCTCTCTTTAAGCGAGGCCTAAGGAGCATCTCTTGATGCTGCGGCAAAGCTGCCTTCTCCCGCTTCCAGTTTGGTCAGAGTTCGGCCCCGCTGAATAGCTGCAGTCAATTCACCTTGGCGTCCGGATGGCCTTAATACCTTCAAGGCTGGACGCTCCTTTGCAGGTCCATCCTAGAGCGCTCTTAGGACCTTATTGTGGATCGTTAAATCTTGCATATATTGCCAGTCGCGCCCTTTGGCTCGGCTCCAATTCCAAGTTGGACGCCTTTTGGCGCTGTTGTTCCACGCATCTTTTGTACAGGGATTTTCACGCCTCTTTGCAGCTGTTCTCGCCTCTCCTCCCTCCCATAGTTGGCGCTCTCGACTGGCGCTGCTCTTGGGCATCTCAGAAAGTCGGAGCCATACTTCCTCGTCCCAATTTGCTTTTGACGGGAGGGGAACAACCGATGGGGAGGCAGACTTTCCTCAGATTCCTCCCTCATCGGAAAGTAGCACTCTCCAGTCCATCAATTTCGCTGGCTTGCTAACGCATCAGCTACCCTACGTCGAGGGATCTGATAGGCTTTCAGATTGGGTGTCACCGGCACGAGCCCCTCCCAATCATCATCAACCCGATCTCAACAAGGAACCCGGTGTGTAGCACTAACTGCAGTTTTAGGGATCGGAGCTCCGTGCGCGCCACTGTGGATTCTTGAGAATACCATCGAAATACGAGTCCGTGAATCGCTCTATTGCCAGTTCCTGGGCTGCCGTGATGAAAGTGGTCAGGCCTCCATCTCCTCCTCGGTGACAGGGTGCATCTGAGGGTTTGCTAATCCACACAGAACGTGGTAGAGATCCATCTCCCACAGGCTACCGCGATCCATAGACAAGCGTTTCAAGCGTTCTCATGCCACACCTCAAGATGATCGCTTCCAGCGTCCCTCATCCCAGCCGGGCGGCGTAAAAAAGGAAGACTCAGTGTCGGTGTGAGGTAGACGTGGGAGAGAGTTACCGCAAAGCTTACGTGACCCGCTCCTTCGCTAAGTTTCTCCAAGTCCAGGAAGGGAAGGCTTCCGGAACCCTCTATGGGGGCTACCGAGCCTTCCTCAGTTTCAGGGAATATTCAACCTCTGCATGCCGGAGACACCAGGAGGTCCAACTGATTCCTGTATGAAATGTAAATGAGGGATTAGGATTCCTGCCACAATGTGTAAGGAATTCCATAGAGAGCAGAAATAAAAGGCTTTGTTGGTTTGAAAGGAGCCGCTTTATTCAGACATCTTAGAAAGCCTTTCACGCATACTCCAGTGCAAGCAGGAATGAAGTCTTCCGCCAGACCCATAGGTTATAACTTTCTTCATCTCCATCCCATCCCACTCCCGGTTTCCCCGTCCCATTCTCATGGGAACGGCATGCTCCATACTCTCCTCAGTGAGATAAGGACCTCCCTGCCAGAGAAATGCGTGAGGCCGCATTCTGGCCCATCGCCTCGAAATCCTGGGAGGGAATCTACTCCAAGGCCAAGCCGGGCTGTGCTGAGAATCAACACCCATTAGAAACCTTTACAGGTGTAAAGCATGGCTTTAGGTCACCGGCGAGTACTGGAGCCACCCACTGGCTCGTCTGTGCAGCAGCCAGCTTTCAAAGCTGGCTTTTCAAAGACTTGGCCTGCATGGGAGGCCAGGTGGCCACCGGGCTCAGGGGCATGGCTTGCATGGAACTGGTCTGCACCTGGAGGGGAGGGAGGGGTGTGAGGGGTGCGCATGCAAAGAGAAAGTGTGAGGGAGAGGGAGCGGGACAGCTAGGTGGGGAATTCCAGCATGGAAGGGGAAGGAAGAGGGCCGGGAGGGGGGCCCCAACATCCTGAACATGGACCACTTACACTCCTGAGTGGAGAGGGAGAGGGAGGGAAAGAAAGGTGGCATGCAAGCGGGAAGGGGAGGGAGGAGGGAGGGGCCCCAGCATCTGAACATGAGTTCCCACTTGATATGGATACAAATCCACTTAGTGAGTAGAGTGTATACAATCTTTATAAGGGGCCTTTTGCAAGCATTTAAATCATGTAGAGGCCAAAAGGCCTGGAAACTTTGGTTCCATGATTCTATGCTTCTACAAATTTCACATATATAGAACGAGGATGTCAAACGCTTTGGGTGGAAAGCAGAGAGTAAGCTTAAGAAGTGCTTAAAAGCAAGGGGGAGGAGGGGTCAGCTGCTGAGTAGCGGGCAATGGAAAGAAGAAGTGGAGAATAAACTTGTGTGGGTGTAATGAGATAATGAGGAAGAACCAATTGCTTAAGCGATGTGCACAATTCGGTGTTTTGCTAAAGGCTAGTAGTTACTCAATTTATATTGCTTAATTAATCGGGTAAGAAACTTGCAGGGTGTCCGAAGCCAGGACATCACGTTGAAGGGAGGGCTTTTCACCAAGATTGCGGGTTTAGAATGCATACTTAATGTGTAGAGCTGTAGGCTGAGCTTCTGGAAATGTGCATGCTATAAGCCTTATTAGGAGATTGTGAGCCTCTGGGTCCAGTCTGGATGATCATGTACATTGATGGACTCCTTGAAGTTGGACAGAGTGACAGCTAGGATGAAACTTTAAAATGAGCTGGGAGAAGCACATAGCTCTTCATGACCTCAGAATGACCAACGCATGCTTGGGTGTGGTTATTCTCCACGTCTATAGAAGTAGGAATGAAACTTGTTTGCCAACTGGATCGCTTCAAGGAGGTAGTGTGATTGGGGATATTCTTGAAAAATAAGCAGAGGGAGGAGGGAGGGAGGAGGGAGGGAGGGTGGCATGCACAGGGGGAAGGGAGGGAGGGGGGGCCCTGCATCTGAACATGGACCCGCCCAATTCTAGAAGAGGGAGAGGGTGAGTGAGTGAGGGGTGGTATGCAAGAGAAGGGGAGTAGAGGGAGGGGAAGAGCAGAGTGGGAGGCATGGCATTAGCGAAAGCTTAAAGGAGAGGGAAAAGCCTGGCATCTGGACATGGCACTCCCCACCCCAGCTGGCGCGGAGAGAGAGAGGGGAGGGAGGGTGTAATTGGAATGCAGTTGAGCTCAGCACTTGAGGGTCACACCCACGCAGCCATGCCCCCCCCCAGAGAAGGGAGTTGTCTCTGAAGTAGCTTCATTTTTCCCGATGTCACGTCTCTGTGCTTGCTCACACCTCAGGGGAGAAAACTTTGTTTCACAATCCTCAGGGATTACGCCTGCAACTGAAAAAAGCCCTATCTCAAGTCTCCACATTTTTTTTTTACCACTAGAGAGGCAGTGATACCACCAGAAGGGCTTCATATGCTGATCTTAGGGCACTGAAAGATGTTTTTTTTTTTTTTTTTTTGAGTTTTCACAAAACTTTATTGTTTAAAAAAAGAAAATTAAGCATACACATAAATAAACAATTACATTCCAATTATATGTTTGTACAAAAGAAAATTAACGCTTGTTTCCTACCAAGCAACTTTTTCCCGGGTCTATAAAACAACATGCTTGGTTAGTTCCTTCTCTCTTTACAACTTTTAACTTCAGCATTGGTTTTAGCTGGATCTGAGAATTAAACAGTGAAAAAAAAAAACAATATATACTAATAAGAGCTATTATACTTATTAAATATATAACTTCTTCTAATGATGTATTTAATCTAGAGCCACAATATACATATTATACATTTTTATTATATTATACCATTACTTCTCTAGTTCCTCTGTAGCTTAATAATTTTACTAGAAATATTTGTTTCTTATCTCCTTTTCAATAAACTGAGAGATAATCTTTCCATGTCCTCCTCAAATTTATTCCAAGGTAGCTCTTCAATTTTGGACTGATAGCCTATCTTATATCCATATGGTCCGCTTTTTTATTTTAGATAACCATTCTTTCTCTCTTGTTGTATGACCCTCTCCCTTCCAGTTTTTTGGCTATCAGGACTTTCACGCTGCAGTAGTCATGTATAAAGGGGAACTTTCAGTTCTATATTTATTTTTAGGAATCCTTCCTATTCCTATATTCAATATTAAATATAATTTCTGAAATTGCTAAAATCTATTTGTGTTTTCTATTATTGGTTCTTTTGCTATATTTTCATGTATTATCACTTCAAAAATTTTTTTAATTTTGGACAAAACCACCACATATGCATCATATTCTCCTTCTTCTTTATGACAGTGCCAACATTTTCACATTGAATTGTTTTTATTTCTATTTCCTTTTGCCAATTGAATTCAGGGTTATGTACCATCGGTGAGTATAATTTAAGATAATTCTCCCTCAATTCTAGGCTCGCTGAAAACCTTTAATTTATTTTCCAGCTAAATTCCCAAAATCTTCTTAGTATGCTATTGGCCTTTTATATCCTGTGCCCATTTTACCATAACATCTGTTACATTTTCTTTCCTCAACCAGTAAGATTCACTAATAATGGCTTGTATAATTTTGGAGAGTTCCCTTTGGTTTGATTTCTAAATTTGTGCAATTTTATTTTGTCCTAACTTTCGGTTGTTTTGTTGTTAATTGTCCATTCCATCATGTGTCCTTCCCTGTATTGTGATTGTATTTGATATTAATGTAAAACCAATGACACATTTCTTGTCAATTATTATCTCTTTGTCTTTCTTTAGAGTCGTGTATTATCTCCAGTCCAAATTAGGGTGTCAAAGTTGTATGTCAGCCAAGGTTTGCTGCTATTGTTTTGAATATTTAAAACAACCTTCTGGTTCTTGACAACCAGTAAAGGTAATTCTATTATAATATGAATATTTGTATTTTTCCCATACCGTTAGCAAGTAAATGCTCTCCTAAATATATGATTACTTTGGAAAGTCCCTATCTTTTCTTTTTTCTTGTGGGCCAGAGATATTCATGCCAGCCTGCCCCTGATGTTGTAGCCCTCTATTTCCAAAAGTTCTTCCTTATCTAAATTGATCCAGTCTCGAACCCAAAGCACACTGCAGCATAATACTTTGGCTTTGAAGATCTGGATATAATAGCAAAGCCCTGCTTTCTTTTTTATTTTCTATTAACGACACATACTTAATATATGATGTCTCTTTTGATTCCAAACAAAATTCAATAGATCTTTCATTTTTCCTGTTCTGTGATTGTTTTTGGACTATATATATAACCAGGTAAGTTTCAAATAAGCACATTATCTTATGGGTAGTACCATGGTTTTATCATTTCATTTTTTCCTGTAAAAATGAGATGGAGTAAAGTTGTTCCATTTAACCAGATCTTTTTTTATTTCCACATCCATTTTTCTTATAATTATTATTAAATAATTAGGGTTATTATTATTTTCGAAATCTCTATCCCAAAGGTATTTTACTCCTCTTCTCCACTTGTATATTGAAGATTTCTAGGGTTATTTTCTTTTTTTTCTTTTTTCTGTTAGGAAGTTAAAAGCCAAAAGAATTTTGTAATGTCTTTTCCTGTTTAAGATAAATCCTGCTTTGTTGTCCAAATTGTTCCACCTGCTGTATTAATGGTTTGCATTATTCAGTTCTGCATTGGATGCACAATAAAAGAGTACTAAAATCATCTCCATTGATGCCCTTAATTTTATATTTCCGTTTTTTTAATCCCTTGAGTCCTTATATAGTAGCAATTGCACTGCTTCTTAGTTTTTTCTAAGTAAAACCTCTAGAACCAGGAGTTAAATACATCAAATGGCGAGCATGGCGGGAACTATCCTTATTGTCGGCACCTTTTTTGTATCTGTATTTCTTTCCGATCTTATTCCATTTATAATTATAATTAGCTTTTTTTTGTAAGTTATATATATACTACTTGCCAGAGAATTTCAAGAAAGCTTCATTGCAGGCTCCATTTGTTTGTAACATGCGTTTCATGAATTGCCAACTGATGTTGTCAAATGCTTTTTCAGCATCAACGAAGATAAGAGCTGCTTGTTATGCTAGGAGTTCCAGTTCAGGAATTCGATGAGTGCATTTATCACTGCTCTAATGTTGCTCTGTGATACTTAGTCCCTCTAATAATGAATCCAGTTTGATCTTTTTAATATATTGCTAAAATACCACATTCTGCAATCTCAGCCTAACATGACTGTTGCCAAAGACTTTTATAATCTGTATTGAGAGTAGCAGTGATATCGGGTCTAAAACCACCTACTGTTAAGTTCCTCATCGAGATGTTTTTTGGCAATAGACTGATGTTAGCTTGTTTTCCATGTCTCCTGGCATTTGAAGGCTGTCAATGCAAATGCGTTGTTTATGACTACTATTGTTAATTCTGGGTAACAGGATACTCTTGAAATAATTTATAGTATTGGGCTGTATAGGCCGCCTCGGTCCGTGGTCTGTATTAACTTTTTTGCACTCATTATTTAATCTCTGGATTTCTTCCACATCGAAGCCTTTATTTAATTCACATCTTAGATGCTTGATTTTTCTATTCTGCACCTTTACATTATTCAGTATGTATTTTCCCATTTCCTGAATTCGATATTTTGTTGTCCTTGTTTTATATGAAGATCTTGAATAACATTTTATTTATTTTCTCATTAATCACTTTTCGATCTGTCAAAGCTAATGTTCTCCTTCTATTAATTTGGTTTGGCTATATCTCTTTCTTTTTCCTCTGTTTTATTTTTTTAAAAGTGCCTTCAAATCCATTTTCCTACATTTTTTAGCATTGTAAAAAGTTTTTTGACATTTATCTCGTTTTGGATTTATCGTATAAGGCTTCTAATCACATTGGTCGTGTAATAAATCTCTTTTAATATTTTAAATTTGAAGTTTGTTATCTTCTTATTTTCTTGGATTTGTTGTCGCGAATACGTCGCTGTTTCAGGGATGCCCACAGTTCCTTCATTGAAAGCTCTTCTATGCTTCTTCTTTTTTTTCCCTAAGTTTGTGCTTCTTCTTCTTTTATTAAAAATTCCTCCTGATGAAAGCTTTGTGGGCATCCCAGATAATTTACCTCTCATCATCTACTGTTCCTTCCATTAAATTGGAAAATATTCTATTATGTTTTTTCCTACATTCTCTTCTTCTACTTCTTTATTTTCCAAAATATAATCATTCAATTTCCATGTCCATGATTAAAATTAGCTAAATTCCTAATTCGCTATAAAATGTCGCAGAGCTATGATCAGAAGAAAATTCCTCGTAAATAGGAAATATCCTTAGTTTTAAATACTAATTGTGTGGGATGTCCAAATCCATGTCTATTCGGGTGTAAGTGGCAGAATTCAGGTCTATATGAGTAAAAAGGTGTAATCTTTAGCCACCTCACTCCCATTTTTTCCTCTCCCACACATCTTTTAGATGGTAGCTTTCCCATCGCATGCTTAAAAAAGCTTCTTGAGGTAACTTCTTACTGAGTTGGGCATGAAAGATGTTGAAATGGAAGAAAGTTCAACTTTTGATATTTGGGGTCCGGGCTTCACTTAGGACTTTTAAGTCAGAGATAATGTGCCTTGAATTGGGTTGGATAGCAACTTGGCAGCCACTGAAGTTCTTTCTCTTCAACTAAGTCATGACATCTCAATCTAGCCAGTGGCACCTCATTAGGCAGTCTTGATCTTGCTGCTGCATTTCTCCTGCACTAGCTGCAGCTGCTTAAACCCTCGTCTCTCTCAAGGGGGGCAGCCCTTATGTAAAGCACAATTACCATCAGTCCCACTTGGAGGATACTTCAAAACATGGATGGTTGTAGTGCCAGTGGATTGTCTCTGCCCAGAAGGGGCTGTAGCCGGAGCGCTGCTTGACTAGAGTACTCTCCGGCCACCGCTCCACCTGAGCTTCAAAGTGTCATGGTAGAGTCCAGATTTTACCACACCTGTCTCTTTTCCAGGGCCAAAACAACCCCATCAACAAGCACAGGATGCCTCCCTACTTCATGGATCTCAGACCCACTTTGACACCCGGCACCTCTGTCTTGTCTGGATTACGACCTCAGTTTATTGCCCTCATTCCAGCTCTATTACTGCTCCTAAGCAGCTGTCAAGAATGTTGACACTACCTCTCCTGATTCAGAATATGGTACAAAGGGACAGACTTGAGCATGTCATCCAGCATACTGGACGGTACCTTACTCCCAAATCCCTCAAAGGAAAACCTCCCCAGCAGCTTCGCCCATATAAATGTTAAAAGTACGGTGAATAGGAAATCAAATCCCTGAGGAACCCTGCCGTGCTAGAGTACCCTCAGTGCCAAGTAAGATTCTCCCATGACGGGCCCTCTGGTAATTTGCCCCAGCCCTTGAAGGTAGGGGGCGGAACCATCACAAAGCGGTGCCTTCAGCTCCCAAGCTCGCATGGTTTCTTTCCAGCAGGGGCACCATGGTCAATGATGGTATCAAAAGGCACAGAGGAGATCCAGGAGAACTAACGAATTAGGCTCTATCGCCCTTTTCTCCTGTCCTGGAAAGAGTCATCATTCAGGATGACCAGAGACAGTTTCCTGCAGTTCCATGACCTGGGCCTGACCCCATACTGAAATGGGTCTAGAATAATCAGTTTCTTTCTCAAGCCTGCCTTGCAGTTGAATAGAAAGCCACACAAGTCTCTAATGTCTTGGCTGAAAAAGGGTATACTAGCCACCTCTTTCAGTGAATAGTTGTTTAGGAATCCTTTCAAAGAAACTACCTTCTCCTCTTTCAATGGATATCCCCTGTACACATTCCAGTCATGCAAATTTAGGCAGCTAGGTTTTGAGAAAACCAAGTAGGGCCAAAGGATCCAAAAAAAGGCATAAGTGTTGTTGACTGGACAGGGGGCATTCCGAGGGGTGGAGGGATGGCACCAACAAGCAGAATTGCTCCATATAATCAGGCCTCATTTGAATGTGATCCAGTTCTCTGGAAGCCCCCGCTTGGATCATTCTCAATTGTGGCATCCACCTCGCAATCTGAGCAACTTGCCCTGAAAAAACATCTTGCAAAGTTGTATCAAGCTAGCCTGAATCTGGCAATTACCCCCACCACCTCTCACTCCTGCTCAGTACTTGGGGTTGGGAGAAAAAATATCCTGTAAGGAAGAAAATATCCTGTAAGGAAGAAAAATATCCTGTAAGGAAGAAACAACAACCAGTTACTACTTCTGCAAAAAAACCTTGTTTTTCCTGATAGAATCAAATTCCAGGAGGCTGAGACATTAAACAAAAGGTTAACTACTGTACAGCATCAGTTGCATTCTGTGAACAGTGTGTGGCAGCTTTCTTCAGATGCTGCAATTTTAAGTGCTCCCACTCTTCATAAAGGCATTGAGAATTCCTTTAACAGCATCTTGAATTCCTAAAAGATCTTGCGTTGTACAAGAACAGCATCAGTGAACCCTCCTTCCACAAACTGAGATGCAAACTAATTAATATTGTTAATTGTTGTTGCTTTAAAATGCTTCCTAAAAAATCCAGTTAGGAAAAAGCAACATTGTTAAAAATCTATATGCCATTGGACAATAAGTCAGAACATACATTCTAATTCTTCTTATCACACCCTATTAAGCTTTTAACCTCTCAAGTTCACCTCACAACTACCACTTTTACATACCTGTCAAGTAAACACAAGAACTTATTCATTGATATGAAACAGGAAAGTAATTTTAAAGACCTAACTTGTTTCAATAGCACTGCAACTTAAAACATCTACATTCTACATGTTAGATATCACAGCCAGGGTCAGTAAGGTGTTGAGTGACATCTTTCTCAGTTATTAACCCTTCCAACAGGTTTGTCAGATTGGACACATATTTCAAAGCAAGGTGGTAGAAGGCCAACCTGATGACGCCTGTCTTGGAATCAGCCTCCCGCTTCTGTTCTCTGTCTGGGATGACATGCCACGTCTAGACTCAATCTCCAGTCAAAGTCAGCCAATCTGGCGGGGTTCCCCAGCATTCTGGCACTCTAAATGTGTTCCAGTCAATCACACTCTATCATTAGGGCAGACAACCTGATGGCTCTTCTTTAATTCTAAGTAATTTGTAAAGAAATATGAATTGCATGATGTTGGCAGGTCCTGTGAACATTAAAACCATTACAGGAGGCAAATAAGAACTCCTTGCCCATAGACTAAGTAGTTCATTGTTCTCCATTCTACTACAGAATGTTTATATTAAAAAAAATACTGAAACTCCAGTCCAGATTCTCTCAAATTTTTAGAACTGTAGTCTGATCCTGCGTTGAGCAAGGAGTTGGACTAGACAGCCTGGATGGCCCCTTCCAACTCCGATTCTGTGATTCTTACTTACGTTTTCTTTAAGCTCAATTCTGTGTCTGACCCCCCCCCCCTCACACACACACTTCCAACCAAGCACAGGTGACTAATAGCCAGCTTTTAGAATAGAATTTTAAAAACTTTAACACCAATAAATTTCCAATGGGGGGGAGGCAATAACACAGATGCATTGTGAGGGAAATCTACCAAACTAAAACCTCCCTCCCTCCCAGTTTCCATGATCTAGCTTCGCAAAAGAGGGAGGGGGAGGAAAAAAGGGGGGGAAGGGAGAAGGGAAGGATGGTAGAATCAAAGCTGCCTCATTCATTGGCCTGGCAGAACATCTCCACCTTACAAGCCCTGTGGAACTGACCCACCTCCTGCAGGACTTTGGTCTCAGATGACAGAGAGAGCTCTACCAGGCAGGAGTGCAAATGCCCAGGCCCTGGTTGAGGCCAGCCCAGAGGCGTAGCTCCAAGGGGACGGGGGGCACGATGCATCGGGCGTTTGCCCCTGTGGGGGCGTGGCAAGGGCGTTCAGGGGCGGGACAGGGGCATTCCGGGGGTGGAGGACGCACCAGTGCACTGGGTGCTTTTTCCTCTTGCTACACATCTGGGCCAGCCAGATGTACTTCGGGCGTGAGACTTTCAAGAGTTTACTTCTGGAGGAGCGCAACACTCTCCAGAGGTGGTACTGGAAGATATGGCCCCATAGATATGAGAGCCCTAGGCCACTTAGGGTTTCAAAGGTTAACACCCAAACCTTGAACTTGATCTGGAATTCCACCAGCAACCAGTCCATCTGGTGAAGCACAGAAGAAATGTGCAATCTAACAGGGTGTCAGATTCCCAATGATGGAAACAAAGTCTTGTTAAAACAGTCCTTTATTCAGCATCTTGCGAACAGCGTGGCAAAGCCAGAACTGACTTTTCCCCGTACAAACTGTCAGTAATATCATTGAGGCTGCACCCCCCATGTGAACTGAAACACAAATATGCAGACAGTGAGAGATAAAATGCAAGTCTGTTAGAGTTGGCCTTGACCAACACCTGCTGGAGGAAAAGAGCAGAAACACACTACATAATATTTGACTACAATCCCTTACCCCCAAGCCCCAAAGATGCAAGCGGCCCCAGCATCCCATAGGCATCCTGACATCTTGCTTCCCCTAGGGCCCTCCCCCCGGTTTGCTTGGACAGGAACGATGGAAGTCCCGAATGAGCTCTGATATGAATAGCGTCCACCCATTCGTTATGTCCAAGTAACCAGCCTTCCCAGGAAACCAAATACTGCAAGCAGTTACAACAGATGTGAGAGTCATGTATAGCAGAAATTTCATAGTGCTGCTCTCCATCAATTAGAGTTGGTGGAGTTGAAGTAGACTCTGGATGCCATGAATCCGGCAGTGGTGCCTTCTTGAACAAACTGCAATAGAAAACAGGGTGTATTTTATGCAATGCCTTTGGCAAGTCCAGCTCAGCAGTCACACCATTTATTATTTTTTAAATCCTGTAAGGTCCAATGTACTTCAACCCTAATTTAGTGGGCTTGCGAATATCATGGAGATTTTTTGTAGACAGGTAAACCATGTCTCCAACCGCCAGAGGAAGCTTGCGCCTATGTTTGTCAGCCTGCCACTTATAAGCAATCTGAGATTTTTGCAATGCCTCCCTCCTCTTTGCTTGCTGCGTTTTTGGAGGTGGGAGCGGCTTTTCCTGTGAGTGTGACTGTACCCGCATCACGACTTGTCCCAAATGGGCGGGGGACAGAATAGTCCGAGAAGCCGGAACCGTTACAGCGGAGCCCGCCCCCTCAGGAAGGCGGGAAAGGGCATCGGCCAGTTTGTTAGATTTGCCCTGGAAAAAATGCACCGTGAAATGAAAGCAATTGAAAAAAATCCACCCACTGTATCTACTTAGCGGTCAAATGGCCAGGTTTACAAAGAGATGCCAAATTCTTGTGATCAGTCCAGACTTGGAACGGATGCTCCGCCCCTTCCAAAAAATGCCGCCAAACAAACAAAGCCATTTTAATAGTACAAGTCTCCTTGTCACCAACAGTCCAGTTTAGCTCAGGACCAGAAAACTTTTTGGACAGATAAGCACAGGGGTGCAATTGGCCAGAAGCATCCCGCTGCAAAAGAGTTGAACCAAGTGCCTTATCCGAGGCGTCTACATGGACTACAAATGGTTGAGAGGGATTGGGATGATGCAAGATTGGCTCTGATGTAAAGGCGGTTTTCAAAGAGTCAAATGCCTCTTGGCAACCATCAGACCAATGCAATGGAGCATTCGGCTGTCCTGCATTGGGCCCGCATCACTGTACCCCAGTGCCCAAATTAGCTAGCAGTTCCTTTATGAGGGGTAGAGGATATTTATTGGTAGTGGCTACTGCATTCAAACCACGATAGTCCTTACACAATTGTAACAAGCCATCCTTCTTTTTTTACAAACAATACTGGGGCTGCAAAACCACTCCGCGCCTTCCGGATAAAAAGGCGCGCCAAATTCTTATTTTAAAAAGTCTCGTAAGGCAGCGTCCTCGGTCTAACTCATAGGATACAAGCGACCTTTAGGTAGGGTACAACCAGGAACCAATTCAATTTTACAGTCCGAATCACGATGCGGAGGCAAGGTATCGCATTCAGTCTCTTCAAATACCCGCCATAGATCCCTGTAAGGCGTGGGAATGTCAGTTGGAAGGGAGGAGACATGGTTGCCATAACTCGAATCAGAAGCTTGAGAAGGGTGCATTAACATGTGCTCACCACAAAGGTGCTCTGTGAATGTCACTATGTGATCAGTCCATTGAATTTTCAGATCATGATCAATCAGCCATGACATACCAAGAATGATTGGATAATCCGAGATATTGGCTATCACAAAACTTCTACATTCCCAGTGGGCTGCGCACTGAACCAGTATTGGTTCCGTACGGGAAGTTACTGGGGGACCACTCATGGGACTACCATCCATTTGGTTGAAAGATAGAGATTTATGCAGTAAAAACGTCTGTAAATCCAAGCTCTCCACAACACTGGGGTGAATTAAGCAGTGGGAGCAACCAGAATCCACAAGAGCATGGACTTTGAGTTTAGGACCTTTAGGCCCTTTGGACAGAAGTAGGGGTAGGATGATGGGTTCATTTACCCTCTCCGAAATATCCTGAGTGTTGTCCACTGTGGTCTTGACCATTGAGAACCCGATACTGTCATCATCAGATGGAATTGTAATCCAAATCGGGAGGGAGCGCAAGACATGCCGCACCTTTCTTCTGAACGGGACCTTTGGTAGCCGGTTCCGTTTTCGGTGCAGGGTGCTTTGGTTGTTTCACATGGCAGCCGGCCGCCATGTGGCCAGATTCTCCGCAGTAAAGACACAAGCCTAGGCGTCTCCAACGAGCATTTTCAGACTCAGAAAGTTTTTGGTGAGGAGGAAGTTTTTTCTGGTGCTCAGGTTTCTGAAAAGCTAGTTTGCCCGCATGGGATTTTGCTTCATGCATCCGTGCATCTGACATGCCAGCTAACATGATCCACTCCATTAGGGTCTGGGGACTATCCTTCTGGAGTGACATTGACAATTCAGGATGCAGAGCCTGCTTGAACGCAAAAACTTTCACCAGATCATCCCAATAAGGGATTTTACTAGCCACTGTACGAAAGTTCTCCACAAATTCCACAAACAGCATGGCCCCTTGGCGCATCCCTTTCTTTGCCTCTTCCCCAACAAATGGGCTTTCAAATGGACGTCACAGGGCCATCATAAATTCCTGAAAGTCACGTAGTTCAGGGGCCCCTTTCTGGAACAGACGTACGTACCATTCCACTGCTATATCATCTAGAGCGGATTCCCACATAAGAACATAAGAACTAGCCTGCTGGATCAGACCAGAGTCCATCTAGTCAGGCACTCTGCTACTCGCAGTGGCCCACCAGGTGCCTTTGGGAGCTCACCTGCATGAATGGTGTCCAGAAGAAACTACCAGCATTTCTAGTGCAAGTCAGTATTCATGCAGCAATATCACTGTCAATATCAGAATGACTTGGAGTGAGTGTATGAGGTGGATGTAGGGAGTGGTGTCCCCCAAGGATCAGTTTTGGGACCCGTGCTCTTTAACTTATTCATAAATGACCTGGAAATAGGAGTGGGTAGTGTGGTGGCCAAGTTTGCAGATGATACCAAATTATGTAGGTGGTGAGAACCACAAAGGATTGCGAAGAGCTCCAAGCGGACCTTGATAAATTAGGTGAGTGGGCTAAGAAATGGCAAATGCAGTTCAATGTAGCAAAATGTAAAGTGATGCACATAGGGGCAAAAAATCCAAACTTCACATACACGCTGCAGGGGTCAGTGCTATCAGTCACAGACCAGGAAAGGGATTTGGGTGTCTTAGTTGATAGTTCCATGGGAATGTCAACTCAACGCATGGCAGCTGTGAAAAAGGCAAACTCTATGCTGGGGATAATTAGGAAAGGAGTTGATAATAAAAACTGCACAGGATTGTCATGCCCTTATATAAAGCCGTGGTGCGGACCGCACTTGGAGGTTGTTCTGTGTTCAGTTCTGGTCGCCACATCTCAAAAAAAGGATATCCCGAAGAGAGATAGAAAAAAGGGTGCAGAGAAGGGCCACAAGGGATGATTGGAAGGATTGGAGCACCTTCCTTATGTGAGAGGAGAGGCTTGGCAGTATTCTGGACTCCTTTAGTTTGGGAGAGGAGGCGTCCTGAGGGATAATGATTGAAGTCTATAAAATTATGCATGGGGTAGAAAATGTTGACAGAGAGGAAATTTTTTTCTCTCTTTCTCATAATACTAGAACCAAGGGCCATTCCATTGCAGAAATGCTGGGGGGAAGAATTGGGACTAATAAAAGGAAACACTTCTTCATGCAACGTGTGATTGATGTTTGGAATATGCTGCCACAGGAGGTGGTGATTCCACTAACCTGGATAGCTTTAAAAGGGGCTTGGACAGATTTATGGAGGAGAAGTCGATCTATGGCTACCAAGCTTGATCCTCCTTGATCTCAGATAGCAAATGCCTTAGCAGACCAGGTGCTCAGGAGCAGCAGCAGCAGAAGGCCATTGCTTTCACATCCTGCAGGTGAGCTCCCAAAGGCACCTGGTGGGCCACTGCGAGTAGCAGAGAGCTGGACTAGATGGACTCTGGTCTGTTCCAGCAGGCTAGTTCTTATGTTCTTAAGAGAGAAAAGAACAAGTAAGAGAACACACATAGCAGAAGCGACACACAGAGATGAAAGCCAAATGGCGGATGTCTGGAGCCTGAAGCAATTCTGTCTCAAAGAAGCTTTCATCTCTCTTCTTCCTCTTACCAGGGCAACTGGGAGGGAGGGAGGGAGGGAGGGAGGGGGAGCGATTCGGGGGCAAAATTCCAAAGATCCATGTGTATCATGTTCTCTATGTCATCAGATTTCATTTTTAAAAATATTAAGTCTCTAGCCCTTTCCACTACAGAGATATACCTTTACCTTATAGCTCCACAACAGAAGGAGCTGGAGATTAGCTTTTTTAAATGAAAGCTGGGAATTCAGAGAACCTGGTTCACATCATTGAGACGACATTATAATAATATAATGCTATTCTAGTATAAATTTTAAAAAGATTAAACTCTTTTTTGGAGGGGTGAGAAAATGACCATTGTGGGAACAATATGAAGGACTCAACTAACAGGCCTGTTCTCCATGGAGATGTAAAAAGTCTCTGTTTTTACATCTCCACAATTTTCCTCCCCCATTATGGGAACAGGTAACTTGTGAATCATCTCCAAGAGTATAAGAACAGAAGACTAGGAAAAATAGTTCCATTGAGCTTAAATCTTATCCTACACTGCCATCTTCTGGGCTCACTGCCCTATGGAAAATGACAATGAAAGAGCTCTGCAAATCTGTTAGCTCTCTGCAGCAAGCCCCATAAAACAATAATTTAGGGGACAGCTCAGTTAAAATACAAATAATATAATAGGATGAATGGCTAAACAATATAAACTTCCTTTCCAAAATAGTCCCTGTAAAATAAAAATTACATTTTAAGTCATAATAATTAGCAGATAGTTCATATCATTGTATTTTTCTTGGTTTTTAGTCCCATTCTCTCCATCTCAGAGATGGTGTAGTGGTTAAGTGCAGACCAACAGTGGACCAACTCTCTTATTTGCTCGGATCAGCCGAACCTTGTGTAAGTTAGCCACATAGTTTTCCAATGCCTCTAACCAGATGTGTAACAACAGCAGGCTCGCTGGCCCAGATCAGCACTGGAGGAGGTTGTGGGCACGGAAAGATGTGGCTGCCTCTAATCTGAAGAACTGAGTTTGATTCCCCACTCGACCACATGAGCAGCACTCTTCCAGTGAACTGGATTTGTTTCCCTGCTCCTACACATGAAGCCTGCTGGGTGACCTTGGGCTAGTCACAATTCTCAGCCCCACATACCTCACAAGGTATCTTTTGTGGGGAGAGGAAGGGAGGGAGTTTATAAGCCACTCTTCTTACAGGAGAGAAAGGCAGGGTATAAATCCAAGCTCTTCTTCTGCTAAGCCCTCTCAAGAGGCTGGATCTACCCCCCAGCTGAATGTTTGACACTCCTGCTCTAGTTTCTACATAGGGGTAGAAATGGCAAAATAATAGATAGATAGATAGATAGATAGATAGATAGATAGATAGATAGATAGATAGATAGATAGATAGATAGATAGATAGATAGATAGATAGATAGATAGATAGATAGATGAATGAATGAATGAATGAATGAATGAATGAATGAATGAATGAATGATGTATATATCACCTTTCCAACAATGGTTCAAGCCATTCTTTGTGGCATTCACAGTGACAATCGAGGAAAGTCAGAACATCTCCTTTTGCTATTGAGGCTCCCAGTAGCCTTGCTCGAACTAGGCCTTCTCTCTTATTTGCTCGGATCAGCCGAACCTTGCGTAAGTTAGCCACATAGTTTTCCAACGCCTCCTTTAAGTGTTCTGTTAAAAAGAGATCATTAATTGCTCTTTCACTATTATCCAAAGTAGCTGACGACAATTGCCAATTTCACTTCAATGTCCCTATTCCGAAGCGTCTTTTGAAGTAATACCAAGAACTTGAAAAACTTGAAAAACAGCAGCCACACAATGATTTGTATGTACTGTCCACCAGAAATTTCTGAATGTTTAGTAGGTTCGAACTCTAAGTAGCAAAGGCACAACACACACACACACACACACAAAATCTGACTTATTGTAGAGTTGTGCCTTATATATATATATAAAATGTACAATAATGCCAAATTTGTGTCATGCCTGTTTCCAAGTTCTGAATACAAATAGATATTGAATATTTGAATACAAAATGCAACATAAATATTCTAAGCTTTTTTCAGAATTACAAAAGCTAATTACCACAAAAATATATAAGAAAAAAGATCATTGACTAACTTTCTGTACATAAAACATACTCATTCAGTTATTCTTTCTTCTAACAAGATGTATAGCAATATATAAACAGCAGAAACAGAAAATGTACCAACCAGTTTACTTTCTTCTCTAAAGGCATTGGTACATTGACAGAGCAATACTAATCTTTTTAGGACTGCAGAGGGTACACTAAGGAGGTGAGCAGAGCAAATGTCTTAAAATGATGCTTACAGAGTGCTAAAGTAGACAGGATAATTGATTTTAAGACTAGTGGTACTTTGAAATGCTAAACTAGACACGTCAGGGGTATCCATGAATGGGTTTAGGAGTTTACTCATTCATACAAAGGTAAACAGGGAAATCTTTTCTTTTTAACTAGGCAGTGTGGTGTGGTTAAGAATGTGGGACTCTAATCTGGTGAACCAAGTTTATTTCCCCACTCCTTTCTATGAAGTCCACTGGGTGACCTGAACTAGTCACAGTTCTCTCAGAACCTTTTCAGCCCTACCTATCTCACAAGGTGCCTGTTGTAGGGAGAGGAAGAGAATGTGATTGTAAGCTGTTTTGAGACTCCTCAAAGGTTGAGAAAAGCGGGGTATAAAAATCAACTCATCTTTAAAAATCTGAAAACAGAGTTCATTGATGCGGGGTGCAAAACCTAGCCTACTTCCTTGCCTTCCCTAATTGCACTCCATTGTCTGAATAATTTTGCTTCTAGGCCTGCTCACTGTTGATACCAGGGGGTATTCCAAGCAGTGATCTGGAAAGACAACTTCCTGGGCTGTTTCCACAGGGAGATGATTCTGCGCAGGTCTTGTTGCTGATCTGAGTGCTGCAGAGGCGTTCACCATGGCGACAGAGCAACTACACAGAAGATTCCCCTGCATTTTCCCTGCCCCAGACCTCCGTAGCTGACATCCCCATGTCACTGCAGGGCTTTTTTCCACACTTGAAAAGCCCCTAGGCACTGCTGATGCTGAAGAGGAGATGATTCACCAGTATGTTTGCGCTTAGAACTCTGGAAACAAAAGGGCTACTTGTGTTGTTTGTTTGTTTTTAAAGAAAGATGGGAATGGGTGCGTTGTTGGAATAGATCATGGCAGGCACAGATATTCTTTTTGGTACCAGTCCAGTGTCTTTAGAAAGCCGGAGGTGGGGGTGGGGCTTTTGCCCAGCAGCATTTCTGATTGGCCATTGGAGATTCAAAAGAAAACATGGCTTCTGCAGCAGAAGCATCCTGTTAAGCAAAGCTTCTGCCTGAAATGCTGGCAAATTTAGGAATTCCCTCACTCCATGATACTGCATGATTGTCTCCTTGAACACCCATTCGGAGCCACTGCATCCACCACGCTTCTGCCAGAATTCCAAAGAGGCTTACAGACTCAAAAAGACAGGGGGCCTCTGGAACTCATTGTTCTGATGCCATAGCAATGTAGCTAGCACAAATTTATCTTAGGAATTTAAAAATGTACTGCAATAGAAGGGGGGGGGGGATCAAACTACATATAATCCCTCTAGCATGGGATGTGATAATGTGGGGATCATTGTTATGCCATCAATCACCTTCGTCTGACAGCCTGGAGGAGGAATTCACTAGCGTTCAGTTTACGCCTGCTTTGCAGGACATTCTTGTTCAAGCCAGAAAGCCCTCCACTAGGTATTCCTATTCTAAGAAACAAGAACAATTTGACAGGCAAATTGGCAGGCAAAATTCTTCTCCCAGATATTTGACCTCTACCAGAAGTGTTGCAGAGTTTTACTCTCATAAAGAGTTTTACTTGCTCATAAATATCTGGCTGCTTCTTCAATCATGATTCAACTTGCAGCTATTTTTGCTTTCCATGCTTTAGCTGAAGATGCTTCTTTATTTTCACACATTTTCTCAGTGGGTTAGTTTATTAAAATCCTCAGAGGACTAGGTTAGGAATGAATATTGTCAAAAGAAAAGAAGCAGTTTTATTTTCAGATATTATGATGTGTTCAATGATAGTGATTGGCTTTTTGAAAAGATGACAGTTGTCACAGAATTCTTCATGCTTTTAGAATATGATAGACCATCAAGATGTTTCACAGATTATACCTAAACTAGCACCCAGAAGTTCATGTGGTAATGATGGTGCTTACAAACTATACAGAAAGGGGTATTTCTCAGCTTACTTTCCCTTCAGATTTGTTAAATTTAAGGAACACTCCATAGTATTTTAAATGAATCCTTCTAAAGAACTAGGGATGGGAAATCTTCTCCTGCATAGCGTAAATTCCCCTCCTGACTAGAGAATAGGAGAGAGAGTATCAAACTCTAGCCAGGAGGTGAATTTACTTCTACTGAGAAACAAAATCCCAGCCCAGGTTCTTACAGTAAAGGGGGTAGAACCTAGAACTCTGTTAAGGAATGGGAACGGAGGAAAGGTATAGATGACCCCCGCCCCCCAAGGATTTGTAAAGAATTCCGTATTGATAGAGGATTGTTTTCCACTAGTAAGCAAAACAAAAATGAAACTTTTGCTGCTGAGTTGATTGCAAAAAAGTCAATCTGGGGGAACACCCAGGGCTCAAAGACTTCAGATAACTATCTTGGATTGACCACTTGTGGTTGAGCTGGTAGCCCTTGGAAGTCCATTATATGGATGGCCCTTAGGAAAATTTAGTTCTGTATTGCAGAATCCCAGACTGCTAAAGATTCTGCACACAGCACCTGAGATCCAGTATTTCTGTTTATTTAGGTAATACATTGTTTTAGTATTTACCATCTAAACCAACATCCTGCTGTTTCATAGAACATTGACATATGAGGTAAGGGTGAAATGGACAGCACAAAACTCAAGTATCTTGATGTGTGGTTTGCCCTGCAGGTTAGACCAATGACCATGGATAGAAATGCCCTCACAATGAGCACCCCTACCTATCAAGGAAGCATCTGTAGTAACAGCGGCTTGGGGAACCCAGAAACCAAAACAAACAAGCAAAAAAATCCCAGCAAGGACATTAGGATCATCAGTTTACCAACATAGAGATCCCTTGGGATAGAGAACCATTGACCTTGAGAATGCTTCAGTGGATCAAGCTTTCTAATAAATCAGTTTTGTGAAGGGCACATATATAGTCTAGCTTGTTGGAGCCAGTGTAGTGTAGTGGTTAAGAGGGGCAGACTCTAAAACGGTGAACTGGGTTTGTTTGGTTCGCTCCTACACATGAAACCCGCTGGGTGAGCTAGGGCTAGCCACAGTTCTCATAGAAACCTCTCAGCTCTACCAACCTCATAAGATGCCTATTGTGGTAGGGGAGGGGGGGGGGAGGTGATTGTAAGCCACTTTGAGACTCCTTATGATAGAGGAAAGTGGAATATAAAAAACAAGTTTTCTTCTTGGATAACAGCAGTTGAAGAGGCTATGAGGACCATCAATCACAGGATTGTTCCAACCAATTACAATCTGAATGGTAACACTATGATGTCAAGACCCCTATCTCTAGGTAGGAAAGCCTTGGCCCTTAGAGAACTTAGGATAGCCACAATGAACTGCAACTGTTAGACTGAGTTTAACATAGACTTGTCCTAATTCACAACCAACCCTAGGCTCTGGCAGGTGATAAGGACCAACTGTACATGCTCCCTTAATAGTTTTTCAGAAGGTGTAATGATCAACCAATTATCTAGGTAGGGGGGAAATGAACACCCTTTTGCACTCAAATATGTAACCACCACAGCCATACGCTTGGTGAAAGCCCAAGGGGTTGTAGACAAGCTGAATGCAAGGATCAAGCACTGAAACATCTCTGAAATTTAGCAAAAATTGAGGTATCATTGGACTGCGAGAACAAAAATATGACACTGGGAATAGGAACTCCATGAGCAAGATGAGAGAAACATGTGAAAACTTGTAAAGTCCACACAGGTCCAGAATGGGCCTTAGCTCCCTGTCCTCCTTATCAACCAAAAAGAACCTTGAATAAAATCCCCATTGCTGGGATTGTGCAGGAACCATCTCCACCTCCCTTTTCTGTATCAGCCCCTACAACTGTGTGTAATATGGTCGTTGTCAACAGATGTGGGGGGGAGGTAACAACTTGAACTCTAGGAAATAACCATTTTGAACTATGACTAAAATCCAAGGCTAAACGAGGTTAACTAAAAATCTGGAAGGTTAACCAGCCCCACCTCATATTTTCACAGCTTTGAAATTGCTTGTAACTGAAAATTGTTTATGTAAAATTATGTACTTATTTCTAATATGATAAAATGTTGGATAATGAAACGTATATATGAGGTGTATAAAAACACATGATTTATTGTAAACTTTCATTTATATACTGATTTATTTGTTAAAATATACCACGTGGTTGTGCTGATAGCCTTTTGGATACTAATTGCATTTTTGCATTGTTTGTGTGATACCTAAGGGAGCAGATCTTGCACCATTTGGTAGGTAAATCCTATCTGCAAAACAAAAGGTTGCCCATTGCAGGCTGCAGAACTAGTCAGAACTTTTGAGCAGACTGGTGTTGGTCCTTAGGGGATTGCTGACCTCCCGACCCAGGCTTGGACACATCCTTCTGTCAGTTGAAGGGAGCAGACTGATACTGACACGACTGAGGATATGAATGCTAATGCTACATCTGGTGGTGCTGCTGCTATCACTGGCCATGAAAGAAGGGAGGGACAAAATCCAGTTGGCAAGGGATAAATCAATGGCAGGACTGGAAGAGAATAGGAGTTTTCTGCAAGGTGGAAAGAAACTTGTCTGTGGTGGCCAAAAATAACATGGAGCCCTCAAAAGTCCTCAGCTCTGCATTGTTTGTCTAGCCAGAGCGCCGTGATGTGCAGCCAAGAATGTCTCCACAGAATTATCGCTAATCCCTCCAAAGCATCAGCTGCATGCCTTCCTGCATTCTTGTTCGGACAAGAAGAATAATTTACATTTATATCCCACCTTTTTCTCCTGTAGGGAGACTCAAGGTAGCTTACAAACTCCTTTCCCTTCCTCTCCCCACATCAGACACCTTGTGAGGTAGGTGGGGCTGAGAGCGTTCTGAAGAATAGCCCAAGGTCAGCCAGCAGGAATGTAGGAGTGTGGAAATACATCTAGCGGCCTCAGATCGAATGAGCTTGGGTAACGAGTGAAGGGATTGAGAGGGATTCTAGGTCCTGGGAGAACTTCACTCACTGGAAAACCTGGTAACCCTCCATGATGGCTTGATAACTGAGATGAGGAAATGGAAGAGAATGGAAGAGAAAAGCTTCTGTCCCAAAGCATTAAGGAACTCCTTCTCTGGTTCTGATTAAAGGCACTGTGGGAAAGGTAGAGGTGGTTCCAGGGTCTGAGGGCCTATGGGGAAGGCAGGATCCTGCTCCATCTTCTGCCCATAGAACTCTGACCAGTTTAGGATATACACTGGGAATATAGAGAACAGATGCCAGGATTGGGGGGGGGGGGGTGCAGTTCTGGGACTATGGTACCAGCCTCACCAGTTTAGTTATAGGAGACTGGATGCTCTTGCGAAGGATGAGTTGGTTCCACATCGACCTCAGAAAGGGACCTGTCAGGTGATTCTGAATGAAAAGGTGGGCTACATGCAGACATCAGGTATGCCTTCCAGCTGGTCTGGTGTCCTGGCCTGCCAGGCCCCCAGAGAGTCAGGTTCCAGCTAATAACAGGCACAGAAGCAAGAAGGGGAGAGAGCAGTCTTATTCTGAGTCCAGAGAAAGAGAGTCCAAGCACATCTGGTAAGAGGCAGGCAACGGTTCAAGCAAGGTCAGTTCAGGCAATCCGGTCTGAGTCCAGAGTTTCAAGGAATCTGTCTGCAAGCAGGCGTGGCAGGAAGCTGTCAGGCTTTTCAACAAGGTTGCTCCTGCACTTTCCACTTCCTGGAGCAATCTCTTATAAGCCTGTGCTGTGGCTCTGTCAGGTCTTTTTGTATTGAAATAAAGACTTTAGAACAAATCTACAGTTTCTATTATTTTCGGACCCGAGGTTTGACAAGCTCAGTCTTGATCCTGAGCTGACTCACAGCATTCTCTTAGGGCTTCCAAGCGTGCACTGCGCTTTTTAGAGTGCAATTCCTGTCCGGTGCGAATCCTCAGGTGCCTTACAGGCTCAGGTGAGCTGGGTGGACTGCTGGGCTGGCCCTCACTGGCTGGAGGTGCTTCTGCAAACACTCTGGCTTCCACCTCTTGACTTGGGCCAGCTCTGTCTGCATCCTGTGAGGTTTCTGGCTGTGCTTGAGGTTCAGTTGACTGGGGTTCTAGCACAGTGGGGTCATCCTGCCAGTGCTCCTCATCAGAGGACTCCTGGCTGGCTGATTTTGAGCGCATAACATGTTGGGAGGCAGAACTGGACTTTCCTTTATGCTTGGTCTTTTGTTTTGAAGTTCTGTCTGCTGGGGGGTGGAACTGAAGGTGAAGGCAAGCGAGGGTGCCTTGGCTCTGAAGATGGAATTGTCAGAACTGACCTAGTTGATAGAGGTCTAGACTGTTGGTTGGTGCTCAGAACCAGCCTTACAGATGGTGGTTTAGAGTGAATCTCTAGAGTTTGAAACTGACAGAACTAACAAGGTGGAAACATGGTAGGAGATCCAAGAAGGCACTGTAGATGAACAGAGAACTCCTTAATGAGCTACACAAGGAAAAGTTCAAGAAATGGAGGGATGGGAAAACCTCTGAAGAATAGTATCTGTGGATTGCTAGGCATCATAGAGGCCAAAGCTCACAGTGAGCTGATGGTGGCTACAACAAGAAAAGTTTCCTCAGATATGTGAGGAGCAAATGCAAGATAAAGGAGGCAACAGGCCCACTGTTGGGTGAAAAGAGAGACTGACAGATGACTGACAGGAACCAGAAAAGCTCAATGTTTATTTTGCCTCAGTTTTTCAGGATCATCTAGAGATGGTAGGAGGCCAGACACAGCATCCCGGTTGCTAGCTGACACGGACAGCGAGGTAGTTGAGAAGCACTTGACTGCAGGGGATGAGTGCAAATCCCCTGGGCCAGACAGGATGCACCCAAGAGCCATGAAAGAACTACCTGGAGAGTTTGCGGAGTCTTTGTCCATCTCCTTCCAGACCTCTTGGCAGACAGGAGACCGGCCACAAGACTGCAGGAGGGCTAACATTATCCCCATTTTCAAAAAAGAGAGGAGGGATGACTCTGGAAAATTACAGTCTGACCTTTATCCCAAGGAAGATACAGGAGCAGATTTGAAAGGGGCCAATCTGCAAGCATCTGAAGGACAATTTGGTGATCTGGGGAAATCAGCATGGATTTTTCCTCAACAGATTCCATTAGACCAACTTTATTTCTTTCTATAAACGAGTGATGAGCTTACTGAATTGAGGAATCACTGTCAATGTTGTTTAACTTAATTTCATTAAAGCCTTTGACAGGATACTGACCTGATCAGTGTGGACTGTGGAGAATTATACTCAAAAAGTAGTTGTCAGTGGCATTTCATCAGAATGGAGAGAGGTGCCCAGTGGAGTGCCACAGGGCTTGGTTCCGGACCTAGTACTGTTCAGTTCTATTATGTAAAAATTTAGCTGTGGTGGTGACCATTCACTTCCAGCCAATCACCATGCACACATGGCTTGGGGGTGGGTTTACACTCAATGGATAAAAAATAACACAAACAACATGTGGTTACTCATTCTCACTTGCCCTTCTCCCCCACTGCTGAATCATTATAGTCACTGCACTGCCTGCAGTTGCCTAAGAAAAGAGGCATGCGGGTATTGGTCACTTCCCGTGAGAAAGTTGTGACTACTGGCAGTTGCAACTGCACCATTAATTGTTGTGTGGCAATTAAGGCATCCAGGAACAGAAAGAAAAGGAGGAAGGAGCTGGAGATGTGGGGATGAGGGGGGAAGAAAGGCAGGAGGGGTCACCTACCTGGTTGGGCATCATTAACTCCTCTGTGCTGATGAAGGCATCCAGGATGAAGATGAGGAGGGAACTGGTGACATTGGGCCAAGAGGGAAGGAAAGGCAGGAGGGGCTGCCCCCTCAGTGAGCACCGTTAACCCATCAACAGTTTTTTAGAGCCCAGTGTATTTGTTCATACAATGGGCTTTACTGCTAGTATTTAGATAAATGATCTGGATGAGGATGAAGGACTACTCAATACATTTTCAGATGATGGGAGGAGCAGTGAACACTCCAGAAGATATAGAATTCAACAAGATCTGGACACACTAGAAAAGTAGCTGGATGTGAACAAGATGTAATTCAATAAGATTAAGTGCTAAATTCTACCTCCAGGTAGCAAAAATGAGGAACACACATATTAGGGAAATTACAGAGGAAAAGGTTCCAACTGGATATTATGAAAAGCTTTGTAAAAGAGTTGTGCAACAATGGAATCAGCTGACTAGAGAAGAAGAGAAGAAGAGTTTGGATTTATATCCCCCCTTTCTCTCCTGAAGGAGACTCAAAGGGCTTACAATCCCCTTGCCCTTCCCCCCTCACAACAAACACCCTGTGAGGTGGGTGGGGCTGGTGAGCTCCCCCTCACTGGCAGTCTTTAAGCAGTGCCTGGACAAACACTTGTCTAGGATGTTCTAGGCCAGGGGTCTGCAACCTATGGCCCTCCAGATGTTCATGGACTACACATCCCATCAGCCCCAATTTGCCATGCTGGCAGGGGATGATGGGATTTGTAGTCGATGAAGGGAGAGCCGCAGGTTGCAGACCCCATGTTCTGGGCCAGTGGTTCTCAACCTTCTTAATGCCGCGATCCTTTAATGCAGTTCCTCATGTTGTGGTGACCCCCAACCCTAACATTTATCCATTTTACAGATGGAGAACACTGATGCAGAGAGTCTTAGGTGACCCCTGTGAAAGGGTCATTCAACCCCCAAAGGGGTCCCGACCCACAGGTTGAGAACAACTGTTCTAGGCTGATCATGCATTGAGGGGGGAAGGGTTGGACTAGCTGGCTTGTATGATCAATTTGAACTCTATGATTCTAAGAATAGAGGCAGATATCTGTGGCATGATGAAGCCACACATCAACTTAAGGGAATCAGGAGCAGTGATAACCTTCCAAAGGGCTAAATTTTGTCTGAGCTTCAGATGTAAATTGTTGGCAGATTTTGCATGGAGACATTGTGAACGTCCCCCAGAAACACACGGGCAAGAGATTGTTCTCATCACTGTGCATCATTTTTGTGCTGAGTGAACTTTGTGAATCGAACCGTTAAAGAAATGGTAGTGCTCTGCTCTGCTTGTGCAGCTAGAAGGCTGAGAAAACAGGAAAAAGCTCATACTGGGTCTGTGGGATGAATTGGTCTTGAGATTCGGGTACATCAACCAAAGCAACTTCACCCTTGGCTCCAGGAGACAGATAGCCCAGATAGGAGGGGGTCAAACTCCAGTAAATTTTCCCCTCAATTTCTGTCTCATTTTAGGTGAGAAAAATGCTAAGAATCAGTGAAGAAAAAACAAAATGGTCCAAAGGATAAATTCCTACCATACTGTGGCAAGAGGGAACTGAGGGAAGGGGGCACGGCTCCTCTTAAACACATGATGGTTTGAGCAGGGCGGGGGGACTATTACACTTTCTATGCCTATTAAAGGTTAATAAAGATAAAGATAAAGACTATTACACTTGCTCTGGAGGTAAGGAAGATAGAAAGATCTATTCTGCATCTGGCCTGTGTGTGCACAGTCCCAATGTGAAGCTGAAGTGAAGATAGAAGATGAATAATAACAGACTTTCATGGCATCTCAGCATAAGTCTCTTTCAATATCTTTACCCCACAATATACTTCCCTCTCTAGCTGCCCTGCTGCCATCTTGTTCAAATCAATTCCAGATGTTCAGTGTTTGCCTTTAAGTATTATAGCTACTACAAAATGTCTTCCTTTCACCAGAAACCCTGCGTTAATCAAGACGTTGAGGAAGATACCCAGAATGGCTTACCTTTATCACTGTAATCATCTACAAGAATGACTTCTTGTAGAAGGATGTCAGGAGATGTCTCAAGAACGCTATGAACTGTTCTCAGAAGTGTGGACCAAGCCTCATTATAAAAAGCTATTATAACAGAGGTCTTTGGCAGGTCATAATAATCATATTTCTTCTCTCTACATCTGTAAGAAAGCACACTAATAATTGTGAATTTAGGCAACAATATCTCATAATCTGTACAGAATTAACAAGAGTAGTAGAAAGGGAGTACTTTTCATGAAGTCCATTTTGACAGTTGTCAATCAAATCCATTTTGTAAATGAAATTATTTGGAGCAATACCATTGTTTGTTGATTGGCACAAAAATAATATAAATCATATAATAATATAAGTAAAATAATATAAATTGTAGGCTGACAGGGCTGATTTGGAATCTGCCCATTGAAGGTGCCTGGTGTTTGAATGTTTGTGGATTGTCACAAAACCCGGAGTTGTAAATAAAGTAATATGAACATTGGAAAAGGCAGTGCATAGTTTTTGTTTTTCCAGTTCTCTGGCTGATGGATGCATCGGTGTTTGTGGTGTGGCAAAAGCACAGTGTGGTCTTTCTCGGTGCCTCCCATAGATCTGGAAATTGCCAGGACACAGGGTATCTTGTGCCTCATTCTAGCCCTTCTCCTCATGGAGATTGTGCTTTCTGTCCCTGGTATTATGGGAAGTGGTAAATTTCTCTGTGGCACGGAAGGCAGATTTTAAAGCTTGTGTTTTTACATTCCTGCATGCCTAATTCTTGGAAGTGGTTTCCGTGTCTTATCAGTGTTTGTGAATAGAGAACCGTTTGTTATCAGGTTGGCCAGTTAACGTTTTGAACTCCCCTCCATCCCCAACTCACCCTTCATCCTCCCCGCCAACTCCTACCAGGATGTACCGGAGAGCTGGGGTGTTTGAAATGTCCAGCTCCCCCCCCCTTCCAACCAGCATGTTTCTCCAATATACATAAGCCTGGGCATGTTCCTCCAGCAGGGTAGAGCAGATCCTTCAAGGGATTCGCATTGACTAGAGCGTGCTATTTGGGGGGCGGCATCTCCATGAGAGGGGGTGGGGAGTAAAGAAGAGAAGAATTTGGATTTATATCCCCCCTTTCTCTCCTGTAGGAGACTCAAAGGGGCTTACAATCTCCTTGTCCTTCCCCCCTCACAACAAACATCCTATGAGGTGGGTGGGGCTGAGAGAGCTCAGAAGAACTGTGACTAGCCCAAGGTCACCCAGCTGGCATGTACTGGAGTGCACAGGCTAATTTGAATTCCCCAGATAAGCCCACAGCTCAAGCGGCAGAGCGGGGAATCAAACCTGGTTCCTCCAGATTAGAATGCACCTGCTCTAAACCACTATGCCACTGCTGCTCCTGTTTGACTCTTGGGGCTAATCTGTCCAATGTGGGCAGGTTTTTTAAAATGACCAATGAGCAGGCACTGCTTGCCTTTAAACATGGGCAAGAATTGTCTTTGGGGCAGCAGTTAAACTTGACCTAACTACTTGTTGATCATGGAAAGCATACCTGACAACCTTTGAGCCTTTACCCCCTCCCCCCCACCAGCAGTACCAAAACAAAAGAAGTGCTGTCTAAGGAGATGCTGGATGATAAAGATGAGAAGGAGGACCACATCCAAAAGAAACTGTTTTCTTCCCCTGAGAAAGATGTGAGAGAAACTCCATTGCAGCAGTATGCAGGTGCACGCGTTTCTACACAGGAGAGCAGCACATCATTGAATCAACCTCTCAAGTTTGAGATAAGCATGTAGTGTCTAGGACAGTGATAGCGAACCTTTTTGAGACCGAGTGCCCAAATTGCAACCCCAAACCCACTTATTTATCTCAAAGTGCCAACACAGCAATTTAACCTGAATACTGAGGTTTCAGTTTAGAAAAAAATGGTTGGCTCTGAGGCGTGTGTTACTCAGGAGTAAGCTTGGTGGTAGTCGGTGGCTTTGCTTTGAAGCAACCGTGCAACTCTTCGAACGGGTGAATCACGACCCTAGAAGGGTTTACTCAGAAGCAAGCCCCATTGCCAGCAACCAAGCTTACTCCCAGGTAAAGGATCGTGCTTTAGTTCTTCGCATGAAAATCAGTGGGGTTTAACAGCACTTAACAGGGTTACGTACACTGCTTCTACTACCTACGCTAGGTCTTAGGTTTAACACTAATAATCGAGCCCAGCCGCCCAGGCCAGCCTAGATGTGTGGGGCGGTGGGGGTGATTTCCCCACACATGATGAACTCTGTTTGCGCGCGACCACAGAGAGGGCTCTGAGTGCCACCTCTAGCACCTGTGCCATAGGTTCGCCACCACCGGTCTAGGAGTTTGGGGACATGTTGAGTAATATGCAGGGTGTAAACATGTTTTTGTTTTTTCTTATAGAAATTCACCTTTTTCAATCTAGCTGTGGCTGGGAAACCATTCCAGGTGGTTATGCGTGATCATGCTAAGCTGACGGATGTTGAATTACCAACAGTGGACTGGTCCAAAAGGAGGTCAGCTTAGCCAAGCTAACACAAGCTGTCATCTCTGTAATTATGCAGCACTGTGTTGATGATCTTTGTTGCGCCAAGTGTGAGGGTTGCATTTTGGATCTCGGGAACCAAATGGGCCATGATTATTTGGACAGGGGTGCTGAAATTTACAATCAGAATTTAAAACATTTCCATGAAAATCTCAATATAGAGCCTGCATTGTATATAATCGTGATATTAGGCTCTTCGTTAAAATGTTTTACCGTGCATCAGGGCCACAATGTCTCTCTAGAGAAAATCATCCATAGAGTGGCTCGTTCACATAGGCCTACTGAAAGTTTGAGAAAGCTGTCTCAGAAATATCATAAGCCGTATGTAACCCTGGTTGAAAAACATCTGCAGAAAAATGTTTGATGCTGAAAATCGTTTGAATATTTTTTGTAATTCACATACATCTATTGAAATAAAAATGTGGAATGCATCTATGACATTATGAAATGATAACGTGTACACAATAAAATTATGTGAAGATTCTTACGTCTCAATATCTTTTTGTGTGTGTGAAAAAGTTTAAGCTTTCTATAAATAATATGCAGGGGCTTTAGAAAAGAAGCTGCTGATTCTGAAAGATCTGTCAAAAATATCAAACTGTTACTATCTGTTTGGGAGGTATAAATGTAGCTGTTGGAATAGGCCTGTGGTTAGAGACTGCACAGAGGGGATAGTTTGGAGCAGGTTGGCCTCACAGGATACACAAAAAACCCACCCCTCAGTCACATCTGGGCTCGGACTTCAGGGGGGAGGGCGGCCTCTGCATACCTGTTATATAGTGTCCACAAAGTACATTGTGAACATCTCTATTTTTTTTAGGACACCACCAACAAAATGAATTTTAGGGACTCAGGCCCACTCCGCATGGGCCAAAAACAGCACCCCGGAACAGTAAAAACACTGTTCCGGCAGAGTGCTTCGCACAGCTGACGCACAGCAGGGAAACGCTGTTTTTGAAACTTGCTCAATGAGTGACTCATTTCAAAAACAGTGTTTTTCCTGGTATCGAGTGAATGGCACCAGGTCGGAGGAACCGCTTTTAGGTGTCTCTGTCTTGTTTGTAAACTTACTATCTCTTCCCTGTGCAGCTCTGCAGCGACGAGGGGACACGCCTCCTGCCGTCCAACCCCCGAAACATTGCTATGCCCACGGGGGCGTGTCCCCTCATCCCTGCAGAGCTGTGCAGGGAAGAGAAGGTAAGTTTACAAACAAAATGGAGGTGCCTCCGCGGGCTGCGGCGGCTCTGAGGGCAGCCGCCCGGCAGTGTGTGAAAGATCCCAGGGCTCTATTGACATCAAATCGAATTAATAATAATAATAATAATAATGATGATGATGATGATGATGTATGCCGGTGTTCCACTGCTTCACAGGCCCATGCAGAGTGGGCCTCAGAGTTGCTGGAAGTCGCAGAAGGCAAGCCATATTGTTTTCCTTTGTGTGTGTGTGGGGAAGTTAGAACAATGTGAAATTCACAGAGAATAAGAATTCTATTTTCTTCTTTTGTTGTGTGTTTCAAAATGCTGTAGGTTTCAAACAGAAACCAGACCCCCTGACAAAGTTGAGAGAATATGTGAATGGGATTGCAGATCAACAACACTTCTACTGAGAATGATTATCTAGGTATCTGCACTGGGGTTTTTTTTTTGGGGGGGGGGTTACAAGTGGGGGGGATAAAAACCATGAGAATGTTAAGTTGTTTAACACCTAGAGCTCATCTCTGTATACCAACTGCAGCCTTCTTCAACCAATGTTGTCAGGTTATTAATTCAATTCAACCTTTAATGGCATATAATTGTCAGGTTATCAGGGCAGGAGCAGAAAAAAACTGAGTTCTGTTCTAAAGTTACTGAGGGGACTACATAGATCATTGTTATAGTGTGTGTTAGGTTGAAGTGGGGGAGTAGAGAGGTAAATAAAGGTACTTGTGTTTTGTGGACAAAACTTTATGAAACTTTATATTTTTTGGATAAACATATTCTCCCTCTTTCTCTCTGTGTGTATTATAGAAAAAAGATGGGTCTACAGCCTGAGGGTGTGGTGGGGGTAGCGGTAAGAGTCAGAGGGGCACGAATCCATGTCTCTTTACATGTGCGGGAGCTCTTATCTTATGAAATGAAGTGAAGCTTATTGGGGACCAATAAGTCACAATTCTCTCTCTCAGAACTCTCTTAGGACCTGTCAGGGGGATTGTATCTAGGTGATTGAGATGCATTCCTAACTCAATATCTACAAGATATATGTAACCAGCCTGCTGTATGTTACCACTGCCATTCTGGGGCATTCTTTCCGTGATTTTTACTTTATGGTAAATAAAGTAGATAACTAGGCTTTCCCCTGACACTTTGGTCTCATGAGAACCACGATTGTTTCCGTTATCTCGTGGGAGCAAGATACCAGGTGGATCTCTATCTCTATCTGTCGCCGTCTTTGGGGCGCCTCAGCTCCAAATTAACTCTTTTGCAAATTTCCTGGGAAAATAGGAAGGGGGGGGGTTACATTGGAATAAAAGGGATAGCAAATGCCAGGTTCACCAGAACTGGCCTTGTCAAGCTGGGTGCTTTGATGCCTACCAATAAACAGTACTGATCAACAATTCAGAGTTCGTTTGTTGTTTCAAGGTTTGAGGGAAAGGAAAGGCTCCTTACAAGATAGAAAGGCAAAGTATAAATCCAAGCTATTTTTATTCTAAATGAAAATGAACAATGTCTAAATATGTGTTTCAGAAGTTTCAGGGGGTATCACTAACAACCCACCATCCAGTGACACAGCACTCAGCCCCATCCACCAGTGGTTTAAAGAAAGTCACCCAGGAGAAACACAGTGAGTGGACAAATGGGGGAGATGCAATCCGTAGCCCTCTACTTCGTAAGCAGCTGGGCCAGGGTGCTTTCTGCCAGATACTGATCTCATGCAGGGTGTGTAACATATCAGGAGAGGGCAAAAAGATGGATGTTTAATGTGTATTGACAGAAGCCTTCACTGAAAATAGAGCTGATGGTCTACAATATTGTATGGAAAAGGTACTGTTGATCCAATAAGAACATCACCAGTTGAAGCCATGCCTGTAGCTCATGAGCCTCCACCCAGTTTAACAATACCTGCAACAGTGAACAAATATAGGAGCAGTGCTAATGGTGATTAATAAAAGACAGTATACCGGGAGGAGGTCAGAAGGGGGAAGGGAAGAAAGACAGCTGGAAGGTGCTTCAGTAAGAAGGAAGGCTGTTTTGCCCATACTGAAAGGGATTGATTTTATTTGACTTCATTCTTTGTTGTTGTGAATTGCTGCAAATAAATGTGGAAAGCTGTTTACAGACCCTGGCTGGTAAGGCCTTTCTTCCGCTGAGCAGCTGGAGAAGGAACCTGGAGGGGGAGGGTCACACCGACAGGCAAGTCCTTATCAGTCTCCCCGGAGGTGAGAGGCCTGAGAGGGATGGGAGGCCAGAGATGCCAGATGTTTTCAGCCAGCTGAACTTCCATGCAAGCATAGTGTGGTGTAGGCTGAGCACCACAGACTACCAAGAAGCCATCGGGTGAGCGCAGAGTCTTGTTTTCAGACTTATTTGGCCATGGTTTTCATAGCATCTGTGAAAAGAGTTTGTGCTGAAAGTGGAAGAAAAAGCAAGAGAGAAAGAGGTTGGGGAAGCTGGGAATAATTGCAGTAATTTTACATAAAAGCTCTTTCACAGCAGCTTAACACACTAAAAGGGCTGAACGAGTTCATCAAAGCCATTTTCAAAAGAGGGTTTTTTATTTGTTCATTTCAGATGTTACCCTCAAGAGAAAGGAACAGGCAAATCTTAAGCAACAAAATATACCCAGCCTTGATTCACAAGCACCACTTTGTGTGAAACCCAAAAGGACACGTGTTGAGGTGTGTGGTGTGGTTCCTAACCCACAGTGGGATGAGTTTGGAGCTGCTGAATATCCTATCTTGATGAAGATGCAGGAGGAGAAAAGGGAATTAGAAACAGTGTGTCAAACATTAGAAAAGATGGAAGCCTTTTTCGATGTTGTTCAGAGTAAATATAACTGTATGTTGGCAACTTTTATCAACAATAATAAATCAACTAATATGTATGTAGATTGTATTATGCACACTACACAAGTTTACCAGGTAATGGGTTTGGCAGTAATCCTTCAGAGAGTTCTCAACAGTCAGTGTCAGGTTGGAAGGTTGGAAAGATGGAGGTTGGTGGCTGGAAAGATGAGGTTGGAGATTGGAAGGATGAGGTGTGTGATGCAAAGAAAGAGGGGCAGGATATCGGGGCCTCACTGTCAAAGACAGGGGAATAGCCTGAAGTCTGTGTCAGATATGTGAGGTCATGGAGACCTTACCAAAAATTCAGGTTGATGATGATTAGCCAGGAATTCCATTTTCTTAATTTAGACAGAGTGACTTCGTTTAGCCATGCCATAGCCACACTCTCAAGGGGTTTGCAAAGGATTGTGGATGAAATTAGTGGGAGGACTGAGCAAGGGAATTTTGTGCAATTATGTTTGGAAGGTGTGTGTGGGGGGGTGTCTGCAAAATCCCATCTATTCCTTTAAGAAAAAAAACCCATATTAATGTTGATGAGTTTTTAGATTTTGCAGTGAATACACTGCACAGTAACAGAGAGATTTTAAGCACTCATAGTGACCACTTCAAGTCTATCATAGGGAGGGGCTCGTAGGAAACTTAAAACTATCCCTCACAGTGCAATTGCTGCTAAAGAATGCAGACTTTTGATAGATTTTCACAGTGATCAGCACAATTTATGTTTTGCAGAGGAGTTAATGGTTCTGATGAAAAGAGAAGATGATTTTACAGATTCTGAATTGTTAGAGGCAGGCAAGCAGTTACACTCATGGCTGGGGTGGTCTACTCAAAAACAAGTCAGTTTGAGCTATATACCCCTGCTGTGGAAAACCTTTTGAGAGTTAACATACGTTTCTTCAGGTATACAAGAATCTTCTCTTCTTTCTCCAACATTGAGGGGTAATAATAACAGGCTAAAAATATAAAATGCACACAAAAACAGGCAAACTCTGTTGCCAGACAGACCTATGGTAGGTTGGGGGGACCCTGTTTTAAAGACAGTTGTATCTCTAAACATCTCTGCCAACCACTGGGGTGCCCAACAATGCACTGCCAAAACAGGAAGCCCATCCTCTACATTGGTTCAGTGTACCCACAAGAACACGCACTAAGTAAAAATTTATCTGGGCTTGCCCTCTGCAAATCAGCCTTCCATAATGCCTTTCTGACATCTATCCTGAAGAGATTAAATGAACACAATACCCCTGCCTTGGAAAGCGTTCCCAAACCCCAGCCCTGGACCATACATCCCTGTGAACACAATGGATGTGTTAAAGTGCTTGCCTGCCCGGTGCCATATTAACCCAATGCTTCTTCCTCTAATATCTTTGGGGACCACCTCATTTGCATTGCCATTGTTCTATAGTTGCAATTTCATCAGCCACCTTCCCCCTTGCAGGCATTCCTGAGCCTGGAATATCAAGCTGATAACTCAACCCATTATTTTTATTTATTTGTATTTGTATTTATACCACGCCTTCCCCCAAGGGCCTCAGAGCGGCAAACAACAGTATATAAAACAATATAAAACCACAAAATGGGTTAAACAGTTAAAACAGTAACAACCCGTTTAAAAAACCCTGCCGCACAGTAAAAACAGATGGCGATAAAGCATACAAATGACACCCATGGGAGGCTAACAATAGGCTGGCTGGCATCAGATAAAAGCCCGGTGGAAGAACTCCGTCTTGCAGGCCCTGCGGAATTCAGTTATGTCTCACAGGGCCCTGATCGTACTAGGGAGCTCATTCCACCAGGTAGAGGCCAGCGGTGAAAAAGCCCTGGCCCTTGTGGAGGCCAGCCAGACCTGTCTTGGGCCAGGGACCCCCAAAAGGGTCTAATGGGGCAATATTGGGAGAGGCAGTCCTGTAGGTATGTAGGTCCAAGATCGCTCACAGTCTTAAATGTCAATACAAGCACCTTGAACCTGATCCGGAACTCAATCGGCAGCCAATGGAGCTGATACAGTACAGGAGTTATCCGGTCTCCACTACGCGCTCCTGACAGGGGCCTGGCTGCTGCATTCTGAAAGAGTTTCAATTTCCGGATCATGGTCAAAGGAAGGCCAGCGTAAAGCGAGTTACAATAATCCATTCTAGAGGTGACCGTCGCATAGATCACTGTGGCTAGGTCAGAGTTAGAGAGGTACGGAGCCAATTGCCTTGCCTGATGCAGATGGTAAAAGGCAACCCGGGTAGTTTTAGCCACCTGGGCCTCCAATGATAAAGTGGAGTCCAGGGTAAGCCCCAGGCTGTTGACTGATGAAGCCAGATGCAAGGTCTTGCCGTCAAGAATAGGCAAGGCAAAGTCAACTGGCCTCTCTCCTTGACCCACCCACAGGACCTCCATCTTCACTAGATGGATTCAGCTTCGGCTCCCTCTCAATCAGTCAGCCACAGCCTCTAAACATCGCTGGAGAGCCCCAGGGGCAGAGGCCAGGCAGCCTGCCATCGTGAACAGGAGCTGGGTGTCATCAGCATATTGGTGACACCGCAGCCCAAAACTCCGAACCAACCCAGCTAGGAGGCACATATAGATGTTAAAAATCAATCAGCGTTTCTCTACAAAATATTTGGAGTCCCGCATTGTGTGCCTTATGCGGTGCTATGCTTAGAAGCAGGCATGCACCTATTAACTACCAGGACATGGCTACTTACTTTTAAGTTTTGGATTAAGATATGCTTTCAGCTACATCTTGGAAGCCTACCAATTGGCCATGCTGGCAGGGGCTGATGGGAATTATAGTCCATAACATCTGGAGTGCCAAAGGTTCACCACCACTGGCATAGGGCCTTCGTTGAGGTCCAAAGCTTACAATGGTGGAATATAATCAACGGTAAACTCAATTCATTGGGTTTCTCATTAGAGGAGTTGGCACTCGAAAGCGGAACTCCCTTTAATGAAATATATATAGCCCTAATCAACAAAAGCTTAGACTATTGCATGATCAGGGAGAGTATCAACATTTCTAATCAAATCAAGCAACAACAACATGCTCCCTATTGTAGCTTCATGGTCCAAATACCGCATGCTGGCATCGTATGGCCAAATATTCATTCGACGAAATCCCGTAGATTCTGAACAATGCTGGATATTGACCCGAGCCAGATGTAATTTTTTTTTCTCCTGCCCTCTTGCAAGGCCGGATTGAGAAGCGGCCCCTATCAGATAGAGTATGCCCGTTCTGTCCCACCATGGTGGAAACATTGGAGCCCATTTTATGTTATTGCCCAAAATATAACTCACAGAGGGAAGTTTTATTACTACCGGTAATGGGAAAGGTGCCTTCCAAAAATATTTCCAATGTTCTAACAGCACAACAGAGTAATGATCCCTCCTAAGCAACTTGGGAGAATAGCTAATTATTTGCTGCAAGTCATGTCCTTAAGAGGTACCTAAAATACGCAAGTATAGAATCATATCTAAATGTGGAATACCCTACACCTCTGGTACTCCTGGTTTGTCATAGAATGTGTATACAAGGAGCTCATTGTTATTGCATTTTTATGGAACTTTAACTAACCTATAGCATTAATTAGTATAAACCATTTATAGATCCTGGGGAAGGTTATACCTTTTTAGTAAATAGGCTGTGAATAAGGAATGGCTAGAAATATCTTAATTCCGGTTTTCAGTGTAGTCTTACTATATTTGTTTATAATCCTGTTTACAATTGAATGGTCAAAATTTTTAATCTATGTTATATTTTTATAAATTAAGTGTGATGTTAGAATGTAATACTACTCATAGATGGCACGTACAATTCTTTTAAATTTAATAATGGTGCATACCCACGCTTTTATACCTTATGCCAATAAAGGTCTATTGTGTGTGGTTAAAAGAAGAAGAGTTTGGATTTATATCCCCCCTTTCTCTCCTGCAGGAGACTCAAAGGGGCTGACAATCTCCTTGCCCTTCCCCCCTCACAACAAACACCCCATGAGGTAGGTGGGGCTGAGAGAGCTCCGAGAAGCTGTGACTAGCCCAAGGTCACCCAGCTGGTTTGTGTGGGAGTGCACAGGCTAATCTGAATTCCCCAGATAAGCCTCCACAGCTCAGGCAGCAGAGCTGGGAATCAAACCTGGTTCCTCCAGATTAGATACATGAGCTCTTAACCTCCTACACCTTTCAGCACCCCACAAATCATGGGGTGTCGCGCAGAGTTCTCTCCCCGCGACGCTACCTGCCATCCCCAGTCACAGAGAAATGAGGACAGCCAGTCCAGGACTGTCCCGATCTCTCAATCTGAGGACGGCAACGAGCAGGCATGCCTAGATGACAGAACTGGGGCACTGATCCTGTCACCCGTGATAACAGAACTCTTGGTGGGCAGGGCTCAGTGTTTCAAAAGGGGGACAGGGCTGAATGTCCATTAACAGAGGACCTGTATTGACTCACAGTGAATTTGTGGGGCAACAGCTCCTGACGGGGACAGGCCAAGCGGTTCTTTGTGTCAACTCTGCTTTTCTGCATTTTATTTTAACGCAGAATCAGAGGAGTCATGCGCTGGTCTTTTTCCAAGGAGGCATCCAGATTAGAAGTGTGTCGCCTGAAAACATAAAGCTGCCTCATACTGGATCAGCCCACTGGTCCATCATGGCCAGCCCTATCTGGCAGCAGCAGTCCAGGGCCTCAGGCAGAGACAGGTCCTTTTAACTGGAGATGGACACTTACACGTGCCAAGCAGATGCTCTGCCCCTAAACAGAGGGCTGGCGGTAATTTGAAAGAGAAAGCCGCATTTGAGAATGTATTGCTTTGGTTGGAGAGTAGCCTTTACTCAGAAATATTCTGGAGTCTCACCTCACAACAGAAGCAAGGCAACTGTCCCTCTTGGTTTTATTATGTATGTTTGTGTCAGTGTTTAGTAAATATACCACTCGGCTTCCCTTGCCAGAGAGTCAAAGTGAAAACCCATTCTGGCTGAATCGTTTTTTCATTTGCGCTTTACATAACACTCTTTTGTGTGTTCCCTCTGTTTTCCCTGCAAACAGCCCCACCCTAACCACTTTCTCACATTGAGGAAGTAGTCGGAAATCCACAGAGACGGTTGCCCTTCCAAACTCCCTAGTGGTCTGTTAAGGTGCTCCCGAACTCCTTGTTTGTGCTGCCACAAACTCACCCAGCCAGGTGGGGGTCACCAGGGATCAGCCAGCCCCCCCCCTTCTTTCCAAAAGGAAGCAGCTGCAGGACTCAAACGTGTGCAGAGTTTTGTACCTTAGTAAAAGGGTCCTGTTCAGAAGGGCTTCGAGGGGAGGGCGAGGCGGCCTCAGAGCCAGCCAGGTGGGGTCCGGGGGGGGGGGGGGGAGGCCCCTTTCAGGCCAGCCAGCGGCGGGGGGGGGGCACTCAGGCCAGGACAGGGATCCTGGCAGGCAGGCAGTGCGCCCCCGCCCCCGGGCCACCTTGGCCGGCCACGTCCTGCCTCTGGTGCGCCTCGCCCCCGCCGTGAGGGTGGCCGTCCCCTGGACGCATGGAAGGCAGGCGGGCGGGCGGGCGGGCAGGCCGCCCGCCCACAGACCCCCCCCCCCATAAGCCCCCCGTCCTGCTCCCTCGGACCGGCAAGGGCCACGGCCACGCCGCGGGCGGGGAGGGGGCTCCTCGGCCCCGAAGGGCGGGCGGCGAATTCGAACCCGGCTCTCTCTCTAGGGGCGTTGGCGGCGGAGACTCACCTGGGGAGGCGGCGCTCGGGCAGGCGGCGGTGAAGCGAGATGCGGTCGCTGAGGAAGACGTTGATCTGGTGGCGGCGGACGCCCTCCTCCTGCCGCGCGCGCTCCCGCTCGCTGCCCGGCTCCAGCCGCGCCGCCCGGCCCAGCTCGCCCAGCGCCGGCCCCAGCCCCAGCGCCGGCTTCTCGTACACCGGCCTCGCCGGCCCGACGCCCCCCGACGACGACGACGACGCCTCCGCGCCCCCTGCCTCCGCCGCCAGCGACGACCCCCCGCCGCCGCCGCCGCCGGGCCTCAGCAGCAGCAGCCCCCCCGCCGCCAGCGCCAGCACCACCGCCACCGCCCCCAGCACCGCCGCGGCCCCGCCGCCCCGCGCCCCTCGACGCCGCCGCCGCCGCATCCCCGAAGCTCCTGCCCGCCCAGCAGCGCGGGGCCGGCGCCCTGCGGACAAGGCTCCGCCCGGGCCTTCAGGCCCAGTCGCGGAGGGGGCGGGACCCGGGGTGGCTGCGCAGGGAAGGACGGGCCGGCGGACGAACGGGGCGGCGCCGCCACCACAGGCCGGGCCGGGCCACTCCGCTCCCCCCCTTCGCCCCCGCCTCCTCTTGAGGGGGGGGGGGGCTGAGAGAGACCCCGGCCAAGGCAGAGGCGGCCACAGGGAACCCTCATGTCTGGGGGGGGGCAGGGGGGGTGCCCTCTGCAGTCCTGGCGAGGCCCAGCCAAGAGGCTACTGCAGGGAATGCCCCCCCCCCCCACACACGCTCTCTATAGACATGCCGTATATGAAAGGCCCATAAAGCATGTTATCTGTGCATGTGCAGATATCCTCCCTGATGAGGGTGCGGCCTCATGGCGGAGGGCGGCCCTCCTTGGCCTGCAGAAGCCCCTCCGCTCGGCTGTCAAGCCCCGGCCTTTCCATTGGGGCGGGGGAGGTGATGCGAAAGGCCTCCCCCCGCGGCCCGATCAGGTCAGGTCAGGGGCCGATGCAGGCAGCGCAAGGCGACCGCGGGGCGCGGGCGGCGTCTGGGGAGCTGGAAGGGCGGGGGGGGTCGCCATTCTGCTCCCCGACACCCCCCCCCCGCGTGCCCCCGCTCTCCCTTCCCTGCTCCGCTCCGCGGCAGCCCCATCATCGCGCGCGCCCGTCCAAGAGCCCCCGTCACAGCCAGCGAATCTCGGCCCCCGTGCCCCCCCCCCGCGAGGGTGAGGCGACCCCCGCTCCGCTTGGGCAGCAGAGGGGCGGCCGGGCAGTCAGCCTCTCTCTCCTCGGGGGAGGGGGCAGCCAGCTGTGCGCCCGCCTCCCTCCCTCCCTCCCTCCCTCCCTGCGCGGCGACGGCGGCGTGGAGGGCCAGGGCGATGGGGGAGGAGGGCGGCGGCGGCGGCGCGGGGGGTCCGGCGGCGTCGGTGCCGCGGCTGCTCCGCGCTTGCGAGCAGGGCGACTGCGAGGGGGCGCGGCGGTTGCTGCTGGCGGCGGGGGGAACGCCAGTGGACGGGCGGGACGAGGCGGGCAACACGGGGCTGCAGCTGGCGGCGGGCGGCGGCCACGAGGAGCTGGTGGGCTTCCTGCTGCGGAGGGGCGCCGCCGTGCAGAGCCGCAACGCCTGCGGGTGGAGCCCCCTCATGCAGGCCGCACGGTCAGTCCCGCCGAAGGGCGGGCGGGGGGAGGGGGGAGGCCTGCGACGGATCTGAAGGCCCAAGCCCCCCCCCCCCCGCTGGCTGGCGGGCGGGCAGGCAGGGCCTCCGGGGAAGGGGCCCTCACGTCAGGCCCCGCGGGAAGTGGGGCCGGTCCAGGCTCTGCCCCCCCTTCTCCCCCCGGGCCAGGCCAAGCTGGACTCTCTGCGGCGCCCTCCCTCCCTCCCTCCGGCCCGAGCAGCGGCGGCATCCCGGACTCATGCCCCGTTTAGAGGGGCGGGCTGGAGGGCGAGGAGGCAGGGATCGCAGCCGGCCATGGCCCTCTCGGCTGGGCTATTTCCTCCACCTGTCCCCTGCCTCTCTTCCCACCCTCTTCCTCTCCAATTTATCCTCAAAACGACCCTGCTGTGCAGGTCAAGCCCACGACTGCCCCGCCACCCAGCCAGCCTCCATGGTGCCAGCCGGGATTCGATCCTGGCTCTCCCCCACTGGCTGTGTGTCGTGGGCCCCGGCTCCCTGGCTCACTAAAGGCCGCTTGCACCTCTTGCTTTTCACCCTCTGTCCAAAGGCACAGCAGGTGTCCTGCCTGGGTAAGAAGAGCAGCCAGATTCCACAGGACGATTCAAGGACAAACTGTGTTAGGACAAATTCAGAAATAAGCCCCTCTGAACAGGAACCTTCCACCAAGCACTATAACGCAGCGCCTTCAGTTCTCAAAGGGTGGGCTGCTTAAACCTTCTTGGTGTGGTAACATTTTGCTTTCTCCTTTGTAGGTTTGGGCATCTAACTGTGTCACGCATCTTGATGGAAAATGGTGCTGACCTTAATGCCCAGAATAAACTGGGAGCCAGCGTGCTCACCGTGGCCTCGAGGGGTGGCCACATCAGCATCGTGAAACTGTTGCTGGAATCAGGCGCTTACGTGGACAGCTACGACCATCTGAGTGCCAGCCTGGATAAGAGTAAAGAGGAGTTGCCTGTTATCACTCCTCTCATGGTGGCTGTTCAGCATGGGCATGAAGCGGTGGCCCACCTGCTGTTAGACTGGGGAGCTGACTGTAATTACACCGTGAAGACAATGGGCTGGACCCCACTGATGTTAGCAGCTGTTAGCGGAAGAGTGAGTTTGGCACAACAGCTTGTCAGCAAAGGAGCCAGTCCCGATCAGCTGAACGTATTGCATAAAACTCCGTACAAAATAGCTGTTGATCTCAAATATGAAGACATGAAGGATTATCTGGCACCTCTCACCACAGTTAGACCCCAGACAGGTACAGACTACTTTATCTCTGGTTCGTATTCAAGTTTTCACCAACAGCACATGGGAACAACACCATTTTTGGTGGAGAACACTGAATGGGGTGGGGGTGTGAAGGCCTGAGCACCCTCTCCTGGCACATCATAGTCCTGGCCTGCATCAGGCCCACGCGGGGCTCAGAACTCAGTAGCCAGCAGAGACCTTTAGGCAGGTGTCTGAGCTCTTGGACACAGGAAGGACCCAGGGGAAATGTAACCAAAGTTAGAAACCTGGTCTTATTTTCTCGAATATCATAATCTAATAGCAACATTTGATCCCCATTTGTGAATACCTAAATCCTTGGATCAGGACTGCCTGGACACTCTACATATTTTTCTGCAAACTTTGGGCCCTTCCCGGTTTCACAAAAAAAATCTGAAAAGTGTAGAGAATGCACAAAGGGTTTAAATCCCTCCTGATATAAAAAACAGCATTGTCTATGTATGCAATTTGCATGCTGCTGTTATTCTCCCCCTCACTCTCTACCATAAAAGACAATGTATGGGGAAAGCGTACAGATGCCATATTCCAGACTTTTCTTTGATAGTTTGCTTTTGGTGTGTTCATATATCAATCTATTGATAAGATTAAAGATAAAAATTAAAGATTATATTAAAATTAAAATACGCATTCGCAATAGAAAACCTGTAAAACATAACACCCCCCCCCCGATGCAAGCAAAAAGCTAGCTGATGGGTTTTACCTGCCCCGCTGCAGTGAGTAATAATGCCGAGTGTGCCCCGAAAAAAAGACTCCCTGGCCAGTTCTCTGACCCTGATCTGGGGGACCCAATGTTGCAACCCCTTTCCTGCCATGGAAGCTGGCTTGGATCAGTCAGTCACTCTCTTTCAGCCTGACCTACCTCGAAGGATTGTTCTTCTCCCACACTCAGAATCCAGAATTAACAGAACAATAACTCCATCCTATTCATGTTTACTCAGAGGTACCTAGGTTTAAGACTAGCAACCTTTTGCAGATTATTTTGGGATGGCTCATGATGGGATTTCCTTACAGACAAAAATGGGTAGGTGTCTCTATCTTGCAGGGTTGAGTCCAGGACTGTGCCCCCCGCCCCCCAGCCTTCCCTCCTGCAACAGAGCTAACCTTTGAGGAGCCTCAGTGAAGCAGGGGAGGGAGGTGTGTCTTCACCCTGCGCCCTCTTTTCTGCCACATCTTGGCTTCTCCATCCCCTTCTCAGGAGGAACCGTGGTCTTCCTCCTTGGTCCCCTCCCAGACTGTTCTTAAAAGGATCCCCTGTGGGAGGGACAGCCCTGGGCTTCTTCAATCTTGTTTTCCACAGGGCTAGGACTCCCTGATGTTTAGGACCCATGGCCAATGGAGTGCCTGTTGCTGACCCTTCTGCCCTTTCTCCACCTGGGCCCCCAGGATATTTAAGGGCCCAGGCCGCCCACGTGGCTAGGTCCCACAAAACTGCAACCCTCTGTGCCTTCTTTGGCTTGGCCCCTTCATGAGTTCCTGGCCAAAACTCAGGACCTGCCCTGCTCCTCTGCTCCCTCCTCAGTTTCCTGGCACTCACTTTCCCTGTGGGGCCCGATGGCTGCCACTTGGGCTGCCCTGCCATTGTCACTGATCGTGGCACCACCTCTAGTGGCTCTTTCACACTCTAACCACAACACCACACGGATTTGAAATATGCATTTTTATTATGAACTGCTCCATTAACATTTACAATATAGCAAAATCAGAGTGGGCCACTTTGGCTATGGTTTTTTCCAGTTATTATTTTTGATAATAGAGAAATTTTAACCCATGTTTTGGAGTCAGATTACTTTATGAAAATATACTATTTGCTGTGGCTGTAGACAACAGTTACGTTATACACTATACATTTTCTTTTTCAGATAAACAGAAGAGGTTCTGATCGCCTTTCATGCCTTTACCGGTAAAAGTGTTCTTTTTTATTGCTGTTAAAAATTTTAGTGTATTTACGTATTACAGTTGGTACTAAAGAACTCTAGAGGTACAGTAGACATAGACATCAAAGAGCTAGGTTGTGTGAGCTAACCTTTTTCCTTTGTATTTCAAGCTGATTGTAAGGAATTCCATAGACGCAGAAATAAAAGGCTTTGGTAGTAAAAGTCCATTTATTAAGACATCTTAGAAAGCTCAAGTACACGCAGTGGCAGGAATGACACTTCCCGCCAGAAGCACAGGTTATAATACCAGGCACCCCATCCCCCCTTCCTGCTTCCCATGGGAACAGAGGCTTCATCTCCCGCGCAAAGATAAAGTCTTCGCCGATGCATCTGGCCCATCGCCCGGGCTGTGGAATGCACTCAAGGTTACTTCACCATCAACACCATTGAATCCTTTACACTGATTCTTCCCCTCTTTACAAGGACAGCTGTCTCTTCCAGATCATCTAAGGGGGACCTCTGGTTTTGAGAAGCTCCTGGTGAGCAGAGGCATATCAGGAAATGGTGCCCGGAGACAACTCCTTCTCCGAGTGTCCCATCCCCATGCTCGAGGGCATGGCTTGGGGGCGTGGCCACACCCCGAGCCCCGCCTCCATGCAGGCTGGCTTTTAAAAAGCTTTCACAAGCTGGCCTGCATGGAGGCTGGAGGGGGCTCGTGGGGTGGAGCCACACCCCAAGCCCCGCCCTGTGCATGGGAGAGGTGGGGCCCCCATGCAAATACCCCCATGCATTTGAAAGCCGACCTGCACGGAAGTCAGGGGGCAGGGCTTGCCAGCGGGCAGCCCCGGTATGGCGCCACAGGTTCTATCAAAGTTCCTTGTCCCCGCCTCCCTGTAGGTATTGTTTCGGGAGCGGCTTGGTGGTGTATGGCTGGGGCACATGCCGCTTGGTTACATGGGGGGACGTCTAGCGCCCTCTCATGTGACCAAACGGCATGCACCCAGGGACATGGGTGTCCCTATGTTCCTAGAGAGGTATGCCCCTGCTGGTGGGCATACTTCTGCTCTTGCCTATATTCCATGCAGACTTTTTCACAGTTGCTTTTCCACTGGAACTTTAAGACTGCAAGATACCATCCCCCCCCCCCCCCCCATCACACGCACCAAGATTAATGATGATGATGGTAGTGGGCAGTTCTGTCAAGTTGCCGTCTGGAAATGGTTTGTCAATCAGTTTTCCTCTGCATGGGCTGAGAAAGTTCTGAGAGAGCTATGATGGGCTCAAGGTTCCCCAAGCCATGCCCTCGAGCAGGTTTCCCAAACCCCCTCCCCCGTGGCACACACACCCCGCTTCCCTTCCCATACTTACCTACGTTCTTTTTCTATTGCTAGTACTTTTTGAGGCTGAAAAAAGCAGCCTCTTCACAGTTCAGATAAAAAACTGCTTGAGGAACTATGGTTCCCAGGAGACCTTGGGGCTCACAAGTTCAGGCAGTTTTTTTCCCTGAACTGTGAAGAGGCCGCTTTTTTCAGCCTCAAAAAGTACTAAACAAAGAAAAGGAACGTAGGTAAGTGTGGGAAGGGTGGTGGTGTGTGGTGTGTGCATGCTGCGTGGGGGCTGCGTGGGGGAAAGGGGGGAGGGGCCGGGGGCGATTTTCCGCCCCCAGGTGTGCGCCCGGTGCATGACGCATCCCCCTTGGCGCTCTGCCACTGAACAGAGAAAATGCTTCTCTGGGAGTAAGCCACACTGGATAGACCTTAGTAGGATTTTCAGTAAACCTGTTTAAGATTGCACTCTCTAATAGTTCCAGGACACATTTAAAAGCTTGCCAAGGCTTAGAAATAAATGAAATTAAACTTTATTTCACTTATATACTGTTTTGTGAAGCTTCCCTTTCCACTATTTTAAATAACCCTGTTTTATTGCTTTGGTGTGATATGCTAAAATACACCTTCATTCTACTGCTCTGAAATCTTACCTGCTGGTCAAGAACATTACTCTCTTGGTAGGGGACTTCCAGTTAGTTAAAGAGATCACGGATGAAGACCCAGAGCAGGCCAACGTTGCGAATGATGACGGGGCTTCCCCATTGATGGTGGCAGCCGTCACAGGACATTTGCCTCTTGTGCAGCTACTTGTTTCCCGAAATGCAGAAATTGACAAGCAAGATAATGTCCATGGCTGGACAGCTCTTATGCAGGCTACGTACCACGGGTAAGAAGTCATGTTCCTGGGCTGGGGAGAGAAGGCGTTTATGCTCATGTTTACGATCCTGTGACCAAAGATCTCTGGGGATGGAGAAGGCACTTTTTTTTACTTGGGAAACTCCATGCTTTTTCAGGCCTGCAAATTCTAGACAGGAACCAAAGGGCTGCTTGTGATTTGTCCCCCTCCCTCCCCCCACATTTGTGCAGTGTGGTTGTTGATGGCCTGAAACAATCAGAGAAAGAACTTGAAGTCTGTGTGCCTGCTTGCCCCACTCTTAAGTGCACCCCTCCCTCCTGGGAGCTTCTCCGATGGGCCGTGGGTTGGATGTAAGGTTTGCAGAGAACTTATGCAGCAAAAATGTTAAGGCAAGTTAAGGCCCAAGGTTGGTATTTATTTATTAGTTTCTTCATTTATACCCCACCTTTTTGCACAGTGGGGATCCAAAACCAAATGACATCATTCCGCTGTGTTAATACACACACATGCACACATACAGAGCTTTGTTGAAACCTAGTCAGAAACTTCGTTTGAAACCAAAATATCATAGTGATCTCTGTTTAGAAACAGCACAGATCACTTGTGGTAACTCGAGACTTACTGTGCTTCTCTCTCACCTATGAGGTAAAAGAAAGTCAGCAGTCTCTGGCAAGATCGGGGGTTACCAGGAACTCTTTTTGTCTTTCATTCTGCGATATATATGCTACTGTGAGCAACAGCAAGGTTATTATCACCAGTGTGTGGGTGGACTTCCCCAGTGACTTCCGACAGTTAGCAAGAAACTATGGCTGAGAAACTAAAATATTTTTTGCTGTGGTAGTTTAACAGCCGAAGAACAACAGCCCAAACTGCTGCGTTACATTCGGCAAGTTTGAAACCGAATCCGCCTTTGGTCACTTTGCATTTATTTATGATCAAGAAAACAGTTTCAAGCTGGCTGAAAAGAAACTAGCGAAGGTTTGGGAGAACTTGGGCACCTGGAGAGCTCCGTTTTCCCTAGAAATGTTGTGTGTCTGTCTAATGTGTGACTTGTGCCTTCTTTTAAGCAATAAAGAAGTCATCAAGTCATTTACGGGCCAAGGAATTGATGCCTTTCAAATTCGTGCAAAAGAAACGCCACACAGCCTTTGATCGACTGGTCATGCTGCCGCGCCCATGATCCAGGTATTGTGGTTCTCTCTCTCTTACCCATGTATGTTCATAGATATGCTCACATGCGCACAGTGTTTGCAGACCTCATAAGAGGCTCGTTCCTAATGATACATTTGAGATCCAGAATTGTTTTGAACGTAAACTGCCTGTGGATTTTTCAGACGCAGAAGTCATACGGTTGTTGGTATCAGCATGCATGCAAGTAGATAAAGAAAAGAGTAAGCATATCAGCAAATCAGCTCCCCTTTCTTTGAGAAACAAGTCGTTCTTGGATGCCCCGGTGTTGCCAGATGACAAGGGAGGATTGAAGGTATGTCAGTTGCTGCACCACAATAAGTCATAAATGGTGAACTGTCATTTCTGTTGAAGGCTAAAAAGTTAGGTTTCAACAAAAGGCATGTTGAATCCGCCCATGAGATTCCACCAAGGGAGGGTTATCCGAGTTGATCTTGCAGGGAGAAAAGAGTGTCAGGGCTGTGGGGCCACAGGCACAGGCGGCAGCAGCAGAGCAGAGCGTGGAGAGCAGCCCCCTCCGCAGTCCCCGGCGACTGGCCGGCCGTGCTGTGGGGCCATTCCCGCAGAGGCTTCCCAGCCGTGCACGGAGGCTTGAAAAGCAAAAATGCCTCGCTGCTGCCAAGAATACCTCCATCAGAATTAATGGACTTGGGCCACCTTTTAAGGTTGTGTATGTCTGAATACCCGGTGACCAGTCCAATGGGCCAAATGGCCAGGAGGAAGCCGACAAGCATTGGCTCCGCCCCCTGGCCATTCCCCCGGCCTGCCTCTGCTATGCTGGCGGCACGGGCGCTGGGACACTGGTGCTGAGTCCAGTGCCACATTCCAGCTCTGGGGAGAGTCGCAGTGGCTGCATGCTGGCAAGATTGCCCTCCGCCAGGGCAAGCGCCCCAGGGAGGGAAGATCTGCCAGTGTGGCCATGCGCCTCCTACGAGCGGATCCTCCCACCCAGCTTCTTCTTTTCTCTAAGTTCACCAGTTACTCCAATTATAAGCTTATAGGCTTTCTACGTCAAACCCCTCACAGATTTTAAGGGAGCCATGTCAGTTTGTGCTCTCTTTTGCACTCTCTCTCTCTCCCGCCTCCTACCAGATCTTGCAGTGTTTTTGTTGGGGTTGAGGGATCTTGAACTGGTGGATCTGGCAGCATGAGGGATATGCTTTGTCCTCTACCTACCACCTCGGCAGCTTTCTTACAGAGGGAGCTGCTCACCTGGTCTCTACTGTCTTATACCATTGTCACGGCATATATCAAGTGACAAAGCGAATCATCAGTGGAGTTCCCATCTGGTCCTGTGAGGTGGCAGGACCTAACCAGGCTGTCCGGTAGGAGCCGTGCGAGTTGCCTGTCCACCAGCCCTTGACGTTTGTTTTCACAATGGTGTTCGCTAGAGAGAAAGAGCTTACCATTCCCCCCCCCACACACACACACACACACAGAGGCAGGGCTCTGTTGCTGAGCCCTGGTGGCCGGGGGCTCCTCCCGCTTCTCGCTCCCAGGCAGGCTTTTCCTGCAGCGACCACTTTGGCTCCAGGAAGGAGCTGAGCGATTCATCCTCAGATTTATAGAACATGAGCGAAGGCTCAAGTCCCAGAGCACCTCAGAGACCAAGAAGATGTCATGAGTCAAGGCCCCCTTTGTCAGGTACTTTCTTCAGAGCTGTGACTTTTTAAAGCTCAGACCCCCTTCTTGGTCTCTGAGGTGCTCTTGGACTCAAATCAAGCTTTTTTGCTGCAGGCCTTCCTGAAGTTGGCTTTGTGGTTGTGTGAACAGTTGTGTGCAGAGCTTTGGGAAGATTTGTTTAAAGGTTAACATAAAGGTCAAGTTATTCTCTTAGCTGTTGGTTGTGTAGAACCAGTATGTATGTATGTGTGTGTGTTGAGCATGCATTTTTGTTTTTAGTCATGGTGGAACAGGATGTCCAATCGATTTCGCAAGTTAAAGTTGACCCAAATCATGGAGCCACTTGATTGGCCAAGCAAAACTACTCCGTACCTTTCTCAGAAGATTTTCTAAATCACTTATCTGACCTGTACAGTGAAGGTTACCTTGCAGAGCGGTACCCTTGGAAACCACAACATCCCTGCAGCTTGGGCACCCAAGAGCAATGCTGATGGTAAAAACTATTAAATGTACATTCTTTGGCATGAGCACTCACCCTACAGACAGACAAGCAGGCGTGTGGGTGCCCTGACATTCAAACGTATTCTCCTTCTTTCGAGGCTTTTCAGCAGAGGCTCAAGGGCCATCTGACCTGAGGCTGATTATGTGAACTTAAGCAAATCATGGCAGGGATGCATCACCGCTCGGCTCTCATGGCCCTTTCTTGCATGCCCGGGGCAATGCCAATCGCCATTTTGAGGTCAGGAAGCGTTTTCCCTCCAGGCCAGGTTAGCCAGGATCCTGGAGCAGTTTTGCCTTCCTGTGGGCATACAGCAGGGGTTACTGGGAGAATGGCAGGTAGTTGTGAATTTCCTGTGTTGTGCATCTTTTTAGTGGATTTATTTGCAGTGGAGAAGATGATGCATCTGCAGACATCACACATGATTTGCATGCCTTTTCTAACAAGCAAGCACTTTTCTTTGTGGTCATGAAAGGGCGGAGTATTAATTAAATTTTAAACATTAAAATAAGAAATGCACAATATTTCAAATGTTCTTGGATTGTAAATAGTCAGAAATTCAGTGGCATATTTAGAAGTCCAGATCTCCTTCAAGGATCAGACAAATCATAGAGTTGCTGATATTTAAGCCTGGAAACAGAGCATTAAACTATTCACATTTTATTATTGTCAGAGGAACTCTGAGTCCAGACTGTACCACTTCAGAAGGCAGATGGGGACTTGTTAGATGTCAAGGAGAAGGATCTGCCCTGCTATTCTCTATGACACACTTATTTTCTGTTTGTAAGGGATTTCGAGAGTAGGAGGAAGCAGCAAGAATCTTCATTCAATTTGGCATCCCTGTGCAACTGGCAGTTGTCCACCCCAGGCACAGACTCACCTCCCCACTAGGCCTACCACAACTTTGAAAGATGTCACTAAGCAGTCATTGCTGACCTCAGATAAATAGCATAATCTATGTGCTCTTATTCTGGCTTCGATAAAACTTCAGCCTACGGATTTATTTTACATGAGTTTAAAATTGTATTGCAGCTTTGGCAGTGTGCAGCTGGCTTATCTTCTGCGACAACAGCAACCTTTATTAGGCACATGAAACAGGCTCTAGTACGTTACCAGACATTTCAAATGTACAAAGCAAGAGTTAAGAGCAAAACACAGACTGAGGAACTATGTCTAGCATTAGACGTTACTTACAGAATTCCATCACTTGTAAGAGAAACTTTGCTATTTTTCCAAGAGCATGATGTCTGTATTAATTAGCAGAAACCCCACAGCAAAATTGTTGGAGTCTGTTACATATTTGTCCGGGGCCTGCCAAGGAGAGAAAGATAGAGGATGGGCACAGCTGGGTCTCTGAAGCCATTGATGTGGTTGCTCCCAAACGCTCTCTTCGCTCTGATCCAAAACTGGCTGTATGGTATACCCCAAAACTGAGGAGGAACAAACAGGAGCTAAGGCTGTTAAAGCGAGTTCAGCGGAGAATTCACGCTGAGGTGGTCAGGACATCTTACAGGATGCTTATGAAAGCCTATGAGATGGTGATGAAGATCACAAAGGGAGAATACTTTGTGACAGGCATCATGTCCACAATCTCATTCCCAGTGCAATTATTTAGGGCAACTAAAGGCCCCCAAATAGGTAGTCATTCGGCTCTTAGCTGTGAGGTTTTTGCAAGTGGTTTTTTTTTGCTGGTAAGATCTTATCAGTTCACCGGGGCCTCCCCAACTAGAGGCCCCTTGGCCATCTTCAGGTCCTGCATTGGGCCACTTGGACCAACTCTCCCAAGACGAAGTGGACAGAATCCTGAGGGCCGAAGCCACCACATACCTCTTAGGCCTATGTCCATCCTGGCTGGTGAAAGCCAGTGGGGGATGCATTGTGGGCTGCCTTGGAGAATAACCCTAATCTTCTCTAAGTACAGGAACCTTATTATTTATTTTATTATTTATTTAAATTAATGTCCCCCCTCTCCCCAGCTTTAACTGGGCTCAGAGCGGCTAACATATATGTTAAGTAATTACATAAAAATACTTAGCACAAACAACAATTAAAAGCATATCATAATAAAAATTCCCTGAGGGGTTGAAAGAGGCAGAGGTGAGGCTTCTCTTTAAAATAAAAAATAGTTGGATCCTTTTGATCCATTCAGCTACCACCAGGTGTCCCATCTTGTTTTCCTGGACAAGACACACTGAACACTTAGTGTTGGGCAAGGATCTATTTTATAGGAGAGATTGGGCCCTCTAGCCAAGCCATCCCAGGATAAAGGGGAATTCTGCTTTTCTGGGGAAAGACAAGAGACTGACATAAGCCTTAAGTGTTGAGTCATTAATCTAGTGGGTTGAGACATTAGCTTCATGGACCAAGCTTGGGAGTACGTGAAAGGGAGAAGGTAACTGATTGAATTACAGCTATGGAACAATGACAATGCAAATAAAGTGGTTGTTAGAGAGATTAGTCAGAGAAAGAGGTTCTTGAGTTAGTACAGTACTTGGCAGGAACACTCCGGGCAAAAACATTAATAAGTCCTTTGTCTTCGCAGGGTGTATTGTCCAGGGCTGTAGTTGAGATTGTTCTCCAGGACAGGGGTATTGTGTTAGCTTAGTCTCTCAAAAAGGGTTCGATACATGTCTGATATGGGCAAGGGCAAGTCCAGACAAGTTTTTACTGTGCCCTCATGAGTACAGTAGGCAATGCAGGGAATGGGCTTCCCATTTTGGCACCCCAAGGGGTTAGAGGCATCACTGTCTTAAAACAGAGCCCCCCCCAATGATTCTGTCTGGCCACAGATACATCCCTGGAAGAGTGTTGCGATCTGCAAATGAAAACCCACTGGGGATCTCTGCCCTGAAAGATGCCCACTTAGCCAAACAGGACCCAGGCTTCCTCTGTCCTGGCCCCAACCTGGTGGATGCTCTGTCAAGGGGGACCGGGGCCCCGTTGGCCTGATGCCGTTCTGCAGGGCCTGTAAGACAGCTGTTCCACCAGGCGTTGGGCTGAGGCAGCCGCAGGTTTCCATCAGACTGGCCTCCGCTTCCCACTCTGATTCTATATAACTCGGTGCCACCATAGTCATGCAGTTAGAAGGAATTTACATTTTTATATGTCTAAATGATTTGAATGTTTTTATGTGTATTTACATTGTTTACATATTATGGTTACGTATTGTATATTCTGGTATGTATTATGAGCCGCCCTGAGCCCACCAGGGGAAGGGTAACATACAAGACAAATAAATGAGTTATTTTTCTGATATCGGAGATATATTTTTGAAATTGGGGAAAATAATACATTTTATGTTTGAAAATATTTTTAAACAATCAATCACTAATTCTTGGAAATCAGCTGAGTTTTGCCTGGAACAAACCTTTTGCATTCTTTGTAAAAACAGTTTTAACATGTAACTTAGAATAAATTTAAAACACTGTTAATGTATTTTTTAGGTCTAGACAGAAGAAAGGTGGGAAATGATTATCAACTATTGACCACAGTGGTAAGTTTAAGCATTGTTGATATACCAAGAACTTTGCAGATTGCCCTGCCATTCTCATTCAAACAACTCATAAGAAATCAAGAGTATTCTGTCAGGAGGATGCTTATCTGGGTGAATTAAGTGCAGTCCTGATTCTATATAAGTGAGAGAAACAATAAACTAATGTCCCTTACTGCCATCTGTGCATTTTTTCCTTGATCTATGCTTTATGGCTTTCCCTTGGCACCTCTGTCCCATGAGAAAAGTGTTACATATCTTGATGTGGGCCAGGAAGTTGGGTGGCTCCTCCGCTATCTGCTGCTGACCTTTGGGGCAGCCTTGGCTTCAGAGACGGCTCTAGGGAATCAGGGAAGGGATTTTCTGTGGGGTATCAATGGAACCAAAAAGGCCAGCTTTGTGAGAACTGGCTTTTGCCAAGTATGGTGCTTGTATACCTCTTCAATAAATGTTGCTGATCAATACTTCAGAGTCCTTTTATTGGCTTAATGTTCCGAGACCTAACAATTCTCAATAACAATTACATATGGAACAGACCCTATTTTTATAGTAAAAATGCAACTGAATTCACATTTGTTGCATAGTAAGATAAAATATAAGGGGTTTTTTTGTTGTTGTTTCTTTTCTTTTCTTTTCTTTTCTTTACATAATGAGAACAAAAAGCAGTTGCACAGTTTCCCCAGTAATTTGGAACAGAAGAACCAAGTGAAGCCATTCAAAGTGAAGGTCGGTCCTGAAGTATGTAAATTCAGGTGCCTTTTAAGGGAGTAGCAGTCCAAAATTAGCCACTCCTTAAACTCTGGTTTGTGGCTATATGCTGCATCAGTTCTGACTATATCAAAAGCTTTGTGCTAGAAAGTCATGGGCTGCTTTTAGCCTCAGAAGTGCCTTTCCCATTGGAAATGAGAGAGATCTTCTGTGCTCCCTTTCGTTTTATGGTGATAGGCTGCTTTATCAGGAGAGGGTCTGTCACTTGCAGAGGGATAGTAGAATGATACAGAGGGTGGAGTTAGATTCCAGCATCTCAGTAACTTGGACTTGAAAGAGTCCTGCTCTTCACATTGAAGAAGATGGCTCCTGTTCGCTGAGAAAACATCTTCGACCTCATCATTTCTATTTGGTCCTTCCATTATAGGAGGTCAGTACAGGTGCGATGAGCCAACAACAATAATAACAATAGTAATAATAACAATAGTAATAATAACAATAGTAACAACAACAACAACAACAATAATATTTTTTTAAAAAACCCCAGCTGAGGTCATCCCAGTGGTAATCGGCAAGCTGGGTGCCATCCCAAAAACACTAGGGCAACACTTGAAACATCTTTGAATTGACAAAATTTTAATGCCTAATAAAGATCTTTGAACTTGAACTTGACAAAATTATCATCTGTCAAATTCAGAAGGCAGCCCTGCTGGGATCCACACGAATACTACGCCAATACATTACAACTTCCTAGGCCTCTGGGTGAGGTTCGAATTGTAATGAAGGCCAACAACCAACTAAAGATCTGACAGCTGTGAAATCTACAATAATAATAATAGTAGAATGAGGACTGGGGGTCCTGGGACTGGTAAAACTCTCAGAAACAGATAAGAGGTTTTCAGTAGTTGTATTTGTGGAGCTGGATATGAAATCTCGGTGAATGTGGAGAAATCCCAGGAGATTGCATTCATTCCTGAGGCATTTACTTTATTAGCATCTTAAATAGCCCAGACTGGTCTATGCACATCAGAGATTGCAAACTAAGCAGGGCTGGCCACTGTTAGTCCCAGAACAAAAGGCCATCAAGGAAGACTGAGGTTCCCAAATGACCGCTTGGGAGAGCCACGCTGTCTCGCCCCGATCCCGGTTCTTTTCCCTCCAATGACTCCAGACCAGCTGAGTTCTCAAAGATTTATTGAAAAACAGAAATAAAAGAAATAAAACATAAATGCAGTTACAGAGAATACACCCCTGGTCCTATCTTGCCTTGAAAACCCCATGAGTGGTCATCAAAAGTCTGTTGTGACATGATGGCCATTTAATTATGGTTATTTTCCTCTTTATTAGAGAGTTATTATATATAAAGTATTTCCTTAAGCATCAGTTGACATCTTATTTTAGCTTGTTCTAAAAATTATGTTTTTGTTACACTCATAAACTACCGTGCAGGTGTAAGCATGTGGGATCTGTGAGGATCTCTGCAGGGTCCTACCACTTCCCCATTTTCTTGCCAGGCCTGCTGTGGCTCCTGGACCCAGTCACCACTCGATCTGGTGCTGCTCCTCGGCTCTGCAATCATGAAGGAGGTTTCAAGCACTTAGAATGAGCCTTGATTTGGGGAGGATTTAAACCCCCCCGATACATTTTTAATTGACCAGATTTTTCTGAAAACCTGGGAGGCCCCCACGTTTGCAGGAAAATCTGTGTAGTGTCAATGTGGCCCCAGTCCATGGATGCAGATATTGGCTGATGGGGGACATGTGGCTATTTATATGTGTGTGTTGCCTTGTTCTCTATGCAATTGCTTTAAAATCTATCTTTCTCCCATTCAGTTAAGAAGTGGGGCTCCGTTTACAAGATTGCCTAATGACAAACTGAAAGCTGTTATCCCACCTTTCTTACCTCCTTCAAGTTTTGAGCTGTGGCATTCAGACAGGACTCAAACAAACCAAGATGGTGGCAGTGAACACATGAAGCTTGGTATTCCATACAGAACTAATAGCCACGACTATAACAGCAGTGCTAGTTCTGACAAAGTAAGAAAGTCATAAATGCCATAATTCTTTGTGTTGTTTTATTTAAACCTAAATGACCCAGACTCTTATTAAGATACGCTCTTTTCTTTGCTCTAAACCAGTCTTCTGCATTTGTGCATAGAAAAGATTTTTAAAATTTATTTTTGAGTAAATATAAAGATGAATTCCAGATCCAGAAAATAAGAGACAGAATTTATCTAATTTGTTCTCTGATTAGGTCTTTGTTTATTTACAGCATGCATAATATGGCTGGGAGAACTGGAAATCCATGCTGTGTCATAACCAGAGATTTTTCCTCCCAGAGTGTTTCTCTGAAACCCGCCCTCCGGTCTTACTTCAGAGTGAGGGCTTGCCAGTCTCTACTTTGGGTGCAAATTGTTTGTAATAAAGGCTAATTATTAAGGTTTACCTAGGTATGATAAGAAGGGGTTGTGATTACATAGATAGGCTTACTGCCTCCCTCTTCTAAAGACTGGGGGTCCCTGACTACCCTCTTGAGATGTCATTCCAGGGGGCTAATTGTTGGTCTCACAGTTCCCCATCAGCCACCAGGATCCAAAGACCTTCAGGCTTACCTGGCTTCATTTTCTGAATACTGACCACAAGTTGTGTCATTTAGAGGAACAAATCTCTCTCTCTTTTCCCCTCAGGCAGTCTTAACTAGGGCTACTAGGCCCATGAAGCTGTCCGCCTTTGCCAGAAGACCTGCAACGCCTTCCGGTTCGAGCAGTTTCAACCACTCTCCTCAGTCTTCTGGAGGATCCGGCAGCACAGCTGTAGTTAACAGGCATGGTGGAGAAATGCACAATAAATCAGGTGCTTATATTTTGACTCTAAATATAAAGAACAGAAATATTTTCACTGACATAAGAACATAAGAACAAGCCAGCTGGATCAGAATAGAGTCCATCTAGTCCAGCACTCTGCTACTCGCAGTGGCCCACCAGGTGCCTTTGGGAGCTCACATGCAGGATGTGAAAGCAATGGCCTTCTGCTGCTGCTGCTCCCAAGCACCTGGTCTGTTAAGGCATTTGCAATCTCAGATCAAGGAGGATCAAGATTGGTAGCCATAGACTCCAACCCCTCTCTCCCTCCATAAATCTGTCCAAGCCCCTTTGTAAAGCTACATTAGTGGCCCATCCCACCACTTACTCCCTGTGGCAGCATATTCCAAACACCAATCACACGTTGCGTGAAGAAGTGTTTCCTATTATTAGTCCTAATTCTTCCCCCCAGCATTTTCAATGTAAGCCCCCTGGTTCTAGTATTGTGAGAAAGAGAGAAAAATTTCTCTCTGTCAAAATTTTCTACCCCATGCATAATTTTATAGACTTCAATCATATCCCCCCTCAGACATCTCCTCTCCAAACTAAAGAGTCCCAAACACTGCAGCCTCTCCTCATAAGGAAGGTGCTCCAATCCTTCAATCATCCTCGTTGCCCTTCTCTGCACTTTTTCTATCACTTCGATATCCTTTTTGAGATGTGGACACCAGAACTGAACACAGTACTCCAAGTGCGGTCGCACCATGGCTTTATATAAGGGCATGACAATCCTTGCAGTTTTATTATCAACTCCTTTCCTAATGATCCCCAGCATAGAGTTTGCCTTTTTCACAGCTGCCATGCATTGAGTTGACATTCCCATGGAACTATCAACTAAGACGCCCAAATCCCTTTCCTGGTCTGTGACTGATAGCACTGACCCCTGCAGCGTGTATGTGAAGTTTGGATTTTTTGCCCCTATGTGCATCACTTTACATTTTGCTACATTGAACTGTATTTGCCATTTCTTAGCCCACTCACCTAATTTATCAAGGTCCGCTTGGAGCTCTTCGCAATCCTTTGCGGTTCTCACCACACTACATAATTTGGTATCATCTGCAAACTTGGCCACCACGCTACCCAGCCCTACTTCCAGGTCATTTATGAATAGGTTAAAGAGCACTGGTCCCAAAATGGATCTTTGGGGGACACCACTCCCGACATCTCTCCATTGTGAGAACTTCCCATTTACACCCACCCTTTGCTTCCTGTTTCTCAACCAGTTTTTAATCCATAGGAGGACTTCCCCTCTTATTCCTTGATTGCTGAGTTTTCTCAATAGTCTCTGGTGAGGAACTTTGTCAAAAGCCTTTTGGAAATCCAAGTGGACAATGTCCACTGGTTCCCCCTTATCCACATGCCTGTTTACACCCTCAAAGAACTCTAGTAAGTTTGTAAGACAGGATTTGCCTCTGCAAAAGCCATGCTGACTCTTTCTCAGTAGGTCTTGCTTTTCTACATGTTTAATAATTTTATCTTTAATGATAGATTCTACTAATTTACCAGGAACAGATGTCAAACTGACTGGCCTGTAATTTCCCGGGTCCCCCCTAGATCCTTTCTTAAGGATTGGTGTGACATTGGCCATCTTCCAGTCTTCAGGGATGGAGCCTGATTTCAGGGATAAGTTGCCTATTAAAGTGAGAAGATCAGCAATTTCATGCTTGAGCTCTTTAAGAACTCTTGGGTGAATGCAATCTGGGCCAGGGGATTTGGTAGCATTTAGTTTATCAATGGCTGCCAGAACTTCTTCCTTGTGTACCACTATCTTCACTAGTTCCTCGGATTCACCTCCTAAGAAGCTTGGTTCAGGTGCAGGAATTTTCCTCACCTCCTCTTGGGTGAAGACAGATGCAAAGAATTCATTCAGCTTCTCTGCAATCTCCCTGTCATCTTTTAGCACACCTTTTGTTCCTTTGTCATCTAACGGGCCTACCGCTTCCCTTACTGGCTTCCTGTTTTTGATGTACTTGAAGAACTGTTTGTTGCTGGTCTTAATGTTCGCAGCCATACGTTCCTCATAATCCTTTTTTTCCTCCCTTACAGCTAACTTGCTTCTCTTTTGCCACCATTTGTGTTCCCTCTCATATTCTTCATCAGTCAAACTGGACTTCCATTTTCTAAAATACATTTTCTTTTTTCTGATAATTTCCTCAACCTCTCTTGTTAACCATGGTGGCTTTCTTTTGGACTGGGTGCTGCCTTTCCTAACCAGCGGAACACATTCCATGTGAGCTTTTATTACTGTGTTTTTAAATAACCTCCAAGCATCCTAGACAGTTTTGACTCTCTTGATTTTCCCTTTCAGCTTCCTGCGCACTATCCCCCTCATCTTTGAGAAATTTCCCTTTCTGAAGGCGAATGTAACTTCAGTAGTTGTCACTTGTTCGCATGCAGAGATACTGAATCTGACAGCATTGTGGTCGCTGTTCCATGACTCGGGTACCATAGCAGTCCTGTTTGCTCCAGGTGTAATGATTCCCCAGCTGTGCGAGAATCAACCCCCCAGCCTCCAGGATTCTACCTCTTTTATATGGGGTGTGTTGTATGCCCAGTCCCTTGCTGACCAACCCCTGTGTTGGATTCTCTCCCTAGCTCCTTCCTTCTGTCCCTGAGAGGATGCCCATCGTCTGAGGCAGTGTGGGAGTGGAGCCTGCAACAGGTCTAGGAGAGGAGCCCGGGCCTGACTCTTCCCGCTTCTGGACTCCCACGCTGCCTCAGACGCTGAGTCCTGCAAGGACGGGAGCTACCCTCTCACTGCCGTTCTGCCTGGGTTGGCGGCTCTCTTGACCTCCCCTGTGCCCCTGGCAGTCAAGACCTGTCTTGTCATGGCTCCCAGGATGGGCAGGGGATGTTGGCCCCTCATTTCCCCTGCTTAATGGCAGCTTCTTAACCAGTTTCACACCTAGCTATGCAGTTATCTCTTCCCCTGACCATGGAGGGCTCTGTGTCTGGCTAGTGGTTTCCGTTTTGAGGGACTCTGGGGGAAGGGAATTCTCAAAGGATTCTGCGAGGAGGGCATTCATTAGGGAATATATTGCTTTACTTGCTGAATCCCAGTTCTGGCAAAGCCAGCCGTTTATTCCATTGCAATTCTCCATCATTAAAAACAGATTTTGTTTACCCTCGAGTCTGGACGAGTGGAGCACTCGCAGGACACGGTGCTGGCTTGGGTGAGGTGGTGGAGAGTTCTCTGCCACTCTCTGCTCCCCTCCCCAAGTCTCCTGGGTCCCGCCCTGCCTGGCAACTTCCCCTGGCAGGCCCTTTTTGACACTGCAGCAGCAACTCCATCCTGCCACACTATTCTCTTCCCTGCCACCTCTCAGGCTGGTCCCGGCAGCAGGAGTGTGGGGCCAGTGGGGGCCGGCCAGCTTCCCCACCAGAAGGGAGGGAGAGGAGGGGCCCAGTGGGGCCTGCGCACTGTGCTGGGGAAGCCCCTGGTCCCCCCATGACAGTCTGTTTGCAGCAGTTTCAGAGCAGGCTGAGGCGAGTGCTGGCGTTTGGGAGACATCATGAGCGACCGGGGAGAGGTCACCATCTCAGGACAATTTTAACAATCTCTGAATTTCCTCTAATTCAACATCACTCAACATCTTACTTCTTGTGATAAATCACCTTTGGTCTGCAGAGGTTTAGCGTCCTCCGCACAGCACAGGCAGAGCAGGTGGCAGTTTGGATAAAGTAACCTGCTCTCCTGTTGTCGCGTTTGCATGCCTCCGTGAAGGCAGCAAACGGAGCCCACGGAACCAATGTGGGCTGCTGCCACACTTTCGCGCAGAGGCACATCTTTTTTTACCTCCCTTCCTCCGCTGCATACCTTCGCGGACAGGCAGGCATAGACCCTCACAGCCATGCTGACATCTCGCAACGGCACGAGACGTCCCTATGACCCTGTGTGGCCACGCAGCTGCAAAGCGGGGACTTCAAGAAAAAGAGAAGCGCAGGCGATTAAAGCGCTTCCCAGCCAGCCGTTCACTCACGAGTGGCTGCAACCCATGTTAAAACAAAAGAATCTTGGACAGCATGATTCTTGAATAACCCATTTGGGGGGACTTAACACGGGGCAGCCTCGCTTTAGGGACAGTTCCCGCCGCCCCCGAAACAGATGTGGAAGGGGGCTTTGTTTTGTAATCTTTTAATCCGAATAAATTTATTTCCATCGTTCAAACGTTTGTTTTAAGCAGCCTTTCTTTATTGGTTCTGATTTATAATAGCAGGTCATAAAGGCACACATTTTCAGACAGTGCATTTTTGTTGCTTCTGTGGTTTTTCTTCTAGTAACCCTGCATAGCTCCTGACCCCTGTAGCCCATTTGTCGATGGATGCCCAGGAACTCTGGCATCCGACATGGTCCTTTTTGACTCAGGCAGTAACGGATCTGGTATGGGATTATTTTTCTGGTTTCTTACCATGGTTGGTGGGTTGGTGGATCCTCTAGTCTGGCTTTTCAGTTGAGACCTGGTAGAATACACAACCTCAAGCATAGCTCTCCATTTACTTAAAGCACACAAGCCCCTCCCCCATGACAAGGAGGGGTAGTGGAAGTGGTTGTTATATTAAGTGAACCCAGCAAGCAGAAAAGAAACATAAAGAACAACTTAAAATCCATCAAAATCAGCAGTGGAAATGTGAAATTGTTGAATGTTGGAACTGTGTGTCTTATCTTTGTATATTTTTTCCTTTGTCAGGTGGCAGTGCAGACAGCGTTTTGTCTCAAATTGCAGCACAAAGGAAAAAAACAGCTGGTGTATCTGAACAAAAACCCAACCAGCAACAAACAGGAGCAGGGTCCGTTCCTTCGCCCTCTCTTCCGAGCATGGAAGATGCTCAAGCCATTGGTGACAAACCTGTTCCAAAGGTTTTTGAGTTTCCTATTCTTGCAGGTGTCACACTGGACAAAGGGATACACAGCGGGTGGGTGGGGCTTCTTTCCACAATTCTTGGTTGCCTGGCATTGCTGGGTACTTAAGTTGTTTGCTGAACTGGGGTCTGTAAGTATAGAGCGAATTAATGTCTCTATTTTAAAGAAATGCCTTGAAACATCTCTGGGGAAGTTTAGTGTTCTAATTAGGCATAATGCAGGGATTTCCTGCATTATGGTGTGATTTCCAAAGCAGTTTTCTTTTCTTTGCAGTCAGCAATTACATTGGGCCATTTTTTAGGTTACAGCACAGGGGGAAATACTGTTATCAAAATATTGGGGAAATCATGGTATAAGCCCGCACATGCATGGACATAGGTAAGGGGGGGTTCTCGGGTTTGAACCCCCCCATTCATGTCCGAAGCTCCGCCCCTCCGTTTGTGGGTTTTAAAAACATTTTTAGTGCTTTTTTGGTTTTTGGCCTGCAGGGGCGCATTGTTTGGGCTAGCAGCACCAAACTTTCAGGGATTGTTTGGGGGACTCTCCTGATGATACTACCCGGGTTTGGTGAGGTTTGGTTCAGGGGGTCCAAAGTTATGGACTCCCAAAGGGGGTGCCCCCATCCTCCATTGTTTCCAATGGGAGCTAATAGAAGATGAAGGCTACATCTTTGAGGTTCCATAACTTTGGACATCCTGAACCAAACTTCACCAAACCTGGGATGTACTATCAGGAGAGTCTCTTATGGGGTGGGTGGGGCTGAGAGAGCTCCGAAAAGCTGTGACTAGCCCAGGGGTCTGCAACCTTTACCACACAAAGAGTCATTTGGACCTGTTTTCCATGGCCCGAAGGATCTACTGAGTCGGAGAGGCGGCTCTGCATGGAACTGCCTCCGGTTCGGCCCCTCTACTCACCTTTCCTTCAAGCCCTGGAAGACGGAGGTGCTGAGCAGGGAAATTCCCTCTGCCCTCTGCTCCATGGGGCAAAGGGGGGGATGGCGACCATGGCCTGCCCAATGCCACTGCCTCTCGCGCTGCAGGAGGCAGCGGCATTGGGCAGGGAAACCCCCTCTGCCCGATGGAGCAGGCAGCCACCTGCTCTGTGAGGCAGAGAGTGGATGGCAGCTGCGGGGATGGCAGAGGGGGATGGTGGCTGCTCTGGAGGGACACGCCCACACTACCCTCCGACCTCCAGGCCACATGGAGCCGCAGTATAAGGCTGAAAGAGCCGCATGCGGCTCCAGAGCTGCGGGTCGCAGACCCCTGGACTAGCCCAAGTTCACCCAGCTGGTGTGTGTGGGAGTGCACAGGCTAATCTGAATTCCCCAGATAAGCCTCCACAGCTCGGGTGGCAGAGCAGGGAATCAAACCCGGTTCCTCCAGATTAGAATGCACCTGCTCTTAACCACTACGCCACATTGAAAGTGATGCTGTTTCAGGGTGGGGGATAATCCACCCCAAAACAGCATCACTTTTAATGTTGTTTAACTAGGGACCCCAGATTCTCCCTTTAAGGTGGATTTAAAAGGAGCATTTGGGCTCTCTAGTTTAAACACCATTGAAAGTGATGCTGTTTGGGGGTGGATTCCAGCATCACAGTGGCTGCCGAGGGAGGTGCAAAACTCAGATTTTGCACCAGGCTCCATTTTCCCTCTATGCCTCTGCCAAGAGGGGAGGGCAGGGCAGGGGAGTCTGCCAGCCCCGACCTCGGAGAGCTGCTTTTATAAGTGCTAGGCGAGGGGCGGGGCTTGGGGAGGTGTGGCCATGCCCTAGGGGCGGGTGGGGGTGTGGCCCACCCCCGAACCCCCCCATAAAAATCTATACCTACGTCCCTGCTCACATGCAAAATAACGCACATCCAGTCCACTTTCATAATTGGAGCAGCAGTGGCGTAGGAGGTTAAGTGCTCATGTGTCTAATCTGGAGGAACTGGGTTTGATTCCCAGCTCTGTCGCCTGAGCTGTGGAGGCTTATCTGGGGAATTCAGATTAGCCTGTACACTCCCACACACGCCAGCTGGGTGACCTTGGGCTAGTCACAGCTTCTCAGAGCTCTTTCAGCCCCACCTACCTCACAGGGTGTTTGTTGTGAGGGGGGAAGGGCAAGGAGATTGTCAGTCCCTTTGAGTCTTCTGCAGGAGAGAAAGGGGGGATATAAATCCAAACTCTTCTTCTTCTTCTTTAGTCTTCTTGCACTCACTGCAACCTTCTACTACTCTTGGAAAAGAATACTTTCTACGCAAGATGTTCTTTCCGTAGGAAGATTTTGCCCTGGCCGTTGCAAGGTTACACAAGTCTATGCTATACGAGACTATAATACTATACAGAACTCTTCAACAAGAACAAAGTTCAACACAGAACTTAACTCTCAGACTCTATATCTCAACTTAGCATAGCATATACAATGCATACATCCAACTGGATACTTTTCTCTGCCCAGGCCTCAGCCTCTCATGGGTCACATAGTTGAACTCTGTGTCACAGTTGAGTCACAGTTGAACTCTCCAATCATGTTAAAGGTCAATTGTTCTACATCTTGCCCCTAGACTGACTGTCTCCGTCCTCTGGATTTTGCAAACTTCTGCTAACTAAGAAGATGACCTTTTAGTGAACCTTTCTCTTTTTTCATATATCATGACATAAAGTACTGCAAAATATAAGAACAATTAAAAACTAGGGTAGAAAGTAGGGATCACTGAGGGAAACAAAGAAAACAAAAAATCCCTCCAGTTGCTGGCAGAAGACAGGGACAGAAGGGAGTGAGTGAGTCTCCCTGGGGAGAGGCAGTCCCAGAGTTTTGGTACCCCTGTGGAGGAGGCCCCCTGCAAGGCTGCTGCTGGTCTAATCTCAGAAGGTGTGGGGAGGGGGGGTCACCTGAAGCAGAATCCCCCCAGTGGATTAAAAATATATAATATGCATGTGCAAAAAAAGAAATGTTTCCTTCAGTATTCTAAAAATATATGGAGATCTTTATTTATTATTATTTATTTATTTATTATTACATTTTTATACCGCCCTCCCCCTGAGGCAGCAGGAACTCAGTGGAACAGTAAGGCATTTATTGTCTTAGTAGAATGCATTTAGAATAGTACTTTTAAAAATGAATTGCTGGAAGCCAAAAATGGTTACAACACCTGGGAATTCCCCCCCCCCCCCCACACACACACACACCTTGATTGCACCTCTTTAGCCAGTAGAAGTCCATTTTTGCTGCGGAAGGCTGGTATACCATAGAGAAAACCAAATCTCTGCGTGTGAGAAACCTCTTTGTGCTATGTGAGATTCGGGCCTTGGGCCGCAAAGGGAGCAAAGCTGCTAGCCAGCAGAAGTCACCATCCCATTGCTGCTCTGTCACCCACACAACTTTTTTAACAACGATGAGTCTTCGTATTCATCTGTATGAAAATTAATTACTGTAGACCCTAGTTATATAAGGAGATTAAAGTATCCAAGAGTATCTGCTTGGTTGCCTGTTTATTTTAAGTATCCAAAAGTATCTGCTTACATTCTCCATTTCATGCAAGTATTTGGGGTTTTTTGAGTAAGGAACAGTCATATGGTACTGGGCTTCAGTTACAAGAATATTTCTCTCCTTGTGTTGAACAAAACAGAAATTGGAAGTGAACCAAAATCTTCCCTCCGAGAATTCCTCTACTTCAAAGAGCACATCCCCAACTCTCACGCCCTCGCAATCACCGTCACCGTCACCAAAGGTCCACAGTGCAAATTCCTCTCTGTCCTCCTCTCACAGGAAAGGGAAGAGCAGCGGTGGCTCCAGCAGTGGGACTCTGACGGATGAAGGTCAGTGGTTCCATGTCACACGGGCGTGATCTGGTGATCCATCTCTTGAGGGACCAACAGGAGGTGTTTGAATGCTCTCTTGTGCTGCAATCCCAGCATAAAACTGGATAATAGAGCACAAATTGGGCTTGATATGCTGATATGTTTGTAGACCTATACATTTTTGTGTTGGGGCATTTTCATGTGTGCAGTCTCCACCTGCAGTCTGTACAGCTTGGCACTTCTTTGTCACATGATTTTGCTGAATGTATCACTAACCTTTTAGTTACTTTAACAAACTGAAATCCTTTGAAGAACTCCGTTCCAGATAAGAAGGCTTCCCCCTAAAGTAAACAGGCAATTTACAGATTAACACCTGCATCTGTTTTTATAGATAGGGGCCCATCAAGGTCCAGTCCAAAAAAGTGTATAAATATAATATCCCTGTGGTAACCTTTAAAGAGCCACAAGACTCTGATTTTTAATTTTTTTGGCAGCAAAAGGAGCAGTTGGAAGTCAATGTACTGTTGAAGGCTTTCACGGCCAGATTCAACTGGTTCTGGTGGTTTTTCCGGGCTGTGTGGCCGTGGTCTGGTGGATTTTGTTCCTAACATTTCGCCTGCATCTGTGGCTGGCATCTTCAGAGGTGTATCACAGAGAAAAATCTGTTTCGAAACAGACTTCCCTCTGTGATACACCTCTGAAGATGCCAGCGAAACGTTAGGAGCAAAATCTACCAGACCACGGCCACACAGCCCGGAAAAACCACCAGAACCAGTTGGAAGTCAATCTCCGTATTTTGATAAGCAAATTATAGGAGATCCTGAACCAGCCAGATAGACCTTTCCCACCTAACGGAGGGAAGACAACCGTGTACCAACCACCCTATGGTTGAGTCCTCTTAGTTTCCCATCCTTTGCATCTCAGAAATAGTCTGTAATGGCCCATTCCTCTTTGAACTGGATGAAAACAGGTTTATTTTTTATCCAGTTTGAAGGGAACACCATGAGTGATGCTTGGAGCAAACACAGTATCGTGTGGACATTTCCCTTTAATGAGGAGACCCTCTACTTTCCATGAAGAGCTGAAATTCCTATCTGGAAGCAGTTTTGGGGATAAGTTATCCCTCAGGCTGTTCACTATGGTCCTTGCCCCATGCAGAATTATTTCAACGTTTCATGTTGATAGAAATGTATTATTTTCTCCATATCCATTAAAAATTAACATTATTTTGCTCTTTTTTGAAAATTTGAAGATGAACTGACAGGCATCCTGAAAAAACTCTCACTTGAGAAGTATCAGCCTATTTTTGAAGAGCAGGAGGTAAGACTTTGTTTTATCCTTTTCTCCCCCTGTTTGCTCTGTCAGTTTGACTGAAATTGCTTTGCAAGGAATGTTGGTCCTATATTTTGCCGTATTTCAGGAACTGTGTTTTAGAACGTCAGCAGTATGCCTCAGCATGTCACCAAAGGGGAAGAGGGAGAAGTAGAAGCTCTTGGTACTAAAAAACAAGTTTGTTCGATATGACTGACTTGAGTTACAGATGAGGCATCGTATCAGAACCCATGACTCATGTCAGAATAGTTTGTTGTTATAGTAGGATTGGGAAGATTGGGGTTAAATCCTTGCCAGCGTGGTGTAGTGGTTAAGAGCAGGTGGACTGTAATCTGGAGTTCTGGGTGTGATTCCCCACTCCTCCACCTGAGTGGTGGAGGCTTATCTGGTGAACCATATGTGTTTATGCACTCCTGCCTTCCTGCTGGGTGGCCTTGGACTAGTCACAGTTCTTTGGAACTCTCTTAGCCCCACCAACCCCACAGGGTGTCTGTTGTGGGGAGAGGAAGAGAAAGGAGTTGGTAAGCCACCTTGAATCTCCTTCCAGGAGAGAAAGGTAGGGTATAAATCCAAACTTTTCTTCTTCTCTGCCATGAGCTTTCCTGGGTGACTTTGGACTGGCTTCTCTTTCTTGGTCTAACCTCTTTTCAGGGCTGTTGGGAGAGTGGAAGCAGGATGAGGAATGCTGCTGTGAGCTCCTTGGAGGAAGGACAGGGTTACAATAGAATGGACTAGTACAGCTTTTGAAAACAAGTTTCAAACTTTCTATCATTATTAGCATTTGATGGGGACTTCAGGAATCCAATTAAAAATACTTCAGAGGCTTGAACTTCACTCAGAAGCACATTGGCAATATTCCCATGTTGCAGATGAGGAACTGAGGATGATAGAGAGTAATTTGCCCAGAGAGACTAAAGTGGCATTCCTAAGAAGAATGACACTGGACGAGATCAGTGGTCCATCTAGTCCTCTGGTGGGCCAACAATCAGGCACAGAGGCTGAGGCATTTCCCTGATGTTGCCTCCTGGCACTGGGATTCAGAGTTTCTGAAGCATAAGCATAAGCATAAGCATTTTATTGTCATTGTGCACGCACAACGAAATTTACAGCAGCATTCCTCGATGCACACAATTTCAGACTCATACATCATCCTCACTTTCTCCTTCCTCCACCCATCCCTACACAGCCCCAAATACATCAATATGAAGCAGCGGAGTTTAGCATAGCCACAGAGGTTTTCTTCAGTCATCGTGGCTAGTAGCCACTGATAGACTTTTCCTCTTTGAATCCTTGAATTCTAAGAACACTTTCCCCACTGAATAAAAAAGTAGACCTTCCTAGGATCAATCTCTAAGTATACGTTTGTGTAACCCAACTTAATTCCAAGAGTGATATTATTCTCAGTTGAAACTAAAAGTGTTCACTTTTTGACAGTGCGATCCTACCTTGTGACACTAAGCATTAAAAAACTGCAGTAAAAATTAGTGAACAAGTCTACATGCTGAGGTGAATCAAAATTTGCAAAGTCCATATGAACCAGGACTCTAAATCTGGATTAAACTATGAGTTATAATCCCAGTTTGGGTGGCGGGAGGGGATACTGGAAGCTTGATTCAAATCAGGAAACTTGTAATTGTGGTCTGTGTAAGACAGGAGCCACACATACAGGCAGCAAACTGTGCTTTAGCACAATCTCAGCACAACGGAATGTGCTGTGATGGACCCGGGCTTTTTGTTACTGCAGCCAGTGGAGCAATTGTTCGTAGCAGCCGTTCACAAGGCTCTGCATGGGAATGAAAAATGTCACATTGTAGGGGTTTTGAGAATGCTTAAGAATAAATGGGAGGTGGGGCACATTTGCACCTTTTCTCTTAGTTCATAAATGATATATGATGGATTTCTATCTCACAGGTGGATATGGAAGCTTTTCTCACCCTCACAGATGGTGATTTGAAGGACCTGGGAATTAAAACGGATGGTTCTAGGCAACAAATTCTGGCAGCTATTTCTGAGCTGAATGCAGGAAAGGTATTTTAGAATATCATAAATTGAATGCTGATATTCACTGTTTAAAAACATTTCCGAAATCTGATGTGGGGGCATTAGATTATGTCAGGTTGGTCCAGGGATGTTATGACGTTGAAGCGTTTTGCCTTTTGGGGGTTGGCTTAGGAATGGCTGAGCTCTCTTGTCCTGAAGAGATGTAGGCTTGTTGCAAATCCCAGTGATTGCCAGCAGTGTTTGGACGACCCTACTGGGTAAGATTCATGACTCAGTGGCAGAGCATCAGCTGGCCATGCAGAATGTCCCAAGTTCAATTTCTAGCTAAAAAAAACCAGGAAGAAGGTGATGTGGAGGGTGCCAAGACACCTTCCCAAAGATGCAAACTGAAACATATTCCTTAGTAACAATGTCATATGCAGATTTAAATATTGAACGTATATGTAGTTCTGTGTTTCTTCATCAGGGACGAGAGCGAAAAATTTTACAGGAGACTATACACAACTTCCACTCTTCCTTTGAAAGCAGTGTTAGTAACACCAGCCCTGGAAAACCTCAGTGTAAGTAGAGGAATGTTTATTTGGTGCTGATGAAGAACCCAATGAGGCCTTTCTCATTCTCCGCCTTTTTCAAAGAGGGTGTGGTTTTGTGTCTGCAACCTGTACTGCAGCTTTCGTTCCAAAATCATGATCTTAAATGCATTGGGGGGGTGGGTGAGACAGGCATGGAGGGTGAAGCTAGGGGTTCATTCTTGAAATACAATACGTTGTCCTGAATCTGCATGTTTCAGTCTTTAAGAGAGATATCACATAGTGCTTTATTTTATTTATTCACTTTCAACTGGAGATACCCATAAACCAGAGGATCACGGAGTGGGAAAGAGCCATCTAGTTCAACTCCCTGCTCAATGCAGGATCAGCCTATAGCATCTGTGACATTTGCCAGGGTATCAGGAGATAGGGAAGTCCTGTCGTCTCTCACCTGTTCTTTCTCCAGTCTTTTTATCTGTCTGTTGTAATGAGCAGGATTTCAGGTGATCCATACTTCAGGGCAGCTTGAGGACTGTAGGATAAAATGGATCCCTTCTTCTCCGAGCTTGTCATCAAATGTAAAAGTACAGAGATTGGGAGACTAAAGAGCTGCAGAAAACTAGGGGAGGATAATTTGTTGTGTGATTAGATTTGTTTGCTACTGTCCTCATTGTTAGCCAGGTGGAGATTAGTTTTAAATAGCCCTGGCATATAATTGCTCATGTGAGAAATTAAATAATGATGGATGGCTTTTTCTGTTTTCAGCACTGGGATGCTGGGTAAAGGCACAGGAACTTTCTCCTGCCAAGAGGTAGCCTTTGGGCCAAGATGTTCTAAGGTTCTGAAGTCTGGAGCACTGATGATTGAATCCAGATGTCCAGAAGAAAACGTATCAAGTGCACTTCTTCAACAGCACCTCACCGCCAAATGTGAAGGGAATATGCTAACGACACGACCTCTTCATTCTGCACAGCTGACTTGGCAATGAAAGAAGCTGCTGACAGCCCCGTGGGGCAGAGTGGTCAGCTGCAGTTCGCCAGTCCAAGCTCTGCTCGCAGCCTGCGTTCGCTCCTAACAGGAGTCAGTTTCTGGAGCCGACTCAAGGTTGCCTCAGTCTTCCATCCTTCCGGAGTTGGTTAAAGGAGTACCCACCTTGGTGGAGATAAAGTGCAGATGGCTGGGGAAGGCAATGTGGCAAACCACCTCGTAAATATAGTCTGCCTAGTAAACGTTGTGAAGTGACGTCACCCCATGGGTCAGTAATGGTGCTTGTCCAGGGGACTACCTTTTTTTAACAGAGCTGAAGTTAACTCTGTGTTTGACTTTTTGGGGAAAGCTATTGAAGACAGTGAAGAGTGGAGTGTGAGACCAAGGCCTGCTCCGCACGGGCTATTAAACACAGGTTTAGAATGGGGGAAAAAATCCGTGGGGGGGCACTTTGCACAGATCCCACCCCTAAGGCCAGCCTGCCCCGTGTTATTTCCCCCAAACCATTTTTTTTAAAGAATTGTGCTATTCGCAAGTCTTTTGAAAAATCCCAGGTTGCAGCCGCTTGCAAGCGAATGGCCGGGCAGGAGGCACTTTATTCGGCTGCGCATTCCTTTTTAAAAAAATTTCACAGCTTACATCTGTGTAGCCATGCAGATGCAGATGGTGGTATCGTGAGACATCAGCATGGCTGTGGGGCTTCATTTGTGCATGCCTGCAGAGCTGCTCATCAGTGGGGGAATTTTTTTTAAAAATAGACGCATCTCTGTTCGAAGGCGCGACAGCAACCAGGATTGTTTCCGTGAGCTCCAATTGCTGCCTGCACAGACGCATGCAAACGTGAAAGCAGGAAAATGAGTTACTTTATCCTGACTGCAACCTGCTAGACATTTGCTGTGCGGAAAGAGCCCCAGAAATGTGACAGGAGGATTTGTGGAAAGACAGAGGACAGAGGTTGCTGTCACCAAGGAAGAGAGCTCTATGCAAGGGGAGGTTCAAAAGACTCTGTGACTTTGGTTAACAAGAATTGTTCATCCTGGATTGGGAGCTGTGTTAGCCTCTAGCAGGAAAATAAGGGAAGCGCCAGAGGGGCTTTCAAGACTTAACAAAGTTGCAGACAACAGAAAGGTGGCAGAGGCTGTAACTTCACTCTCTGTAACAGCACATCCATTTGTCCTAATGGACGTGTGCTTCATGCACCTGAAGTCAGTTCTGACAAAATCTGAAATATGAATGGATTTTGGTAAGTCTTTAAGATGCTGCTGGAATCCTGCTTTATTTTAAGGTATTGTTTATGAATATCATGATAGCAGGACAAATGAAGGAATATATAAATTTAAATGAAGGAAACAGGTATACTAACATATATAATGCTAATGAATTGTGCCTGTGTTGTACATATAGTAGCAGATATAGTTTATATTGACAAAAACATGCAAATAAGATTTTTCTAAAACTCACAATTAGTATCTGCACATTCCGCAGCTCCCTCATTGCACGTACATGATTCAGAACCCAAATCCTGAAGGCAGAGTGTAGGGATCCATGCAATTTTGGCCAGTCTGGTGAAGGAATCAGACTAGTGGGACCCAGGTTCAGACAACCTTGGCCAATCAGCTGAACCTACCTTACAACATTGTTGTGAGAATTCAAATAAGGGGATCATATGTGCTTGGGGGAAAAGTGGGATAAACATATAGTACAGTTAAAAATGCCATCCTAAGCCGCTTAGAAAAAAAGGGAGGAACAGAACATAAGACTGCATATTTATTGCGAGCCTCGGGTATCATCGTTGCAGGTCTGGGTGCCGCCGTTTCCCCCACTCTTGGTCTTAATCGTAGCGCGTGTCTTCCTAGTGAGACGGGAGCAAGTGCTGCTGTCCACATACTGTTCCTACCCTGTATTCCGAATGAAGGGGAAATCCTCTCAAGGAGGAATTGCTCTCGCCATGGCACTTGGGACAGCACCTCAGACTCCAGCATGTGGTTCTGTGTTTCTTCATCAGGAGACTATACACAACTTCCACTCTTCCTTTGAAAGCAGTGTTAGTAAGACCAGGCCTGGAAAACCTCGGTGTAAGTAGAGGAATGTTTATTGGTGCTGATGAAGAACCCAATGAGGCCTTTCTCATTCTCCGCCTTCTTCAAAGAGGGTGTGGTTTTGTGTCTGCAACCTGCACCCAACTACTGACAGAGCTTATAAGGAAAATCCCAGGTGGGCATTTCAGAGAGACATTCTGTGACCAGGGCTCCATCACAGGAAAAACTTTTCTCTGAAAGTCATCTAATTTCTCTTGGCCCCTGAATATCCTCTGAAAATGTTATTAACAGTGCAATCGCGGCAGCGGGCCTGTGTGATCCTACCATTGGCATCATTGCCAGTGCATAAGTAGCATACACGCTAGTGAGGGAGAATTAACACCAATGCTGATGTTGCGCTGGCGCCAATGGGGACAATCCTGGCGCATTCCTTGAGAGTAGAGATATTTCTACTAAGTTGTGGTGGGTTTTCCAGGCTGCGTGGCCGTGGTCTGGTACATCTTGTTCCTAACGTTTCGCCTGCATCTGTGACTGGCATCTTCAGAGTTGTATTACAGAGGGAAGTATGTTACACACTGTCCAGCTGTCACTGGACACAGTGTGTTAACAGACTTCTCTCTGCAGGCAAAACGGTAGGAACAAGATCTACCAGACGATGGTCACACAGCCCAGAAAAACCACAACAACCAGTTGAATCCGGCCATGAAAGCCTTCCACAATATGTTTCTGCTGAGCTTCCTGAGGGCTTTCATCCCAGGAACACTCCCTTTTGATTCTGGCCACTATGCCAGCTAAAAGTGAGGTGCAGTTCATTGAGCCACATAGAGGGGAGGGCCTGCAGCCCGACTGAAGGATTTCCCTCCAGTGTGTTTTCTTCCAGTGTGTGCTGCCAGGAACCTCTTTAGAGGCCAGGTTGCGGCGAGATTCCCCCCCCCCCCCCGCCCCAATTCAGCTATTAAAGTTCATGTGAGAATTCCAGGAGGCAATCTAGTATTTTTGTCTTCCACAACACAAATGTGTGTCAGTCTAGTTTGGAAACTGATAATTGAACAAATAGTATGAACTGAACAAAGATTCAGAATATAAAGGAATATCCACTGGTGGATAAAATTGAGACATGGTCTTATGTACTGAAATGCTGAAATTTTGTGATAGCAGTTACATGGTTTGTTCTGAATTCTGAATGGCCACTGAAAAGCAGTAAAGCAGATTCTTATTAAAATGGGAGTAAGAGACTACGAACTGGATGCTAATTGCTTGCAATGTTCTTATTTATTGTAATTTCACTAAGAATCCTCTAAAAAGGAATGGTTGCAGTACATTTCAGGGAATGTTCATATTCCTAGAATATAGCCAGCTTGTGAATTCCCAGGAGCAAGAAGAGTTCATTTTAACATTGAACTGCTCAGCCTACAAACTCTAGGACAATAACATGTAATTGCAATGAGCCTCATTTTCATCCTTTCCACTGGCAGTTGAAATTATTTCAGATTTTTATTAATTTTAAAAAAGAGCTGTGGAGGACCAGTGAATGCAGCAGGAAAAAGTGTTTAGTATCTGTCTTACGTACAAATCTACTGATGACTTAAATATTTCTCTGAATGCCAAGTTCCAATTTCATCAATTATGACCTCCGTTGACTCAGTCTTACAATGGAATCCTAGTGTTAGCAAATTACACTCTGAAATCCATTGAAGTCAGTGAACTTAGGAGGGTCTAACTGCTTACACACTTACCTGGGAGTAAGCAACATTGAATACAGTGGGTCTTGCTCCTGAACAAACTGGCAAAGGTGCTGTCACTTTCATTAGGATGTTATACAGACCAGGTCTCACTAACCCTTTGTTTTTTAAAATTTATTTACCCTTATTGATTTATATACTTTTCTTCATAACATGGACCAAAAGTGGCGCACTACGTTCTCCCCTCTTCCAATATTTTCATAACAATCCTATGAAATACATTAGGTCGAGAGTGTATGAGTAGTTCAAGGTCACCCAGCAAGTTTCCATGCCAGAGTGGAGATTCAAATTTGGAGTGTCCCAGATCCTAGACACGCTCCAATCAACACATCATGTGAGCGATTTACAGCTAATGACATATCCTGGGCTCTTTCTAACCCCTCCCCCCCACTCCAGCCCCTGGTTCGTTACCAAGTTTAGCTGTGTCCTGGAAATAGAACATGGGCTAGGAAGAGTGCCCATAAGGATTCTCATTGTGGGAAAGATATTTCTTCCACCAATTCTGCATCCATTTGATCACACGTTTTCACTTGTTTGTGTCATATTACAATAAAAGAGTATATATTCATCCTAATAAGCCTTCTTCATGCTTCAAATTTTCCTTTTCCCATTCTGTCAATCCTCTCCTTTTGCTGAGTTGATTTCCTTTCTCCATCTTGAGATTATTTGAAAACATAGTAACCATTCCATTTTTTGCCTTCCCATTATTCTTTGCCAGACTTTAATTTCTCCCTGAGCATCTATCATGCCTTGATAAGTTACATAATCCATATTTTTCATCATATTCCAGTCATAATATGCTTCTATAGATGACATGAGATATTAGAGGATTGATTCTCCTTTGTCTTGTATCCCAAATGTTTAGTAATCCTTCTCTAAACATAATTTTGATCTGTTTCCAAATCTGCTGACTCTGATTTTATTATTCTCTGATGTGGGTTCTTTATCCAATCTGTAATCCAATCCAAACCAGCTGCTTGATAATATAATTTGATATTGGGTACTGCCAATTGAGAAATTTAAATCTTATTCTTTACTTTGTATCATTCCAGATGGATTTATCTATTTTAATTCTGCCATTCTCTCAGGTTTTTTTTAAATGTACAAAAATTAATAGCATTTGAAATAAAAAGTTTTGGTAAAATATTCATATTGATGGTAAAGATTCTTCCTAGCCATGAAAACTTTAACGTAGTCCATCCTTGAAGATCCTCTTGTATCCTTGCCCATGTCATTTTATAATTGTCTTTAAACGTGTCATTTTGCCCATTAAAATTTATTCTTAAATAGTTGACTTGATTTTATGTCACATTATGAACAATAACCTTACTAATTTTTTTCTTTGTTGATGATAAGAATTTCAATGTAATTTTTGTCCTCCTCTTATCAATCTTGTAGTCTGAAAAAGATCCATATTTTTTAGTCTGTTCCATTGTATATTGTGTTGATCAGCGTGGATTTATAATTGTCATTACCATTTCATCAGCGTGACATTTTGTTTTAAACTCTTCTTTAATTCTTCAGTCTTGCCTGATCTTATTAGCCAATAAAAGGTTACAAGGTTATTTAACCTGACAGAAGGTTAAATAACAGTGTCGGCCTGGATTCTCAACAGCACTTATCTTCAAGAGCTGTGTATTTTCCAAGGCCAGGTTATTATAACTGTCAGTACAGGCTCTAATACCATGCCCCCCCCCCCAATCCACAGGATTGGGCCTTAATCCCACTTTATCTCACAGATCTCTTCCATGAATGGGGTCCCCCCCCCCCAAAGATCTGTTCACTTCCATCAAGAACAGGAAGTACCAGGCTTATTGCTCCAGAGCAGGCATAGGAAGGGACTCCCTTGGAGATGCATTTCATTTCTGCTGAAACAGCCCAAGGTCATACATCTCTCCCCCGCCCCCGCCACAATCACCTTCTAAACAGGGTTGTAGCCAAGATCCAAACAGACAGGTCCTGGGCCACTGTGGAGAGTCACCGTGGTGTAGTGGTTACGAGCAGGTGGATTCTAATCTGGAGAACTGGTTTTAATTCCCCACTCCTCCATTTGAGTGGCAGAGGCTTATTTGGTGAACCAGATGTGTTTCCACATGCCTACATTCCTGCTGGGTGACCTTGGGCTAGTCACAGTTCTCTCTGAACTCTCCCAGCCCTACCTACCTCACAAGGTGTCTGTTGTGGGGAGAGGAAGGGAACGGTCCATTGGTAGACTTACCCTGAAGGGGCCTTCTCCTGGTGGGCGACGAGGGCATCCTGATTGGGTGATTCCTAACTCATTCTCAGGGAGGCAGGACTAATTTTGATGTCACTTCCTGAAGAAGGCTTAGTCACCCATCTTGGATCCAGTATTTGACTAACATAGTAGTATAGGAACAAAAAACTCCACAACATATGAACACAACAGGAAGTAACAATCGTAACACAACACAAAAAATTAACTTGACTGGCAACTCTGCTGCACTTGTAGTGACAACTGGCTGGTAGGGTCACGTGTTGAGATATATCTGAAATGTGGACCTGATCTGACCCTATATACATGGAGGATTTTTGGTGATTTCTCGGGGGGTGGGGCAGGATGCCCTCGTTGCCCACCTGCATTGAAGGAAGTCCCCTTTCAGGGTAAAAGTCTACCATCGGACCGCTTCTCCTGGATGCGCAATTCCTGTGGCATCCCGATTTGGATTGGGACCTCCCCGAGCAGTGTCCCTGTAGGGTGGGATTAATCACCAAAAATGTGTTCTAGTACTCTATGTCCAAAAACTGTGTTGTTATCAGCCATGGACTGTAGTCTGTAGTGTTTATGAAGTAGCCTTGCAAATGTCCTCCACCGGGATTAGACGTATAAGTGCTGCATTGTCTGCTGCGCTTCTGGTAGAGTGAGCTGTAATCCCTAAGGGTATAGGTATGTTAGAAGCTTTGTATGCCTCTGTGATGCATGCTCTGATGGTGGAACTAATGGCGGCATGTGACATTTGTGCTCCCAGGTTAGGTGTTGAGACATTGATGAACAAGGCCTCTGTTTTTCTGATGTCTTCAGTGCGTATAATGTAGGCTTTAAGTGATCTCCTAACATCCAGTGTATGCCACAGGATTTCTTTTGGGTGTTTTGGAGATGGGAAAAAGGTAAGAAGTATGATTTCCTGTTTGAGGTGAAATGATGATCCCACTTTTGGGGTGAAGGTGGGGTCAAGGCGCATCACAACTTTGCTCTTGTGGAAGACACATAGTTGAGAGTTCACCGAGAGTGCCCGAAGTTCAGAAACCCTTCTTGCAGACGTGATTGCAGTCAGAAATAGTAGTTTCATGCGAAGCCACCTCAGGGGTATAGATTGGATAGGCTCAAATGGTGGTTTGGTAAGAGCATTCAGTACAGTGTTCAATTTCCAAGATGGAAACCTATGGATGACCAGTGGTTAAGATTGCCGTACGCCTTTAAGGAAACAAAGGATGTCTGGATGCTTGGAGGCTGGAATTCCTTGTAGTCGGACCCAAACCATGGATAATGCTGTAACCTGTCTTCTGAGTGTCGCGCTACTAAGTCCCCATTCCAAACCTGCTTGAAGAAAGGATAAAACCTGAGCGACCTTGGGTCGGATGGGATCCGTGCCGTGCTTGTTTGCCCATTTTACGAAGGATTTCCAGGAAGAATCGTAAATGCGAAGAGTGGATGGGCGGCGGGAGGCAATGATGTTTCGATCACCTTAGAAGAGTAACCCTTCCTTTCTAGTGTTGCGCGCTCAAGTGCCATGCGGTTAGACAGAACCAGTTGGGGTTTTGGATGAAGTATAGGGCCTTGAGACATGCTGTCTGGAGGAGTCGGCAGGCGAATGGGTCGGGTCTTGGACAGTTGAAGAATGGATGAGAACCATGGTCGTATGGGCCACCATGGAGCGACCAGGATGAATTCTGCCCTCTCCCTCCAGATCTTCCGTAGAAGCTTGGGGATGACTGGGACCGGTGGAAAGGCATATAGAAGGCCTGGGGGCCATGGGGCGGTCAGGGCATCCGTGGCTGCTGTGTGGTGATGATGGTATCTGGAGAAGAAGACTGGGAGTTGTGTATTCTTTTCTGATGCAAACAGATCTATCAGGGGGATTCCCAAAGCTTGGGTTATTTGACGAAAGATTGCTGGATGGAGTTTCCACTCCACCTTTAGAATGGTCTGTCTGCTCAGCCAATCTGCTTCGATGTTAAGGTTTCCCCTGATGTGTTCCGCTGATAGTGATTTGAGGTGTGTTTCGGCCCACGAAAGAATGTTGACAGCTTCCCGATGAAGTCTGAGGGATCTCGAACCCCCCTGGTTGTTGAGGTGGGCTTTGGCTGCCACATTGTCTGTTCTCACCAGTACATGATGACCTTGAATGGATGACTGAAACTGTTGCAGCGCAAGACGTATGGCCATCATTTCTAGAAGGTTGATGGGAAGGTGTGACTGGTCTGGAGTCGAGATTCCCTGAGCTATGTGGTCGTTGAAAGATGCTCCCCAACCTCGAAGGCTGGCATCGGTGAATATCTGGAGTCTGTTGTCGTGTAGGTACGACTTGCTGGTTGACAGTTCTTGCGATGTGACCACCAAAGGAGACTGCTTTTGACCTGTATGGGGATCTCTAATGATCTGTCCTTTTTCTGCATGATGTGCCATTGGTAGGGCCTGAGGAACCTCTGTAGAGTTCTCGCATGGAAGCGGGCCCATTGTAGCATGTCTATGATTGATATGAGAAGACCCATCAATTTGGCTAGTAGCAGGAGTGAGACCCTCCTGGCCTGGAGAATGGATATCACAAGTCTCTGTATTTTGATGGCTTTGCTGTGAGGAATGTATAGCGCGTTGGTTTGAGTATCTATCACAGCCCCTAGATGTTCCATGCGGGTCGTTGACACGAGTGAATTCTTTTGCAAGTTGACTAAGAAACCATGATAGACAAGTGTTCTCATAACTCATTCCACGTCTGACTTTGCCTGTTGTCTGGAGGTTGACCTGATCAGGATGTCGTCCAGATACGGATGGACGTGAACACCCTGTTCTCTCAGGGCCGTGATTGGGGCCATTAGGACCTTGGTAAAAATGCGTGGGGCTGTGGCTAACCCAAATGGTAAGGCCCTGTACTGAAAGTGTTCTTCTCCCACGGCAAACCTCAGGAAGCATCTGTGGCGTGGGTTGATTGGAATGTGTAAGTAGGCCTCGGTGAGGTCTAGGGAAGTCAGATGGTCCCCTGGTCGTAGGTTCTCTACTATGGACCAGAGAGTTTCCATCTTGAATCGGCGAAGATGGATGGACCTATTGACGTACCGCAGATTTAGGATTGCTCACCATTCTCCGTTGTGCTTGGGCACGGTAAAGAAGTGGGAGTAAATTCCGCGGAACCGTTCCGAAGGCGGTACTGGTTCTATGGCCTGAATCTGGAGTAGGTGGTGAATGGCTTTTTGTGTCCTTAATTTTTTTTCTGGATTGCGGTGGATTGGAGACCCCTGGAAGCGAGGCTTCGGGATTTTGGAGAATTCTATGAGGTAGCCTATGTGGACTATGTCATGACAGTTAAAGTGTTCATATCCTATCCAGCATGAGTCAGCATGAGACTGAGCTGACAAACCGGTTCTAACCTGTTCCAAGTGACCTTTACCATGATTGGTTGAGTCATGTATAAAAGCACTTGTATTATACTGTATCAGTGTTCCTTAGGGAAACGGGTGTTTGGCGAAGCGCTTTGATTGTCTGCTGAATATTCTACGTTGCTAGCAGTTACTTCGTTACAGAGCAACAAATTTATGTCGCCTTCTTTATGAATGACTTAGCTGTGTGGAGTTTACTTCATGAAGGTAGCAGTGTTCTGTACAAGACCACCAGTTCTACTCGAGTAAGCAATCAATCAATTCTGCTATCAGGTTATGTCGAGCCAGTGCGGGATCACCGTGAGTAAGGTGCGGTTCCTGTGTGTTCCTGAGCTGTGGTGTGGCTGTCCAGTACAGAGTCTACAATGGGCGGCTCACAGCAGCCAGTATGCCGTTTGAACGCCTCAGTGAGGACAATTTATTTTATTTTTATTTATTATTCTACTTTTATACCGCCTCCGGCTGGCCCAATCCGTTTTGTCGCGGGCTGTAAGATGCAGTCCCATTCATTCAGGAAGATTTGTGGTCTGTGGTGGAGACATCCCCGGCTGCTGTCGACGCAGGCCTGACGCCAGCTGATCAAAAGCCCGTGCTCTCCATAATTCTGGTCGCGGAGAACTCCCAGCTTCTGTATGTTTGGGACATCAGAACTGAAAGAATGTTGGAGGCCAAGGCCATATATCGTTAAAGACAATAGCAGGGTCTGCACGCTGATAGAGAGACGGCTATATAACTGTGCAAGCTGAAAGCTGGTGAAAGGCGCTTCACTCATTTGCAGCTAATGAGGTCCTTATTTGTCCAGCTGGAAGACCGTGGATGGTTTTCCCGAGTCCCATAAATTGTATATCATCTTGTCATTCCTTGACCAAAGTTGGGATCAGCTGGTTTGCAGTTTACAAGTGTGGAAAGAAGCAGACCTCACTCTTTCCTTCGCGGATCAAGCAAACTGCTTGAAGGTCAGCAACAGAGGGAATTCCAGCAGGAGAGCCGGGCTGTTGAGCTGCCCCTGTGAGACAACAACGCCTGAGGTGAAGGTTTCATCAGAGACGGTGCTCGCAAAAGCCTATGCTGCCCGGAGATGTTACTGCTGTGGGTCCGTGAAATCACATCGCCAAAACTGTCCAGACGCCGCAATAAAAGGCAGATGAAAGGACAGAAGGCAAAACGGAAGATTTACAGCTCCAGAACACTCGACCGGTATGACGAAGCCATGTTGGTGTCTGCGCTGTGGAGAAAAAAAGCAAAGCAGCTGGTTGATGGATAGTGTGTAAGGAATTCCATAGAAGCAGAAAACAAAAGGCCTTTTGCGTAAAAGACCGCTTATTCAGACATCTTAGAAAGCCTGCTACACGCGAGTGGCAGGAATAAGATCTCCCTCACCAGAAACACAGGTTATAATCCTCTGTCCATCCCATCCCTCCCCGATTCCCATGGGGAACGGAGGTCTCATCTCCCTCGCAGAGATAAGGTCTCCTCACCGAAGAAGCTGGGCCCATCGCCCGGCTGTGGAATGTAGTCACATTGCATGCTGCCCTCTCATCAACACCATTGAATCCTTTACACCCTGCCTCCCTTTAAAGAAGACCCTCCCCAGGTTTGTGCGAGCGTGGAAAGCAGAAATAAGGGCTGGGCCAATATTTTCGAATAAACCCATTGATTATACCCAGAGGAATACCCCACCCAAGAGACTAAATATTGTGTTGCTTAAGCATTAAAGCCAGAGTCCAGGATGGCGCCAATTTCGCAATGCTTGGTGGCCATCAATAATAGTCGGTGGCCTCCGGTCGCGGCCAGGCATCGGAAACGGAGCCTCCTTGAGTAAACTGGAATGGAAGACAGGATGAATGTTACTATGAGAGTTAGGCAAACTAATCGGGCAGTGACATCATTAATCACTCTTTAGTAATCTGAAAAGGTCCCACTAATCTTTTGCCTAGTTTAGAAAATTTATGCACGCTCTCTGGAGATTTTGGACAATAACCCAGGCTCACCCAGAGGGAAATCCGAAGCGGTGCTTATCCGCTTGCAGCTTTTGGAGTCTTTAGCCTGTTGTAGGGCAGTCTGGACCGGATTTCACCCCGCCAGAGATGAAATCCATTGTTGAAACTCTGAGGATCCAATGCTCAAGAGGTAGTTGCGCAACGTGGGAAGGAGCCGCACCAGACACACAATTGGCAAGGGCTTTTTTTTTCGCATCGCTATGAACCGCGATTACAGAGTAGGCGCATTCGCGAACGAATGAGCCGCACTTCAATTCGTCTTGGTGGTAGTTGGTGTAACAACGTGAAATACTGCTTCTAGGTTCTGTTCGCTCTCCCATCACCGGCCACTTTGAACGTGCAGTAGGGCGGCAACCGGGCTGCCCCAACAACCCTAGAAGTTTCCAGAACTTTGAAATGAATTGGGGTCAAAGGTCGGAGACCACCTTTAACGGGCGGAGTAGACGGTAAACATGCTGAATGAACAGACGAAGCTAACTTAGGAGCCGGAGGGGATGGAAGCATGGAATAAAATGGGCTTGTTTAGAAAATAAGTCCACCACCACCACAAGACCGTTGCTACGACTTTCTGGCAAATCTGTAATAAAATCCATGGAGATGACTTCCCAGGGCTGGAGTTACCGAGAGGTTTCAAACAGACCATGGGTTTTCCGGACGGTCTTTGGCTTCTGCACAAACAGAAAGCAACCTTTAATACACGCCTCATCCTTAAAGCATCGCTACCACCAGAATTGACGGCGCGGCCAAATGCAGAGTTTTTAGAAAGCCAAAATGTCCAGCCGAAGCTGGCATCATGGCAGGCTCGGTGAACCTGCTTGCGGAGGAAGTGGAGGTACCGCATCAACAACTCGCCGCCAAACGCCATTCTCCAAACGCAATTGGGAGTCGCCCGCCGAGGCTCGTCACCGGGCCTCAAGTTCCCCGTGAGGGAAAGGAGAGACCAGGCTGGGAATGGGCGAAGGAGGAGTGGGATGTCTGAGATCGGTGACAGCCAGCCCCAATTGGGAGGGGAGAGAACAGTGCGCCGAATGTCCTCGCGAAGCTGGCTCCACCCCTCGGTAGGCGCCGAGCGATCAGCCAGTTTGTTGGTTTTTCCGGGAAAAATGGACCGTAAAGAGAAACGAAAAAGAAACGGCCCAACGGGTTGCTTCGACATTCGGAGGGGGGGGGTGGAGAGGGCGTACAGGTTCTGCGATCCCACCAAATTTGAAAGGGGTAAGCGAAGCCCCCTCCACAAAGTGGCTTCAAGTGGAGAGTGCTACTTTAATGGTCAGCAGTCTCTTTATCCCCCCACAGTCCAGTTGAGTTCAGCACCGAGAATTTCTTTTGATAACAAGCACACGGAACCAGCCTATCATCTTTATTTCTCTGCAACAGGGTTGCCCTGCTTTGTCCGGCGTTAATTCAATGCGGAACCACAAACGGAGATCTGGGTCAGGGTGCTTGTGAATAGGTTCGTGGTAAAAGCAGACTTTAGAAGCTGAAAGGCTGTCTGACATTCTTCTTCAGACCAGGAAAGGGGCCCCGGCTTGGCGGTACAGTGGATTCACCTTTAGTGCGAAGAGGTCTGTGAGAGGGAGAGTCAGTTCAGCTAATTGGGGTATAAAGTCACGATAGAAATTAGCAAAACCCCAGAAAAGATTGAGTTCGCTGTTGGTAGCCGGCCATTGAGGATCAAGATCAATTTTAGCAGGATCCATTTAGCCCCGGCGCAGATCCGTAACCCAAATAGTCAATAGAGGTTTGGTGGAACAGCACTTTGAAAGTTTGGCAGCAGGGAGTTGTTGAGCAAGCGTTTTAATACCTCCGAACTTCAAAAGCTTCATGCCCTCCATGGTTTGTGAATAAATTAAAACGCCATCTGCGCCACACCACTACTCCCCTTGTACAATAAATCATGGAGAACTTCGCTGATACAAGGGCCATAAAAAGTTCGGGCCCCACTTAACCCTCGAATGGCAATATTAAGTATTCAAACTGTCCAAACTTTGTGTTAAACGAAGTCAAGTGTTCATAGCCTTCAGCAATTCTGACTCTGTAATAAGCTTCTTCTCAAGTCCAACTTAGTAAAGATGCGCCCTGCTCCAATACGCGCCTAAAAGGTCCTTTTGATCAAAGGCAAAGGGTATTTATTGGACAGGGAGACCGCATTGAGACCTCGGGTAATCTGTGGTGCAGAGTCAGAAAGACCCATCTTTCTTTACAAACAAAACAGGAGCAGCATGTGTGTTTGGTAGTTCATCGTATGAACCCGGGCGAAGCCAGGTTCTTGTCTAAGAAGGCACGTAAGTTCCTCTTCTCCCTCATTGGGACTCATAATGGCAGATTCTACCTTTGGGCAGTTGCCTGGCTGCATACGATTTTGCAGTCAGTGTCTCTATGGGGTGGCAACCAACGTGATTCTTGCTCCTGAAATACTCTGGCTAGACCTTGGCACGCCGGTGGGATGTCGGTAGAATCGAGCAATCGCTGATGAAGCCAGGTGTGTCAGGAGAAGTCGAAGCTTCATGTGTGTTCTCGCAGGAGGGTCAGTGAATTCCAAGATCCTTTCTTTCCAAAGGAATTTGGTTCATGTAACAACAACCATGGCATGCCCAGAACTATGGAGTGTTTAGCTTCACTGGCGCCAGAATAAAACTAATTCTCCCCAATGGTCGGGCGCAGCGAGGAGTAAACCGTTGCTTTGAACTGGCCGGTCCTCACCGGTGAGACCGTCAGCCCATTTGGGTGAAAGGTATGGCTTAGCCAGGGGACTTGGTCTAGACCCCAGTTCTCCGGCCACTTAGTCAAAGATTAAACAATGGGAGCAGCCAGAATCCGCCAAGGGCTGAGGCTATAATACGAAAGTGTGTTTTAGCGGGTTGGCCAGGAAACGCTGATTGTAATGGGAGCTGCCTTCACTCACCGCTGCCTGAGTCGCAACCCATGTCCATTGGGTTGAAGAAAGGCAAACAGCTGCTTCCTCCTCCGGTCGCCTTCGATGACTGTTTTAGACGAGTTCGCTAGCGGCCCTGATTTGCGCAGGGTTTACAGATGGGCAGCGGCCGAGTGGTGGGCTTGTTTTTTCGGCAGTTGGCTGCTAGATGACCGACCTCGGTAAAGACAATCCCAGTCGCTTAATGGCCGGAGGTGGTCTCGTAGGGCGGCTGGGTTGGCTTGGTGATCGAGGGCCGGGCTGGCCGGCGTATTCGCACGAAGCGCCGCATCTGCCGACCACTTGGGATCCTAATTCAATCCAATCAGCAATAAAAGGGGAATCAATTAAAACACCGCTTTCACGCAGCTTCGTCGCTGACAGCATCCGAAGTATTCGTGATTTACGCGCCAGGCCACCAGGAGGTGGAACGAAAGCAGCCGCGACGAATTAATGGGCAAATTCTGCAAAACGAAGCGGTTGCCTTGTTGAATAGTTTTGATGGTGCGGATATTTCATTCCGCACCTGATCTGGAAGTTGCAGCCCCTCAAGGCTTGAGGAATGCGGGTACCGCGGCGCAGTATCTTCATCCTTGCAGGTTCAAAGAGACACAAAACCAGTCGGGCTGCTGCCCCATCCAGGACTGAGCCGATGTCCCCGTGATTTTTTCGCCAAGGCCAGACCGGGTATATAAATCATCATAGTCCTCCATGTGGGCATCGAAGCCGTAAAGATTGAAGTAGGGAAGTTTGGAAGCGGTCCCATCGAAACGGGCAGGTATTGGAGGTCTGTAGTAACCCTTCCACGGTTTCCCCTTGGCTTACTGACCAGAGGCGGCGTGCCAGGTTGAGCTGGTTGAGGCAGCAGTTGGGCGCTGGGGCGGAATCGGCAGGAGGTATCGTAACGCCGGTACGCTGGTGTTCCTCGTGGGAGCCGGTTCCGAAGGTGGTTGGACTCCAGCAGCTGCCGCCTCTGGCCGTGGCTTGCAAATTCCGAGCAGCGACATGACTCCAACTTTGGGCTTCGTCCCCTGGTCTGCTGCTTCTTCAGTTCCCTTCCAAGGCAGCCAGCTCTCCTTTACAGTCAGTGCATCCTGGCGCGCGATGTAAAAGCTGCTTTCTCCCGCTCCAATTCTTAGCCAGTTCGCCCCATTGAACAGCTGCAGTAAGCTCACTTTGTGTAATGCTAGCGTCCGGAACACTTCTCGTTGACGCTGTAGGTTCAGTTTGGAGTGTTCCAGGACTTTATCACGGACTGATGATTCTCGCGATACGTCGCTTGAGCTTCTGCACAGTCCAATTCGAAGTTGGACTTCTTCTTTGGCGCTGCTGCTCCCCTCGCCTTCTGCAGGTTTTCACGCCTTTGCTGCAGCTGTTCCCCGCTCTTCCCATAGCTGGCGCTCATCGGCCCATGCTTCTGGGCATCTCGCGAAGTCGGCCCACTTCCTCATCCCAGCCCCCCCCTTCGATGGGAGAGGGAACAGATCCGGCTGGGAGTGTTGGCTTTTCCTCGACTCCTCGCCGCCTGGACGCTGGAAAGTATCGTAATTCTAATCGGGTGGCTCCACGGGCATCTGCGGTGCAGCCAGCCAGTTCCGGGATCAGGGGGGTCCGATCGAAGACGGTAATGGATACTCCCTCCCAACTCCTCTGGTATAGTCCCAGTGTCACCGGGTGGTCTCGATCGGGTCCTGCGTGCTGTGCCACGGTGGTTCCTTGGGAGACATCACCAAAATAATGAGTCCAGGAATCGCTCAATGGACTCCCTGGGTTGCCGTGATGAAAGGTGGTCAGGTCAACGGCCTGCCTCCGCGACAGTAGTTGCATCTGAGGTTTGTAACTCCATACCTAAAACGGTAGAGATCCGATCCACAGGTACGCCGATCCATAGAGCTTACCAAACTACTCATACAAGTCCCCATGGTCGCCTTTCACGCCCCTCGCTCCAACGGGAGTAAAGGAAGACTCGTAAGCTGATATTTAGGACGGGAAAGAGTCACCAGCGGTGACCCTCGCTTCCTCACGGTTCCTCCAGATTCAGAAGGGGAAAGGACGGAGCCCTTCTTGGGGGGGCTACCGCACCTTCCCCAGAAACATCCAACCTCTCCATGCCGAGGCACCAGAGGTCCACTGCACTAGGAATATAGATGAATTAGGATTCCTGCCACAATGTAAGGAATTCCATAGAAGCAGAAATAAAAGGCTCTTTGGTGTAAAAGACCGTTTATTCAGACATCTTAGAAAGCTCGCACACCTTAGAGTGGCAGGAATAAGATCTCCGCCAGGTTCATTGCCAGGTTATCCCAGTCCATCCCATCCCTCCTCGATTTCTCCCGGCTGGAACGAGTAAGGTCTCATCTCCCTCGCGAGATAAGCAATCTCCGCTAAGAAGCTGGCCCATCGCCTCGGGCTGTGGAATGTAGTCAGCAGCCAAGGTTGCCCAGCTCTTCATATCAACACCATATTGAATCCTTTTACATAGTTCGCCCGTAACGCACATTGTGTAAAACGACAGAAGTTTGCTTCAGGATGAAACCGTTGCTAATATTTCTCATGTAAGCCTTGCTGATGATTCATCATCAGAGGTGACTTTACAAGGAACTGTGTATGTACCTGCTTTTGGACTTAATATTCAAAATGTGTTACTAGTCCCCCCCACCTAGACTTTTAATTTGTTAAGTGTATGCGTCTTCTTGTTCAGGAGGGGTATAAAGTCACATTTAATAATGACATGTGCTATGTGAACAAGAATAATGTGTTGTGTGTGCAAAGGGACAACTAAAGGGATATGTTGTACCACATGATTCCCAAAGGTAGCTCAGTGGGAGTGTAAACAACTATCCAGTCTCTGTCTAACAAGCCTTTATACCCATTAAATTGTGTGCACGAAAGTTGCTACACCGCAGTAAATTGGGTCATGCAGGGTGGTCCACTATAAAAGCAGTTAGCTAAGGTGTGTGACATATACAAGTAAAACCCTGTAAACATTACCTGGAGTGTTCTGTTTGTAGTAGGCTGCAAGGTTAAAGCCTCTTCCTAAGTTGCTAAAGCCAGCAACAGACAAACAGACAGACCTTTTGCTTTGGTCCATTCTGACAGGCTTTGCTGGACCTTTTTCCAGCTAGCCAAAGGGGAGTGCATGTTACATCATGTTGATTAGTGGATGATTATAGTAGGTACTCTTAGTGTCTACTGTTAAAATCCAAAAGCAGAAGCCTGTGAAAAGGTTCCAGGATTAATGGGTTGCCATGATTGAGAGAGAAACCACCCCTACAAGGTAGCTGTAGGTTACAAAGCGGATCACCGCTAGCGCAGTACATGAAAGTAAAGCCTTTCAATCCTGGTTGGCAAAGAAGGGGATTGTGCACAGGACAAGCGAATCCTTTAATGCCTTTACCAGGGGAACGGGGCATCAGAGAAGACGCTTGGGGGTTTTGCAGGTGATGCGTGATCTGCATGCTTGAGGATGCAAAACTACCCTTTCACTATTGGGGGAGGTGTCTGTGCTGCGTAACTCACGTAATTAATCGCCTCTGGAGTTCCAGCATTCAGGAAAACACCCCATTACATGTTGTTGTTGGCAAGCAAGAAACCCTCATTGGACACACCTGAGAAGGTTTGGGAGCTTGGCCGAAATGTCTTGATACCAGGTGCACAGAGAGAACTAAAAAGGAAAACCCAGGTAATCAGAGATTAAAAGGTTTTACAGGCTATGCAGAAAAACACAAAAGGTTATAGATTTAGTCTGAATTTTATGGCAGAATTGTGGTCTCTAGAAGTGCCAACTTTGAGAGACACACAGGTTGGGAGCATGTTCATTCTAATTCAGAAGTTTTTTTCTGCCTGCCTTAACTATGAACAGCCTGCAGGTGCAGCAATCCAGTAGCCAGATGCCAATTCAACCTCCTCTGCTCAAGGTCACATTCCTAGAGTGAAGCAGAGAGAGAGAGGACAGCAGAGCCAGTTCAGGACTCTGATAAAGAAGAGGAAAACGCTAGGCGTGTTGATTTTCCCCACTTGCAGGTCCAACAGAGAAAATAAAGGAGTGCCGCCACAAAGATTTGGTGTTACTCAGGTTATTAGGATCTGTCAAACATGAGTAGAAGTCTCAAAAGTTTCCAGGAGATGGTAACTAGGACCTCCTGAGGAACAAGAATCGCGGAATGCTGCTATGGATGATGAATTTTGAAAGTGGTTGGACCCACGCTGGGTGTACAAGAAGAAATCATTGCCCAATGTGGGATAGCTTGTACAAAGCTCGCTTGGTTGCTCCAGGGGCTACGAGGGCAAAACCTATCTAGAAAAATTATGAGCAAAACATATTCGCCTACTGCCAAGGCTGCTGAGTCTATGAGACTGGTGCTAGCTGTAGCAATGCAAGGGAGGAATGGAGAATCACGCCACCTTGACGTCCGGGGTTATTGTGCATATTTGCATGTGCTCCTCTGACAGAGGGATGTATACATGAAACCAGCACCTGGATATGCAAGTTGAAAAGGAGCAAGAGATGTACAAACTATGTAAATCGCTGTACAGCCCTAATAACAATACCAGGCAGCTAGAAATTGGAATCAGTGTTTGCATGATGGTTTTGTGTAAACTAGGTTTTCAAACGAAGCGTTATGGATCCTTGTGTTTATACTAAAGGTGAAGGCCAAGGAAGCAAGTCATCACTAATTCGTTTACGTAGATGACATGTGTGTTACTGCCTTTAACTGATGCTCAAATCAACTGATGCTCTATGACAGTTTGAAGAAGACATTTCAGGTAGAAAGAGACCTAGGCTACCTGAAAACCTATCTAGGTATTAGCATAATTAAAAAACAGCAGAAGGAACCTTGCTGCTAAGTCAGAAAAGACAAAATAGAAGAACCTCATAGGCGAGTACCGGGCTTAAAGTAGAAAGCCAAAAGCGAAAAGACACCCATGTCTACTGGAAGTTCACTAAAGGAAAGAAAAGATTCTGATGTTTCTTTTTGATAATCCTGAATTATATATCGCTCTGTCATTGGAAGTTTGGGCCCATTTGGCAAACTGGACAAGACCAGATATAATGTTTAATGTTAGCTACTTTAAGCAGACTTGTGTCTAAACCCACACTACATGCTTGGGCAAGGTGTGAAACCTTGTCATTCGTTATTTAAAAGGTACACAGCATTTTTTGCTTGGTGATAGCTCCAAACAAAACCCAAGTGTTAACCGCTGCAGCAGATAGTTCTTGTGCAGATGATTCCTGAAAGAAGTGCAAGTCCTGCAACAGGTTATCTTATTAAATAATATGCTGGGATGTTCTTGTAGTGTGGAGATGATCGAGAAAACAACTGCCTTGTCAACATCTGAGGCAGAGTATTGTAGCGTTATCTCCCTTGGTCCAGCCGGTTCTATAACGCATGGTCAGCCTGTCCAGCCGGGTAAGTTGAAAAGTTTTGTAGGTGCGGCGCCCGACCGGAGTCTTGTGGTAGTCATCAGGATCTGGCAGGATCGATCGACTGGAAGGGTCTTCCTCCCCTTCCCCTGCTTGAAGTTGGAAGAACTAAAGGAAGGATTGTTGTTGTCGTTAAGCTGGTGTTATTAAGGCTTCAAGCGAAAGGAGTTGGAAGAGGACCAGCGCCTCTGCCTTCCACAGGAGCATCGTGCCATTGTGTGTTGGGATCTGAATGTGGTGTAAGGTTTGATAAAGAACCCTGGTTCTGTCACCGGACATTATCTGGGCATAGTCTTCTTATTACCCTTGGATTCGACCAGAACTGGGCGCGCTCTAAATCCTTACTGAATAGTCGAAGTATCCGCGGATAATGCATATAGGTCGCCACCACTCTGCTTAGAGTGGAAGTCGGGCTGACCAGGCTCTGAGCCATGCTTGTCTTCCCTGACTACCACCCCCATGCCCATTGGCTACACGACACATCATTAGAGAGCCAGCCAAAATTTGAGAGTCTGCCCAGTAAGAGACTGCCATAAGCATTCTTTCCCACGCTCTCTAATGCCTTGATGTTCTGGGGGGGATTATGGCCAGGAATTCTCCGGCCCACACATAATAAGCTGCCCTTGCCATGGTGGCAGAGGATGCCAATGCCTCACTGATGCTTAGGGCCAAAAGCGAATATGCATCCTTTTGAGGAGGACCTCCCCTTTTCTGTCTTGAGGGGTCCTTAAGGGTGCCCCTCACCATCCTTAGTGACCTAGTCTTTACCAGGTTGGATGGCTACTATGGGGGCCGTAAACCAATGGGGTCTGGATGAAGGAGTGGATGTGATCTGCAGGCAACATGTATAAGTTTTTTGAGAAGGGATGGACCAGCTTTTGCTGGAGTCAAGGTTAAGCCATTCTCTTGATCCTTCTTTCCAAAATATTTCTGGTAAGGGAAGAGCCCTCCTGGGGGACTCTTCTTCTGTTTGGGGAAATATCTCTTTATTGCCCTTTTGGGGCATCCTCCTTAACTGTCTTGTGGGACCCAGAGCTAGTGGCTGGTTCCTCTATGTCATCAGCAGAATCATGGAGTTCCAAGGCTGATATGAAAGCTTTAGCCATCAGCGTAGCGGCAAATCCTTCTGGTTTGAAAGAACCCTTTGGCATTGTTCTTTTTAGCTCTATAGGGTTATCTTCAATCTTCTGGAAAAATGGTCCGGAGGACCTTTCTATCTCTCCCTCACTACTTTCACTCCTCATCCCTGGATGTCTAATGGGTCCCTGCAAGTGGAAGGGAAGAGGGAGGGGCCTCTGGGGACCTGGAGGAGGAGCTGGATCTATGCGTTTCTCCTAACCCTATCTCTGGGTGATGGGGATTTCTTGGCATCCCCTCTTTGCCTTGTGTTTTTCTTTGCGCTTTTTTTTCAATGGAGGGGAAATTTCTTCCCCGATGGTTTTTTTCTAAACATTTTCTCATGAGTTCTGCTGGAGAGCAATTGGCCCAAGAGCTCATATCCAGAAGGGATTGCCCTCGCTCCTCTACCCTCGACATCTTGCCTGGCATCCCATTCGCCCCTTGTGGCCGGGCTGGCCACTGTGGGACTGGCTGTGGGAGTCCCTCGCTTGCTGCCGGAAATCTCTCCGTACTTTGCTCCGATTGTGAAAGCTCTGGGCGCTTTACTTACGGCGCATCTTCTTGGCCGCTGGGTGCGGAGGGGAAGCTGATGCGTGAGCTCCACCTCAACCACGCCCCGGTCAGGGATGCTGGTGTCTGAGGGGGGAGGTCGGCTGGCCGGCGTTGCTCTCAGGCTTTGGAAACGCTTTAGTCGAGGGACAGCGCCATGCTTCGGCGCCTTGCGTCGCCGAATTCGTCCCCTCGGGTCCGTTTTGGCGCTTCCGCCGTGGCTCGCGGCGTTTTGTCGACGCGTTGTGGCGGTGGCCTATCTCAAAAGAAGCATGCCTGGCTGGCTAAGGCGGTGCAGCGCCCTGCGTAAGGGTGGCCAGCCTCAGTTCCCTCTGCTGCCAACTTGCCAAAAGGATTCAGGGCGGTGGGGAAAAGGATCGCAGGGAAGCCATGTTGAAAAAAGGGAGCCTGGTGCGATCTGGGTTCCCTTTTTACGGGGAAAAAAAATCCAAAACGCAAGGGGAGACTTAAGAAACACGGAGATCTAAACCTTCACACTTAGACCTAACAATGAACACAAAACCACTCTACAAGAGAAAGGATTCTGCCTAAAAGTAATTGGAGCTAGCTCCAAGACCTGCTTCCCCTATTGAGGCAGGAACAATACTGGGCCCAAGATGGGTGACCACAAGCCTCTTCTTCAGGAAGTGACATTCAAAATGTGTAGTAACCTGCCTCCTGAGAATGAGAGTTAGGAATTACCCAATCAGGATGTCCGAGGTTGCTCCAGGAGAAAGAAGGAGCTTGTAAGCTTGTGAGTCTGTAACCTCAGCTTGTGGGTTCTGTGGGGCAGTACTGGAATGAGTTGCAACAACAATCTTTAAACAACAAAATGGTTTACTTTTTCTTTACAATTAACACTTTTAAAAAACAGCATTTAACGCTACAATTCAAGGTCCTGTTCAGGTTGCATTTCTCAAGACCTTCTATTTACAGTCTACTGATATTGCCAAGTCCAAATCTTCTTTGCAAGTTGGCTGGCTCCTGAAGACTCCAAGGGCTTGATGAACAGGTTGCAACATGATGAAGGTCTCCAGGAGAACTCTCACCCATTACAACCACAAAAGAAACCCTTAACAAGGTGTTAAGGGCTTATAGAAATCAAGGTCTGAGTCTGGTAGCCTTGTTCTTCTGCAAAAGAGCTCTTTCAGCCTCTCTGCTGCTCCGAGTCTCCACCCCTTACTGGGTCAACCCATTCTGGGCCAACCCATTCTGGGCATGGGGGTTACAAGTCCACTTACAGGAGAGAAAGGTATAGTATAAATCCAAACTCTTCTTCTTCTTCTCTATTAGAACAGGAGAGCATGGTTCCCCATACTCAGGAATCTAGTGAAGTACTGCACAGATACCTTTTGCACAGCCCCCAACCTGCTCGTAATCTCATGATGTAGCTACGCTGAAACTAACAACTTGGCTAATATTGCATTAGAGGCATGGCCGCAGAGGGTTAGGGATATACTATTAATCTCCAGGAAACCATCCATCAGGAGATCCTACATTTACAAGTGGGAGAGATTCACTCAGTGGTCCTGTGAACACAACATTGTTCCCGAATACTGTTCTAATCCCAATTTTTGAGTTCCTGCTGCATCTAAAGGACACAGGACTATCCACCCCCTCCATCAGAGTATACCTAGTGGCCATATCCGCCTTTCATATCAGCCTCAGAGCTTTTTCCACCTTTTCAGACCCATCTGCCAAAAGGTTTTTAAAGGGGCTTAGCAATTTATATCCCACTATCAGGGCCCTGATCCAACATTGATCCTCTTGAGGCTAATGGGAAGGCCATTTGAATTCATGGCTACCTGCAACCTGAACATGCTTTTTTACAAAACTGCATTCCTAGACACTATTACATCAGGTAGGAGGGTAGGCAACCTAAGGACACTATGCTGGGATCCCTGTTCACAGAAGTCCTTCACCCTAATTTGGAGCATTGCCCAAAAGTGGTTACATCCTTCCACTTGGGTCAGGACACTGTACTTCCTGTATTCTGCCCAAATGCCTCCATAGAACCCGAGCAGCCCCTCCACACACTGGACTGCTGCCTGGCCCTGCATTTCTACGTTAGAAAAACAGCCATTCCATGAAGGTGACAACCTGCTTATTTGCTTCATGGGCAGCCACAAAGTGATGGCACAGACTCTTTCAAAGTGGGTCACCAAAGTAATTTCCAAGGCATACAAATTAGCCAATGCTGAGTGTCCATTGGGCGTGAGGGTTTCATTTAAACAGCACCTGCAAAACTGCCCTCCTGACCGCTGCCTCCCTTTGTGCGTTGACATCAACTTTGTAATGCCTTATGAAGACTGATGCTGATTGTCAGTAGTCAGATTGGTCACAGCTGCCTGACTGTGTTTTTTTGTGTTCCTGCTGAGTCAGCTAGTATACCTAATTTGTATGTTCAGTGTCACATGGTATGTAACTGCTGTAAGCATTGGTTCTTGAACTGTATATGTGGTAAGGTTCAGTGTGCTACTGTCCTTGCTGAGAGCAGGTCTCAAGCCGGAGGCTCTGCTAGTTTACAAAAGGATACTATGTATGTATGCAACTACTCTAATACAACTTCTTTTTGGCTGAACTCCTTGTTTCCAGTCGTTTATCCTGCACTCTACACATGCTCAGAGGTGCTACTGCTGCTAACTCTGTCACTGATGACCATGTGGCTGCCCAGCACATGTCATCAATGTCCATGTTGGATGCCCAGGCTCTGACCTGAGAGACCAAGGGGAGATATAGCTTAAATGTTAGAAACGTGGGTCCAAGGACCCTCAAAATAATCTGGACAAAGTTGGTGAAGCAGATAACAAAGCTTTTATTGGTTTACGGTCTTGCAAGATCGGGTGTCCACTCAGTAGTAGGCACACCCTTCCTTTGTTCTACAGCAGTTTATATTACTTTTTCAGGACTACCCAATCCCTCCCTCACTTCTCCATTGGCTAGGAGATGAGGGCCATAGCCTATTACAATTCATCTAGTCATACTATGTCATATACCAGGTGGTATCTCTTCCAATTAATACATCTTTATATGGTCATTTCCTGTAATTAATATTTGGTTCCTTTTAACTGTCAACCCTTCGGTAGTGTCTTCATGATATATATCTTCATGATATATATATCCTTCCTCTGGATGCCCTCTGGATGCACCTGCCACGTCTTTGGTTCCCTTATCTTACTGTGAAGACACCATCATATTTTACCCCTTCATCAAAAGGCCTTCTATCTTGGCACAGGATCTTAGCCTCCTATAAGCGGTACTCCTGGCACAAGAATCTAGGCTTTGACCCACTCTCTGCTTTGAAGACACTATCCCAAGCTTGCTAGGGGCCCTCTTATCAGCAGGTGTCTGTTTGGCACATGAACTCATGTTCCCTTATTATTTATGACTATTGAAACCAAGCTTCAGAAGCATCTTAGAAAAAGACTTTAGCTAGAGGCCTTAAGAAGCTTCTGAATGGAGTTTCTGCTTAATAGCACCTACTGATTAGGATCTAGAGAAGCAAGCTGTTTTAGCTATTTTACACTTTAAACTGAGAGAATAACATTTATAGCAGGATTCATTACACATGAAGCATTAGGATACATATATTGAACATGAGTGATTAACATATTATTTAAGTTTCATTATTTAGTTACAATATAGAAGCATTTTAAACGTAAAAATGTATTATGAACTTTCCCCTACTAAACTCTTAAACCCTACTAACGGACTTCAAAAGAGGAGACATAATAACCTTGGAGTCAACTGGACTTCTAACATCTTTAAAGTGAACTTTATATGAACTCTACATACACTTTTATAAAGCTAAATTATACTTAGTGTTCAACAACCTTTATATTTTCTGTGAAGGCTATATTCTTTGTGACTTCTAAATAATGCCTATATTTGTGCACTAAAATATGGTTATCTGGGTTTAGGAACGGGGAGGCCGTGAAAGCACGAAGCCTGAGAGCTTGCGAAGAGAAGCGAGACGCAGAGTAGAACCACGTGGCTGGGAACCTGAGTGATGCAACTCTGATATGATCACTGCCTCGGGTCCCAGGCTCCCGACAGGAGGCAGCCAGAAGGGGTCAGGGGTGGCCGCCGGGGCGATCCCTGCTCTGCCGCGCTTCGGCCTCTCCTCCGGCGGGAAGGGAAAGGCCGCCGCCCGCGGGCCCTGCTCAGCCGACCGAGGGGCGAGGGGGCCGCCCGCCTTCCCTGCAGGCCCGGGCGAGGTCGCGGCCTGGCTGAGGGGGCTCCGCGAGGACCGCAGCGCAGAGACAGGCCTCTCCCGCTGGGCAAAGTCCACAGCGGCCTCCTCGGGCGGGCCTTTCCCCCGAGGGCTCCGCTCCCGCGCGGCCCTTCCACTCCGCGGGCGGGCGGGCGGGCGAACAGGCAGGCAGGGGCCGGGTCGGCCGTCGGCGTCGCCAGGCCCGGCGCGCTGGCTGTCCTCAGCCCAGCTTCGTGGCGCCGCCTGAAGGGGCGCTGTGGGGCGGCCGAGGAGGAGGAGGCGGGCGCTTGCGCGGCGGGCGGAGACGGACGGGCGGGCGGCCATGGCGGAGGCTGCGCTGCCGGGATCAGGTAAGGCCGCTCTCTGGAGCCCGGGCGGGCTGCCCGGAGGGGAGAGGGACAGGCCGCGCGTTGGCGGCCAAGCCTTCGCCTGGGCGGGCGGGCGGGCGAGGGTGAGCCCGGCGCCAGGCCGCCCTTCCGGCGGAGAGGGCAGGACCCGCGGCCTCCTTCGCCCAGGCGGCTGCCGCTGCTGCACCGCTCGCTGTTGACGAGGCGCGGCTTCCGCGATGCGAGGTCTGCGCACCTCCTGCAGGTGAGGAGGAGGAGGAGGAGGAGGGGGGCCTCGGGGCGCCCCCTCCCCACCTGCTGCTCCTGCTCCTGCTGCAGTCAGCCCCCCCCCGCCCCCACAGCTGTGGCGCCGGCGCAGACAAGGCAGGCGGGAGGTCCTGAGCATCTGGGCAGCCTCTGCTTTGGTGCCGGCGGAGCAGGAAACGTCCACCCGTTGGACATGCGCGCTGAGCACGGAGACTCTCAGTCCCGGCGCCTCGGCCACCCTGTCCGCTGATTGGGAGCAGAGCCTGGACATGCCGCATGAAGCCACGATTACCTCGTCTCTCCTGGCTGCACCAGCACTTGTCGTTTGAATCGGAGGCAACCGGAGATGTTGCTAAACGTGGGGACTCTGTTGAGCAAGCGCTGCTGCTGCTGCTTGTGCAGTTTTCAGTCTCATGCAAGGGTGACTTGCCAAGGTTTAAACTTTAAACCAATTAAATGTTATTTTTCACACTATTCTACCCCCCTTCCCCCCAGTAGATAATTCTCTGAAGATTGCAGTTAGGAGCTGCTGAATCGTTCTGAAATAATTACTGTTGAAAATAACAGCCCTGGTGCGTGAATTGAGGTTTTGATGATGGGGTGATGCATACTAAGAAAATTAAGAACTAGCCTGCTGGATCAGACCAGAGTCCATCTAGTCCAGCACTCTGCTACTCCCAGTGGCCCACCAGGTGCCTTTGGGAGCTCACCTGCAGACTGTGAAAGCAAAGGCCTGCTGCTGCTGCTGCTCCCAAGCACCTGGTCTGCTAAGGCATTTGCAATCTCAGATCAAGGAGGATCAAGATTGGGAGCCATAGGTCGACTTCTAATTATTCTAAACGTTGAATTATTTATTTATAGAATGTGTCGGGCAAAGTTATGAAATCTACAGAATGTCAGCATGCATGGGGAATTTTTCCCCTGCTAGTAGTTTAGGCATAATCCTGTATTTCACTAACACAGCAGTCTTAAGCAGGTTTACTCAGAAGTACTTTCCATTTTATTCAATGGGACTTGCTCCCAATGAAGTGTTTATAGGTTAGCAGTCCATCTCCAGTGGTGACTTTAAATCATTTGATGAAATTGTCCTGGTTATCTGAAGTCATGCTGGCATGACTGGCATGCTGCATATTCTTCCAACCACATTGTCTCCCCTTCCCCCCCCCCCCCCCAGTCTTTCCCAGATGTGCCTGTACTTCCTCAGCATCACACCTCAGTTCATTTTGGGTTTGCAGAATTGCAAAATCCTTCCTTCCTTTTTTTTAGGTGCCTTAAATCCTGATGCAACAGATTTCATTCCAAAGCAAAGGGAGACTTATAGTTTAAATTGGAACAGTCAATCCCAGTGGGAATTTGATCAGGATTCAATCAGAAACAGTATATCACCTCCCGTTCAACCTCAGCACAGTAAAAATGATGGCTATTCAGCAGATCAACATAACTTTTACAGTGTAAAGAGCCATCATAGATGTCAGCCAGATTCTTCACTGTTTGGCAGTATGGGTAAAACAAAAAGCCGTAATTTTCAAAATCAGCGCTGGCAGAGGTCAAGAAATGATAGAGCGCATGGCAAAAATCAGGTGAAACAAACAACTGTGAGTGGTTTAGAAGCCCCTGTATGTTTAGATACCAAGATAACTTCTGGACGAAGAACGAATCCTAGAGAATACAGTGATTTCTCTTCAGATAGTGAAAAGGAAGCTGTAGATAATAGAGGAGCAAAGCCCAAGAAGACACATGTGATGCATTCTCGTGGAAGAGGGTTGAAAGAGAAGGGGAAGCGCCCACCTGAGCGGGAGAAAAGAGGACCATCCAGGTGGAAGGAGGAGGCCTATGAAATAAACACACCAGGGGCTGATTTGACTCAGTCAGACTCTTCTGAAACATCCTTTGGGAAAGTGGTGTCAGACGGTTTTTCTGACAACAGTATGGTACAGAGACGGTATCCTTTTGCAAACAAAAATTTTAGAGAGCCTGTGCGAAACAAAGAGACCAGCAGAAGGCAAGATATGCCTAGGAGCAAAAATGCAAAACACATCAAGAACGCATCCCTTCCACATCCTCCTAAAGAGCACATCAGTGAGAAGAGGAAAGAGTCTCTGCTGCATGAAAGAGGATCGCAGTTTGTGAGTGTGCCACAGACTCAATCCTTGTGTGAAACAACTGTACAGGGCGGAAGAAAACCACTCCTTCAAGAGGGATATAAAAGTAGGCGCTGGAAGAAGCAGAAGGATGCACCAAAGAGTAAGGAAACACATACAGGTAGATTATTCAGTTCTGAAACTTGTTTTGAAAGCTTAAGAGTCAAGTGGTGTGCTTTAATGCCTTTTCAAAGGAGCTTCTTCCTAGTATTGTTTTTTTCACACAAAATGTGCAAAGTTAAGGTGTATTTGGATGGAAATGGTACAGGTAAGCAACAGTTCTTATCACTGACTGTTTTGGGTTTTCAGGGCTGTGTGGCTGTGGTCTGGGAGTTTTAGCACCTTTAGTGCCTGCATCTACAACTGGTATCTTCAGAGGCAAACCATGGTAAGAAGTTTTTCTCTCCATGTCACAATGTGGAGCAATTTGTGTGATTTGGTATCTGTTTTGTCCCCCTCACAGGTTGGAGGGATGTGTGTAAGGCATATTTGCATGTGTCTTGGTGGAGTTCAGTTACAGTTGTATTTGAATGTGTTCTGGTGGTCTGAACTTCTGGACAAATTCAAACTCAGCTGCAAATGAACGCCACCCAGACACATGCAAATGTGCCTCATCCCCTTCCCATCCATGAGGGGGACAAAACAGACACCAAGCAACGCAAATTACCCCACACTGTTCTACAGAGAAAAACACCTCTTACTGTGACATGCCTCTGAAGATGCTAGTTTTGCAAAATATGTTCAGGACACAGTTGCTCAGATTCATAGGGATCTGGACTCCGTGGTTTTGAATAATCCTGAGGTGGTCTCCAGAGAGCCATCTGGTCAGGTTGAGTGGGATCAGTTTCAGTTATTGCAGCCCAGAGACATGAACAAGTTGTTTGCAGGGTTCCAGCCGGCCACCTGCTCCCTTAATCCTTGCTCATCATGGCTAATTAAAACGGGGGTGGGTAGGTTGGGGGGGGGGGTCCAGGAGGTAGTGAATGCCTCTTTAGGGAGTTGGGAGGTGCCTCGATCCTTGAAAGAAGGTGGTGGTATGCCACTTCCTGAAGCGGCCATCCTAGTCCCAGAAGATCTTAACAGCTCTCATCCTGTAGCCAACATCCCCTTTTCGGGTAAGGCCTTGGAGCAGGTGGTGGCAGTGCAACTGATTGTCTAGATCCATGTCAGTCAGGGTTCCGTTGGGGGTTCAGGATGGAGATAGCCTTGGTTGCCCTGATGGATGACCTTCTGAGAGACAGGGACAGAAGCAAGCTGTCCCTGTTGGTACTCCTCGATCTTTCAGCAGCCTGTTGATACTGTCAACCGTGGTATCCTTCTGGCACGGCTGGAACTGAAATCCACGGTCATGCAGTGGTTCTCATCCTACCTCAGGGGCAGGTTCCAGGAAGTGGAGATGGGGAGCAGGTGTTCCCGTCCCTGGGACCTTCCTTGTGGAGTCTCCCAGAGCTGGGGCTTGTCTCCTTTTTCATTTAACATCCACATGAAGCCACTGGGGGAACGAGGTCATCAAAGGATATGGTGTGGGTTGTCACCCGTTTGTGGATAACACTCAGCTGTTCCTGTCAGTTTCGTCTGCATCAGGTGGGGCGGCCCGTGTGCTTGATCGCTGCCTGGCGGCTGTCATGGACTGGAGGAGGGTCACCAAATAGAAACTGAGTTCCCAAGAAGACAGAGGTGCTCTGAGTGCCAGGCTCCGGGGTCTGGGGAATCGAGGGACACTCGGTCCAGGAAGGGGTAGTTTTGCTCCAGAAGGACTGGGTGCAGCATCTAGGGATTCAACCAAATGGGTCCCTCACTCTGGAAGCCCAGGTGGCAGTGATGACCAGGAGGGCCCATCAACACCTCCACTGCTTTTCCTGGACCAGGATGACCTGACCACATTTTATCTGTGCTCTGGTAACCACCAGGTTGGATTATTGTGATGCCCCATTCATGGGGCTGCTTTTGAGGACGGGCCAGAAACTCGAGCTAGTGCTGAATATGGCAGCTTGCCTGCTGGCTGGTGCTCCATACAGGGATCGCATCACCCCATTCTGGGTGACTGCACCGGCCTCTGATGTGCTACCGGGTCCAATTCAGAGTGCCAGTATTAAACCTTTAAAGCTTGGGTCCTGGTGTCATGGCTCACATACAGAGTCCAGTTTCCACAGTCAAAGTTGTATTCCAGAAGTCAAGCACAAAAGTTCCAACACTCACAGTGACAAGTCCAAGGGTCAACCAACACACAAGTTCAGAGTTTCAGGCAAAGGTCAAGACAGAGCAGACAGGTCAAGACAGAGCAAAGCAGGAGCCACAAGGTCAGCAGCAGTTTGTTTCCTTGCAGCTCTGCCCTTTCCAGCTGCTTATAAAGGCAGGGCTATTCAGAGGGTTTATAATGCTGTGCACCCGCTGGCTCCTGAGACCTGCTCCTGCAAATACTCCTCCTCAGTGTTCATGCAAGACCTGGTTATGCTGGGCTCACGGGGAGTCAGGTTACAGCTGCTGGCGGGCTCCTACTCTTCTAGAGTTTGGGCACCTGGCGAAGACCAGCCTCTTCACCTGAGTGTTCAGTGCAGATGGGTTTCTATGATCAAGGGCTTTTAGTCTCACCTACATTGCATGTCTTGTAAGCCAAATCAATAAGAACGGTTTCTACTCAAAAGATTTAGGTGGCAGAGTGGGGAATTTGTTGCAAGCAGAATGTATAAGCAACATAGATAAGTGTTTCTGTATTAAGAAAATATTGTAGCAATCCAATCCCATGGAGAGTTAAGGTGCATCTCAGCCCATTAATTTGAGTTCCTTTAGGCATGTCTGCATAGTGAGAATAAAACAACAAGAGGTCGTGTGTATCAGATTGGATGGAGTGGACAGCAGAAGCATATCATGTTCAGTTCCCATAGGAGGGAAATGATTATTAAAGGTAAACATTTAAAGGAATGTATTGTGATAGCAGAAATAACATTTGTGACTCCCAGATCAGTGGCGTAGTAGTTAAGAGCAAATGTACTCTAATCTGGAGGAACCGGGTTTGATTCCCTGCTCTGTCGCCTGAGCTGTGGAGGCTTATCTGGGGAATTCAGATTAGCCTGTGCACTCCCACACACGCCAGCTGGATGACCTTGGACTAGTCCAGGGGTCTGCAACCTGCGGCTCTCCAGATGCTCATGGACTACAATTCCCATCAGCCCCTGCCAGCATGACCAATTGACTGGCAGGGGCTGATGGGATTTGTAGTCCATGAACGTTTGGAGAGCCGCAGGTTGCAGACCCCTGGACTAGTCACAGTTCTTCTGAGCTCTCTCAGCCCCACCTACTTCACAGGGTGTTTGTTGTGAGTGGGGAAGGGAAAGGAGTTTGTAAGCCCCTTTGAGTCTCCTTGCAGGAGAGAAAGGGGTGGATATAAATCCAAGTCGTCGTCGTCGTCTTCTTCTTCTTCTTCTTCTTCTTCTTCTTCTTCTTCTTCTTCTTCTTCTTCTTCTTCTTCTTCTTCTTCTTCTTGCCATCAGAAACATTGTGATTCCACAAAACATGTTAAGTATTTAAAGTGCTAAAGGAACTTTTGCTTTTGTTTCACCCTGACTACTCTTGTATCTTTTATTCTTGGGTTAACATTTGTGTGCATGTACCACATTTTTTAATTAGGGTCTCTGATAGAGCAGCTTACTGAAGAGAAATACGAGTGTATGGTGTGCTGTGAAGTAATTCGTGTGGTGGCCCCAGTGTGGAGCTGTCAGAACTGCTATCATGTTTTCCACTTAAGCTGCATTAAGAAATGGGCAAGATCACCAGCAGCACAGGCCGAAGGTTAGTATTTCCTCCCAGTTGCTAAATGTGTGGAGAAGGCGCAGTGTCTAATCATTTGAAAGTGTCAGAATACTTGTGTCTAAGTTGTCCAGTCATTATGGTAGCAAATGGCCTTGTTCCAAGCAAGATGAAATTTGCCACAATCCAGAAGTCTCAAGCAAAATATTTGGGCAGCACGACTGAATTTTACTGATTAATACGATGACTTGTACTGCATGGTAGAAAGGGGCTTGAATGTCAGGCTGTTGTGGCTGTGCTGCTGATGTACTGATGCTACAACATGGTGGAATGAATTCACTGAAGAGTCAACCATGCATCAGAAGCACACAGTGAAAACAGGTTGCAAATTGGAAGGGGCCACACAGGCCATCTATTCCAACCCCTCCTGCTCAATGCAGGATCATCCTAGAGCAGGGGTAGGGAACCTGCGGCTCTCCAGATGTTCAGGAACTACAATTCCCATCAGCCTCTGTCAGCATGGCCAATTGGCCATGCTGGTAGGGGCTGATGGGAATTGTAGTTCCTGAACATCTGGAGAGCCGCAGGTTCCCTACCCCTGTCCTAGAGCATCCCAGATAGTTTGTCCAGCCACTGCTTAAAGACTGCCAAGGAGGGGGAGCTCACCACGTCCCTAGGCTGCCAATTCCACTGTTGAACAACTCTTACGGTAAAAATGTCTTCCTAATATCCAGCTGGTACCTTTCCACCCATAATTTGAACCCTTTATTGCAAGTCCTATCCTGTGTTGCCAGTAGGAACAGCTGCCTGCCCTCCTCCAAGTGGCCGTTCTTCAAATACTCCAAGAGAGCAATCATGTCCCCCCTCAATCTCCTCTTCCCCAGACGTTCCTAAGTCCCTTTCTTCATAGGTCTCGATCTCCAAGCTCCTGATCGTCCTTGTTGCTCTCCTGTGCAACCGTTCCACTGGTCTTTTCAATACACACAACTTACCACTATGGTCAAACCTTGTGTCTTTATTTATTTAATGCGATTTATATGCCGCTCTTTCCACAAGGGCTCAGAGCGGCTTACAACAGTAAGTGGCATATACAATTCAATTAAATAAACAATTAAAACGATTAAAAATTGTAATTATTAAAATCCAATCTAATTTAGGTAAAATACGTTCAAAAATGTTTTAAAACCAATTAAAAACATAAAAACTTCGGATCGGAGTTAAAACTGACTGGCAACAGAAGCCATATAAAGCAAATAGGGGATTAAGGGTTTAGGGCCAGCAGCAGTGCAATTAAGGATAACGATTTCGGTTTTGGGCTTCAACCAAAAGCCTGGTGGAACAACTCTGCCTGACAGGCCCTGTGGAATTACATCAAGTCCCGCAGGGCCCTGATGTTAGCTGGCAGCGCGTTCCACCAGGTAGGAGCCGGGGCGGAAGAAGCCGTGGCCCTGGTTGGCCCAGTCTGACAGTAGAAGGGCCTGGGACCACCAGGAGGTCTGCATTTGCTGACCTCAAATTTATCTGCGAGAATATGGGGCCATGCGGTTTCGGAGGTATGCAGGTCGCAGGCCACTCATGGCCGTAAAGGTCCCTACCAATACCTTAAACCTGATCCGGAATTCCACCGATAGCCAGAGCAGTTCACGGAGGATGGGGTGATGCGCTCCCTCATTGCTGCCCCATTAAGGAACCTCGTGGCCGCATTCTGCACCAGCTTCAGTTTCTGAATCAGATTTAAGGGCAGACCAGCACTGAGCAAATTACAGTAATCTAGCATGGAGGTGATCATTGCAGGGATCTCAGTGGCTAGATTGGATTGAGAGAGATATGGAGCCAGCTGCCGAGCTTGGTGAAGATAGAAAAACGCCATGCACGCAGTATGGGCGATCTGGGCCTCCATAGAAAGAGAGGTGCCCAGAAACACCTGAAGACTGCAGGCAACAGGGATAGGTTGTAAGGCCATTCCCTCTACCAACAGCAGCTGGAAATCCTCCGGTCTCTCATCACAAACCAGCGAGAGGACCTCCATCTTAGATGGATTCAGCTTCAGTCTGCTCTGCTTCTGCCAGCCACAGTGGCTCCAAACAATGCTGGAGAGCTTCAGGGGCAGTCACTGGACATCCCTCCATCAACAGAAGGAGCTGTGTGTCATCAGCATATTGATGACAACCCAGCCCAAAACTCTGTACCAACTGGGAAAGGAGACACATGTAGATATTAAACAGCAATGGTGACAAAAGCGCTCCCTGCAGCCCTCCGCAACTAGTCAGGTGACGCTGAGTTCTCTGAGGAGTCAACCTTGTTAGGGCAGCCACCTTCCAAGTGGATTCTTCCACCCTAGAAATATCTTGGTGCGTTGCTCTAACCTGAAGTTTACAGTCCTGACCAGATGCCTGCCCAAGCCGAAATGTACAAGCTTCTCAATTATTTATAGGGTCTCCAGGCTAAGAGTTAATGCTTTATTACCTCAGGGACCGTCTGGCCCCATATGTCCCACGTCAGTCTCTGCGCTCGGCAGAGGCCAATCTACTGGAGATCCCCGCCCCCTCTATGATGTGGCTGGCCTCCACTAGGGCCAGGGCTTTTACAGCCCTGGCCCCTGCCTGGTGGAATGCTCTTCCTCCAGCTGTCTGGGCCCTGCAAGACCTAAATGAATTCCACAGGGCCTGTAAGACCGAGTTATTCCGCCGGGCTTTTGGGGAGGCCGGCTGCTGATAGGTGCCCATTAACAACTGAGATCCGCTGTTCCCCTCTCAGAGTTAGAGGAGTTAATGGTTGAACACCATCTGTTTTAAATATTTATGGATTTGGAGCGCTGCATTTTAACTGGTATTAATTTTTAGCATTTTATCCTGTTTATCCACTTGCCTGTAATTATGTTGTAAACCGCCCTGAGCCCTTTGGGGGAGGGCAGTATAAAAGTGGAATGAATGAATGAATGAATGAATGAATGAATGAATGAATGAATGAATGAATGAATGAATGAATGAATGAATGAATGAATGAATAAATAAATAAATAAATAAATAAATAAATGTATTATAAGAACTCAGATTCAGAAGCAGAAATGCTACATCTGTGAAAATATTGGCGCTCTGTTATGTGTTCAGTCCCGTCAAGTCCTCCAAAATGTCTTATAGTTAACAGCCATGCTCGGGACTTGCAAACGGAGGGCTGTGGCTTCCTATTCACATACGTGCCAGCAAATTTCTTCCTATTGCATGGATTTACCTTTCTTTGAGACTTTCTTTTCACAAATAGTTTTGTAGATTATAATATAGCAGGGAAGTTAAATATCTGCATAGTGCAGAAAGCGGCAGCCCGGCTGTTGGCGCATATCTCAGGATGTCATCACATAACATCTGTCCCAATGGTATTGCACTTGTGTTGATGGAGTAATTATGTTACTTGTAAATACATACCTGGCTCTCAGGTGCTTCCCCCCCTCCCCAGCCTTATATTCTGAGGCCTCCTGTTAAAAAATTTTTGTGACAGGATTATCCAACAGAAAAAAGAAACAGGCTTTGTTTCTGATGCGTGTATTCTGTGTTCTGCTTTTTTGCCACTGCCCTTCATTGTTTCTGGATTAACGCAATAAAGCGATGATACTCCCACCCACCCACAGGCTTGTTTCCCCTGTTCATCCAAGGTTAGGCGTTTGTGATGTTGGTTAATGTACAGCCAGTATAACGGTGCAATGTTACTCCCACCACATGATGTAAAGGACAGGGCGTCACGCACTGTCACTGCTTCTGCTTTCTCCCCCACAGAGATGTTAGCCAGCTAGATAACCAGGCAAGGCCAGTGGCCAGGACTCTGCATGGTCTTATAAATATTTGCACCTCCTCGTCCTTAGTGTAGTAGTTGCCAGGGAGGGTTCCAGTCAGTAAAATCATAATGATGATTACTGACTTAGTAAGTGTTCTACTGGCTGATCTAGTAGTTGACTGGGGAGCGTGTCCGTATGTGACAGCATGTAATAAAAAATGTTCAGACTAATGAGGGAGGTCTGCATAGAAGAGGTTTTGCTGTATCAAAATAGCTGTGAGTGCTCAGATAAAGAAAAGCCTTGCAGTGGCTCCCAGGGAACATGACAGTTGGTTATGGTCTGTGTAAATGCATCTAGAATATTTTTATGCGCAGGTAAAGTATTCAAGTGGTACGTGCAATCCCTACGATATTTGGTAATAGAAGAGTTGTGAAACAATCACACAGACCCAGAGACACAATTCCTTTATATCTTCAGAATCCATACTTTAAAAAAATCTTATTTATTTTCCTTGGCAGATGGCAGCAGTGGTTGGCGTTGCCCAGCTTGTCAAAATGTTTCATCACACATTCCTAACACTTACACCTGTTTCTGTGGTGAGTGTTTTCTGTATCGGGAATGCCTTGATGTTGTTTAATGAAGACTTAACATGGGCTTGAAACTTGCATCATTTTAAAAAATGGCTCTTAACTGCATAAACTAGAATGGATAAAATTATTACTTTTTTCTGTTCCGTATATATGTAGGGGTGGTAATTCAGTAAACCTGAATCAACCCCCCCCCAGAAAAAGCACTTATTAAGTCGAATTAGTCAAATAGGTTTCACCTTTTTCACCCCCCCCCCCCCCCCCTTGATCACAGATCCTCACCCACTGTTTCCCCAATTCCAAAGCCAACTTCTGGCTTAGGGATTGGAGAGGAAGTGGGATTGCTTGAAGAGAAAAAAGTGCTCTGCTCTCTGCAAGCAACACCCCCTATGTGGACGGGGGAACTGAAATACTTTGGGTTTGGGTTTTTCAACACCCCCCCCCCCCCAAAGTCAGTAAAGATGCCAATGGTTTTCAGCTTTGCAAAAATTTTCTAAGATTTAAAATCCTGAACCCACATTTACCAAACAATTGTTTGTGCTTAGCTCTATTTATATCTGTTTGCCTAAGATCACTATGCACAGATGTATCAAACAATCTTCCCTGCCTTGGTAAAGACCTTTATGAAATGTATCAGTGCTATATGGTATGGAACGTTCCATATAGTTTTCTGTCACTATGGAAACGTTCAGCTTCATCTTTTAGACTCAGCTTGAAATGACATATGCTTAGAGTTATAATTAAATTCTAAGTTAAGTAACAGTTGCAGATGCAGCTGAATATCTGTAGTTGAAAGCTGTTGAGAGAATACATGGGAGAGGGAAGAGGTGACATTGCCAACATTGATTGGTCGGTCGGTCGGTTGATACATCTAACCTGCTCTGAGTTCATAAGGGGAAAGGTGGCCAATCAATCAATTGATCGATCGATCAATCGATTGATTGATTGATTGGCCACCTTTCCCCTTATGAACTCAGAGCAGCTTATAAGGACTATGGAAACTTGAATTGTATTTACAAGGGAAGGTTTGTGTAGGAGAATGCACACAAAGTAACACAGAAGGACAAAAAGAGAAGAAAGGAGTGCTGTGAACTTTGATCTAAAGACATTAAATCGGCAATTGATACTGATTAGGTCAATCATTAACAGTGGAATCCTGTACTAAGTTCCTCCCATCTTAGCCTATTAATTTTACTGGGCTTAGACTGGAGCAACTGGAGCGTACGATTATTCAGATAATCTGCTGTAAAATTATAAAAGAGGTATGATAACATTACAGGAGGAAAGACATTTGAAATCTGAGTTTTAGCTGTGTTTAATTGTTTTGTTTGAATTTCATATAAAAATGTACATTTTGGATATTTGCTTTCTTTTGTAGGTCGGGTTAAAAACCCTGAGTGGAACAGGAATGAAATTCCACACAGTTGTGGGGAACTCTGTAGAAAAAGAAGATCAGCTCAAGATTGCCCACATTTATGTAATATGTAAGTGTGAATATAAAAAAAAGTGTGGTGGACTAGATGATGTACCTAAACTCTTGGAACAATCAGCATCTTGCTTGTATGTTAAGTGCCATCAAGTTGCTTCTGACTTATGGCAACCCTATTATAAACAGCCTTTCTCAGGTCTTAAAAACTTGAGGGTCATGGTTTCTTTATAGAGTCAATCCATCTCATATGAGGTCATCCTCTCTTCCTGCTTCCTTCAACATTTTGTGGCATTATTGCCTTTCTAGTGATTGTTTTGCCTTAATCTGACCAAAGTCTGATTGCCTCAGTCATTTTAGTTTCTAGGGAAAGTTCAAACTTGGTTTCATTTTCAACACACGTATTTGTCTCTGTGGCTGTCCACGGTATCTGTAAATGTCTCCTCCGACACCACATTTCAAGTGAGTCAACTTTCTTCATTGTCCAACTTTCATAACCATACGTAGTAGTGGGTGATACGGTGGCGTGCATTGACTTGACTGTCATCATCATCAGTGCTTATTCATCTTTTCTGGCCCCTTCATGGCTGCTCTTCCCACTTCTGATTCTCCTTGTGATTTCTTGGTTGCAATCTCCCTTTTGATTGATGATGGAGCAGAATATCCTGATGATTTCATCATCAGCCTTACAAAGTTGAGTAATCCCCTAAAAGGCATTACTTTCATCTTCTTGATGTTCCGCTGTAATCCTGCTTTGGTATTTTCTGTTTTAACCTTAATCAATAGTAATTTCAGATATTTGCTATTTTCTGCATGTGGTATCATTTGCATAACTCAAATAGTTCCTTCTACCAGATTTCATTCATCCTTCCTGTAAATCTAATCCAGCTTTTCTTATGATTTGTTCTGCATACAAATTGAACAGACAGGGAGATAAACTACATTATCTGGCACCTTTCACTTGAAAACCATTCTGTTTTTCCCTATTCTGTTCTAACTGAAACTTGTCCAAAATACAAGTTGCACTCCAAAACAATCAGATGCTGTGATACACTGAGTTTCTTTAAAGCCAGCCACAGCTTTTCATAATCCACACAGTCAAAAACTTCGCTGTAATCTATGCTGAAAATAACTGAAGAAAAAGCATGAAGTTTTTCGGTTGGGACTAATGGGAATTGATATCCCAAATCAATATATGTTCTTGTTTGGTATTGCTGTGGTGGTGGTGGTGTGAAAGTGTTTATATTTTCTTGTGTTTTATGTTCTTGTGTATGCTGAGAAAATAAAAAAATAAAGCTTTGCTGTAATCTGTGGAACACAAGGTAATTTTCTTCTGAAAATTTCTTGCATTCTCCAGTAACCAACATAAATTTGCAATATGATCTCTAGGACATCTTCGTTTTCTGGATCCAGCTTGACCATCAGGCATATCTCATTCAATACATGATAACAGTCCTTGTTGTAAGATGTTGAGTATCACTTTACTTGGTGAGAAATTAATGCTGGGGTCCGATAGTTGGTGAAGTCTTTCATGTCTCCCTGTTTGTTAATCATTTCTTTGTATATTATATTACCTTTCTTCAAAGTTTCAACATCATAGTGCATTTCTATCGGAGATTTTAGAGGTGAAGTTGCAGGGCTGAGTCTTAAAAATGTTTTTTCCATATTTCGAATAATCCTTTTCTTGTTACATGTGAATCTTTTTTATCAGCTCTTCCTTTGAATCTGTTCTTTCTTTCCACAGATAGCTATGTATACCTGATGTAAGACCCACAGTTTCTAATTTCACGATGTTGTGAATTGGGTTTAGTATCAAATCAGTGATCCAAGTTAGTCCAGCTGCATAATAATATAATTTTATATTTGATAACGCTATTCCTCCTGTTTTTCCCCCCCTCATCTTGTAATTCTTTAAATCTTACTCTTGGTCTTTTGTAGGCCCAGATAAATTTGTTAATGTATGTTTGCCATGTATTAAGAATCTTCTCGTTAATATATATAGGCAAAATTTGACATAGAAAATTCATCTGAGACAAAATACTCATTTTAACACTTGCTACTCTTCCTAGCCGGGGCAGTTTGAGTCTGGAGCACCTTTGTAGATTTTCTTGAATCTTCTTCCAAGTTACCCCATAATTATCTTGAAATAAATTGTTCAGTTGACCATTTATATGGATACCTAAATACTTAAATTTGTTGGTGAAAATATCACAACCAATTTTCTCTTCAATATCTTTTACTTCTTGTTTGGTTAAAAATCTTGTGATAATTTTTGTTTTAGCTCAATTTATTTTAAAGCCGGGGAATTGCCCATATTGTTCTTTTTGATCCATCAGATGTTTTATTGAAGAATTAGGATTAGATATTGTCAGTACCATGTCATCTTATATTCTTTACCATATATTTTCAAACCTGTGATTCTAGGATCTTGTCTAATTCTTGTTGCAAGGAATTCTAAGACTGATATAAATAGTAATGGTGATAATGGACATCCTTGTATTGTTCCTTTTTCAGTTTGAATCTCTTCTGTTAAAACACCATTAATTAAAATTCTCAATTTTTGTCTAGTATATATTCTTTGTATCCATTCTAAAAATCTGGGACCGCAATTTATCTGTTCCAGAATCTTTAGCGTAAATTTTCAGGAAGTATTGTCAAAAGCTTTCTCTGCATCTAAAAAGATAAATGCAGTCCTTTTTTGTTTATGTTTCAAAGTTCAAAGGCATCAATCACATAATCTCATGAGTGCAATTTCTCAGTCTATTAGCCATAATGTAAGCAAATAATTTATAGTCCAATTTACTAATGATATTGGTCTATATGAATGTGGTAGTTCTGGGTCATTTCCTTCTTTATGTGTTAAAGTCACATGAGCCTCTTTCCAAGATGGAGGAAAATTTCCCTTAATATGAAGTTCATTCATCATTTCTTGTAGAGATACAATTAATTTCTCTTCCATGGTTTTATTGTATTCTGCAATCAAACATCAGAACCTGGAGCTTTTTCTTTTTAAAATTATTTTATGGCTTGTGATAATTCAAAAATAGATATACTTTTATCCAGCATATCCCTGTATCCTTCTGTGAATAGTTTCATGGGTGTTCGAGTGATATAGTCTCTTAATGCTATTTCATCCACATTTTGTTTTTTATATAGCTGAGAGAAATAGAAGATAAACTGTTGCTATATTAGCTTTTCAGAGTGTACTAATATACCATTCCTTTTAATGACCACTATAGTTCTTTTGTCAGTTTCTTTCCTTAGTTGCCATGCTAAAAATCAGCCTGGTTTATTGGCATGTTCAAATGTCTTCTGTTTCAAAAACTTTATTTTTTTCTGAATCTCTTCTGTTTCCAGTAAGTCCAGTTGTTGTCTCAGTATCTTCATTTCTCTACATATTTTCTTATTGGTTGTTTTTTTATGCTCATCTTCTAATTCCTTCATTCTGTTTAGAATATTCTTTTCCTTTTCCCTCTTATCTTTCTTTTGCTTAGCGACCATTATGGTTAGTTTTCCTCTTATATATGCTTTCCTTGTTTCCCAGATGATTATGTTAGTCATTCCATCAGTTTTATTAAGTTTAAAAAATTTACCCAAGTCTTTCTTACATTTTTAACTACATTCTTTTGCAATAAAAGATTATCTTCCATTGACTTTGTTTGTAAGATTTTGTTTGTAAGACTTTGTTTATTAATTAAAGTCCATGTAATTTCTATTGGATTATGATCAGCATATTTTTTGGTTTGATTTCTATTTCTTGTAGATGTTTAGAGATCCAACACCTATCAATTCTGGAGTAGGATTGATGTCTGTCCAAGGTGTAATCTTGTCATGATGGGGCCTTTGGGGGAAAATTCACTTTTGCTTTTGCTGGTGCAGTGTTATCACTTCTGGCTGCGGCCTTGGAGTTCTGTTGCTGGGAAGAGACTCCAGGCCGGACAATGTGAACTGTTTGCTTCTCATGTGGGGGTGGGGATCTTACACTCATATTATCAAGAGTCTGGCGCACTTTTCGCCAGAACTCTTTCTGTGTTCCTGACATGTCTTCAATAAGAGCCTTGACCCAATCCAGTGAATTATTGTCTGAACAGGGAATATGACAAATCTCTTGCCTTAGGGTGTGTCATTCGCCATGAGTCAAGAGATGCATATATGAGAATACGTTTTTTAGGTATTTTACCTTCTGCTGGTATTTTAATCTATCTTGATTTAGGACCGCATTAATATCTCCAATTATTTCTCCTTCTTGAAAGTCCAATATTGATTGAAACAGCCTTTCCAAAAATTTTATCTCTGGTAATATTGGGCACATAAACATTTACAATAGTTAAAATCTTGTCATCTAGAAGCTTGAATATATCTTGCTGCAGAATCTTTACTTCTAAAACTGTGATGTGGTTGTTTTTTAAATAGATGGCCACTCCGCATTTTTTTGTCTGTGAGCCAAATGTACTCTGCCTATTTTTTATTAATTAATAAGTATTGATGCTTTTGCTTAAGATGAGTTTCCTGAATGCAAATAATATCTCCTTGTTTTTGAAGTTGGTTGAAAATGTTTGATCTCTTGGTGTAACGAACACATTTAGTGCAGTGCAAGTAACTACAAAACAGTTCTTTATTCAGCTGGCAACACAGATTCGACACAGAACAAGCGAACTCTGAAGCTTGCAGAGTTCAAACAGTAATATAAAAGAACCTCAGCTCCCTCCCCAATAGTGATGAGGAAAACAAAGTAAATTCACACAGCAAGAATCTCCCGCAGATGCAGGCATGTCTTTGCCTGACTCAAACTTCCAGGCAATGCGCCAAGGATGGTTTTGGGCGCGCATTCACGTGGGAGCCAAGGTCAATATGAAAAGAAACACACAGCTTTTGACACTTGGTTGGTTTGTTCAGAGGGCGAAGAGGAGGCAGGAGGCGCCGCTCCGGGAGGTCTCCATGGTGCCGCCGCCACGGTGAGTCTGGCGGACATGCCCCTCCCCTTCCTGCTCGGACACCCGCTCTAGGCTTATTTTTCCCCACGTGACGTCATTCCCTCCAGGTGGGCGGGGCTTCGTTGGTCCCCCCACGACAGCCCCGCAAGGTCGGCCGCTGGAAGCGTGCGCGGGCTTTTCTTCTTGGGCCGAGATTCGAACCCGTGCCCTCTCCACCCCTCCCAACCAATCCTTTGAATGTCTCACCGCGTTTAATTTCTGCTCCGCCCGCCCTTCTTGGCTCACCCACCCCACTCTGACCCAGGTTTCTCGTCCCCACGTGGGAAAAGGGTCCGTTCGAGTTTTCCCCTTTGGGTCAGACAAGAAAGAGTCCATCTAGCCCACCTTCCCTTTTTGCCAGCCTTTCCAGCGCTTTTGAGAAAGCCCCGAGCTTGCCCGACTCCTCGTTGTCAAAGGTAGGCTACTTCTGAACATGGAGGCTCTCTTTCATGCTCCACCTTCATCTCGCATTCACGCCTGCAACTGCCTTAAAACAGGGCTGAGTTTTCCTCATCTGGCCTCATGACAAGAGGGAGCTCTGCCATCCTTTTCAAAGTGTGCAGAAGACCAGAGAATCCTTTGCTCGGTTGAGCAGCTGTCCCTAATGATCTCTTCTCCCTTTAATACCCGCAACAACGTGTTCCCATATTAAAATAACTTTGCAAGCATGGAGAGGACAGATCCACCTTCCCGTCCTAGAAGGCGATGAATGCGACCGCACTTGGAGTACTGTGTCCAGTTCTGGTCGCCGCATCTCAAAAAGGATATTGAGGAGATAGAAAAAGTGCAGAGAAGGGCAACAAGGATGATTGAGGGACTGGAGCACCTTCCCTATGAGGAGAGGCTGCAGCATTTGGGACTCTTTAGTTTGGAGAGGAGGCGGCTGAGGGGGGATATAATTGAAGTCTACAAAATTATGCATGGGGTAGAAAATGTTGACAGAGAGAAATTTTTCTCTCTTTCTCACAATACTAGAACCAGGGGGCAGCCATTGAAAATGCTGGGGGGAAGAATTAGGACTAATAAAAGGAAACACTTCTTCACGCGTGTGATTGGTGTTTGGAATATGCTGCCACAGGAGGTGGTGATGGCCACTAACCTGGATAGCTTTAAAAGGGGCTTGGACAGATTTATGGAGGAGAAGTCGATTTATGGCTACCAATCTTGATCCTCCTTGATCTGAGATTGCAAATGCCTTAACAGACCAGGTGATCGGGAGCAACAGCCGCAGAAGGCCATTGCGTTCACATCCTACATGTGAGCTCTCAAAGGCACCTGGTGGGCCACTGCGAGTAGCAGAGAGCTGGACTAGATGGACTTTGGTCTGATCCAGCTGACTTGTTCTTATGTTCTTATGTTGGGGAGTTTAATTCATTCACGTTGACCAAAAAAATCTTCATTTTCCTTTCGTTTTTATGGCAATGCTGCCGCTTGGTCCAAGTTAACTTATTCTTTATCCAAGTTTCCTGGAGGTCTATTTACCAATGTGCTTATCTCTGCTTTACGTTTTTGCACCATGAATGAAGTAAGGTTCCCCTGGTGTATTTCTTGTCTTCTGAAAGGTATTCTGCCAAATGTTGCTTGTTGGATTGTTGAAATTATTTTTTTCATGGAGGGCAGCAGTACTTCTAAAGCAAATGGGATTCTCCAAAAGTATTCTATCTGTTTGCCAATTAATATCTGTCATAGAAAATTAAATTCACTCCTTTTTTGGAGAAGTGTGCTTGGAAGATTTTGGAAGATTTGTATTTCTATGCTTTCTATTCTTAGAGGGTTCTTTCTGTGTACTTCCAAAATCTTATCTCTTGTTCTTTATTTTTCTGCACATATCTGGAGTTAATTCTGTATATCTGGTCTATTTCTATAGGAGGCACTTCATTTAAAAAGTCTTGTAATAATTTGCAAAACTCTCCTTCAAGATCAGTTTTACCAACAGATTCTGGTACTTTCTTAAAACTTAGACATGTCATGGGTGTTATTTTGAATTTGTTTCCTGATGTCAGTAAGCTCTTTTACAAATACTGATCATCCTCATCGCTTTCCTCTGCACTCACTCCATTCTGCCCACATTTTTTAATTGAAACCTCGAGAACTGTAATCGGTGCACCAGGTGAGGCCTGACCAATGTTGTAAACAGCAATTTGGATGTTACCTCTCTATTGATACACCCCAAGACTGCATTAGCCTTTTTTGTTGCTGCATTACACTGCCTGCTTATATTTAACTTATTGTACACCCATACCCCAAACTCTTGCTCACATACACTGCTAGTCAATAGTGTATCCCCCATCCAGTATGTGGGTTTTTCATTTTTGTTACCGAGATGTAGAATGATGCACGTCCTTGTTGAATTGCATCTTGTTCCCATTTGCCCACTTTCCCCAGTGTGTTCAGATCTTGCTAAATTCTGGCTATCTTCTGTCATACTAATGTTAGCATGTGAGAATCTGTTAGCTTTTGTGAATAAGACTAAACTGAAATCCTTTTATTTTTAAGTCTCTGTCATCCAGGACCTTGCCCATCATGCCCGGCTTTTATGACCAAAAAATGTGAATGTGGACGCACAAGGTGAGATCTTGGTGGTGGTGGTGGTGGTGGGGAGTATAACAACTTTTGTATTGTTCACAAAATAGTTATATGAAGATGTGATTGTTGTAATGTCTGTGAAGAGCTGAAGATACTTGGTTGCCTCCAGCTTCCCCCTCTGGGGTGACCAGTGTCTGCAAATGTCTCTTGCTTGTCCTGATCTCAAGAACAGCTTTTTCTCAGGAGTTGAGGGGACTGTAGAACAGAAGAAAGAAAAAGTCTCTATGAGCAAAACTTCCCTGTTGGCTCCTGGCTCCTTTGCATCTAAGGTAATATCTCACATCAGTGGTACGTGCTCTCCTATTCATGGAGACCTGCATTTGCCATCAGCCAAAGAGCCACATGTGCGTCTATCCCTGGGATGAGGCCTGTCTGTACCTCATGGATGCTTGCAGCTCACCTGTTTTTAGGTGGAAACCACTTGCTGACTCCATGCCCCTTCAGGCAACGGTTTTCCCCATTTTCCTGAAATATGGGGCAGGTGCCACAGAAGGTATCTGTGTTCAAAAGTGGCTCCCAAGCCGTTGAGTGAGCATCACTGCCTTCAGTGTAGCATAGCCCATATTTGTAACAGCCCCAGAAGTACTCTCATCTTGATTACAGTCTGTTCTTTTAGTGTCAAGTAGTCTGTCCCAGAAGGGTGAAAACAAAGTTATTTGAGAAGGGGTGCAGGGAATGTGTGTTGGTATTTTGAGCTTTCAGTGGGATAGAGTAACAAAACATTTTTATTACAGTGTGTGTTCTCTGCATGAAACATGAACAAAACTGTTTTTGCCCACTTCATAAGCAGATGCCACCCTTCTCTGTTGCACTTGTGTGGGGAAACACTGTTTTTGAAACTCGCTCAATAAGTTTTGCATCTGATGCTAAGTGAACTGCACTGGGTCAGAGGCGCCGCTTTTAGACCCATCCTGTTTTTTAAAAAAACTTACCTCCTCTCCCTGCGCAGCTCCGCAGGGATGGGGAGTGTAGTCGACCCACGTGGTCAGCGTAAGAACGAGACGAGACGCGGAGATAACATCTGGTGGAGATCGCCAGCAGCGGGAGCGCGGGGGTCCGTGTTCCTAGCGAGTCTCCCGCGTGCTGGTTCCTGGCACCTTTTATTATGATTCTAATGGGGGCGTGTAGAGGGGCGGGACGGGAGAGTCCGGGAGAGCGGGAGGGCGGGAGATCATCATGTGATGCATGATCTCACCTGGCTGCTACGTGCGGAGAAGAGCGTAAGCGTCTGGGCCTAATCCTCACCTGGGGGCAGATCATTGTCCCTTTGTCTGGGACGCCCAGTGACTGAGCCAGATAGTTCATGACCCGTGACTCATACGGGGTTGAGGAGTGGGGGTGCGGTGCGACCAGAAGGCCGTAGGTCCGTTGGTGTTCCAACGTTCTACCACGGTGCTGCTGGGTCAGCAGCGCAACACTACATCTCCTCCTTTGTTACATTTTAGAAGGGGACCGAAATGCTAGGGGTGATTTAAAGGGGCGCTTCGTCGCTCCTCCGCCCGTCTGGTCAAGCTGACCCGAGCTGCTTGTGTAACATTAGAACTTGGTTGCGGGGTAAGGAAATTCGAGGGGCTTCCTACACACGTTACAGGCAATATTAGACACACACTGGAACGAAACAAGATCCGGATAACGAGGCATACAATTAAACCAATGCAGAGCCGTACAATACCACTCAACCACCCTCCCGGCAGCCAGCTCCAGAGGGCTGACCACCAATGGGGCAAAACATCCTATTTCACATTAGATACAACTTCTTGCAGCTCCACGTGACTTTCATATGAATCAATTGGGAATTGTCAGAGAGGTTAAAAGCAACACATATTATGTACATTTTCACAACCTTGGTGATGCAACAACAGCAAGTAATCAATAGCGACACGATTATCTAAGGTCGCTTTGACGAAGTTCCTGCTGCTCGGAGGCCAGGGCATCCAGAGGCGGTGGAGGTAGAGTTGATAGACTTCGCAAGGGCGCAGGCCAGCCGGCCGATAGTCTTAGTGTTGTAGGAGGCGAGTCCGGGGACTCCCACTCAAGGAAGTCGCAAGGGAGACAAACTCCGCTTTGGAGAGGGCGACCGCGTCACTCCGACAGGAGGGATCGAAAGGCAGAGCGGAGCAGCGGCGGCGGCGTCCGGGCTCCTGGGGTGGAGCCTGGGGTAGGACGATGGTGAGGCGACTGAGGCAACAAAGAGTCCCGGCAGAGAGTCGGGCGGGAATGTAATTAAACGTTCTCTCCCCGCGAGGTCCAGAACCAGCCTGGGGAGCAGGATGTTTCCGAACACGGGAATGTCCTCCATGTGTGTGCAGTTCCAATTGGCCGAACCGGTGAATGGGCCCGGGTCGGTTCCCCGTTTGGTTGCGCCGGCGATGCGGGCGCAGGTGTTGGATTCGTGGTTAGCGACAGTCTTGGTGACAAGGGAGAGAGCGCCAGCCGGGAGGGTTTGGACGACGGGTCCCCAGTCGGCGCTCATAGAGTACCTGATGGATGAGGCATTCATGAAGGGGCTTAACCCAGACTCCGCTAGGAAGTCTCCGGGCGCTTTGCAGACGGGGAGCAGGCAGGAGCTTAGCAAGCTCCCGACTCCTAGGTACTGGCCCAGGCAAAAGGACGAGACGTTGGCAGCGGCGGCAAATTGCTCCCAGATGTTGGTCTGGTGAAAGCTCGTCAGGGGGTGGCCGATTGCCGTTGGCAGGAGGCAGCAGAGCAGGCAAAGGATGGTGGCCGCTGAGTTGGCAGTGATGATTGCAAAGAGAGCGGCACAGAGGTTCTCGGATGTCTCTGGGTGGCCTTGCTGGCGCAGTAGCTCTTGAGCTTGTCTGGCGGTCGCTTTGACGTCTCCCCAGGTCATTTGGGTCTTTGGGCGTTGGCGACGGCGTTCCTGTTGAGGCCGCTGGGCGGGATCCTTTAGAGAGATGTGTTCCATCTCCGGGATGGGGTTGGTTTCCTCCTGGCGCCATTCCATGGGCTGGCCTGTCATGGCGAGTCGGAGTCCACAGGGACCTGTAGGAAGAAGGACTGAAACACACCCCCTTCCCCAGGTTATGGGAGGGGGCCGGGTCCCGCCAGGCTCGGTTCTAGAGCGGATGGCGGGGGATCAAGATCGAGTTTTTGTTTGAGTTGGGGTTTAGAGTTTAATATAAGAAGGCTTGTTTTGCAGCCTGCGTGAAGGTTGCTTTAATGCAATCCTACTGGGGGCCGCCTACTCCTCTTTCTTTAATTGTTTGACAGGGAGGGCAGGAGGTAGGCGACCCTGGTGGGAATTGACTTCAGAGCGTCATCAGGGTGCGTCAAGGCGAGGGTCCGAGCCTCGAGGGGGGAGGGGACAGGCGGGTCCTGGGGGGATTGTGGGTAGGCATGCTTAATCAGCAACACAAAAGGGGGCTTTGGGAGCGCCTTTTGGGGGGATGGGTGCATCCGGGGGATGAAGCAATCAGGCGATTGGAGGCAGATTCCTCGCACACAAAAAGGGGGGGGTTTTCTTTGCAAGGGAGTTGCACTTACCGTGACCTTGGTGGCTAATGCAGGAAGGCTGGAGTGGCGCGAAATTTGTGATCGAATTATCTTTGGGAGATGCCGCCCGCTGAAACCACTCGGCCAAGCGTCTTAGAAGTGATGATGGTGCTATAATGCCATCACCACTGGAGGCGCCCAGACTGGTTTGTGGGTGAATTTGGTGCGGCAGCCTCCTTTTTAAGCTGGGGCCTGTCCTGGCAGTGCTGCGGTATCAGGACGGGCCCAGATTTTAATCCAGGGAGGGCCAGTCAGCCAATTGGCCCTCCCGCCTTTACTGGTCGAAAAACAGAAGGAGAAGAGAAGGGGAGAGGGAAACAGTTTCCTTACGGAAATTAGAAAGTGAATTTCGGAAGTCACAATTGGGATCAATGATCTGTGATGGCTTTACCCATCCCAGACCAAAGTCGTTTTGACCTGACTCATGAGGTCCCTTCCCCAGCAAGAGACATGGATGTCTAAAGCGATTGGGCGGTGGGGGTCCGGCCGCTGCACTCCCGGGCTGTTGACCGTGAGCGGGCGGATGCTCCGTCTCGCGGTTTGTCTCCCCCCACCCCCCAGATGTGCGGGCAAGCCTCGGTCGGCCACTGGTCGGGCTACTCGGCACTGCTCTGATGACGGTAACATCAGCGCCGGTGTCTACCAGGCCCTTGAACATACATCCTTCTATCGCGAAGCCCCGGTATGGGCGGGCGCTCCCAATATGGCGTCTCCACCGCTGCGATGGTGGTGTGGGCTGCGCCATGTTGGCTGCTGGGGCTTGTAGCCTTTATTGGGTCAGCAGCGGGCAAAGCATGGGGCAAGCGCATCAACTGAGCGCAGCTGGCTCCGGCAGGCAATTCCTGTGGGATGTTTGTCCAGACCTGGAGATGGATGGGTCCTTGATGCGTGGAGTCAATCACTCCACGGGGGCGATGAACAGTCCCTGTTCAGCGGCAGAGGCCTTTGGCAGCACTAGCCCAATAGTCCCGGTAGGGATGGGCCTGTCATACTGGGTTGGGGCGACAAGAACCTCGTGGGGAACTTAAAGGAGATAGGCTGGGTGCATGCAGCGAGATGCCACGAGAGGGGGTGGTTTTGGCAGGGGCCTCGGTGTTTGGGTCTGCTCTTAGTACTCTCCTCCTTCTTGGTCCTGGGCTGAGGGAGATGCCCGGCTGGAGGAGTTTCCCCGACGGGCCAGTCAAAGCTTTCTCCATGTGGAAGCCTCTTGGCATCTGTGGGCACCGGTTTTTAGGGCGGCCTTCTTCCTTCCTGGGGGAGTGACCCTCCATCGCCATGTCCGGGGTTGTGGTGGCCCCCCCCGGGCCGGGCTGCCTGCACTCCCTCCGAAGTGGTCCTGACCTGCCGCAGTTAAAGTGCCAATCCCCTGGGGCTGTCCCCTGCAGTGGTGGAGAAGTGCTGCGGCGAGGAGGTGTTAGCTTGGTGAGCTGAGGATCCCGGATGTCCTGGCAAACTTTAAGCATGCTCAGGCCAATTCAGGATTCTTGCCCAGGGCCGTGATTGCTCCTGCGGCACTCCAGTGGAGGCGCTTTTAGGCTGCTGGCGAAGCATGAGGGAGCTCATTCTGGGAGCCTCTTCGGGCTATCTGCTACTCTGCCTTTTGAGAGCTTCCTTGAAGCCTGTTCACAAACTTCGGCTAGTTAGGGCTCTTGGGAGTTTTGCCGGATGGTGGAGAAAACTCTGGGTTGGCTGGCCGGCATTGGGGACTTTGATAAATGCCTTGTAGGCGCTACTCAGAGGCGACCCAGTAAGGAGTGGCCTCAGGCAGGACAATCTGATGCGTTGGGGTTGGCGAAAGCATTCTAAACCCGTAAAAGCTTGAGCGGCTGTGTAGAAAGCGCTACGCCCGAGGCGGCTCTCGCTGATGCAATATTGCTGGCGGAACTTCCGCTTTCCCAAGATCACAAATTGTGCAGGGCCCAGGAGCATGCGAAAGGTGGTTTCTTCCAGTCGTCCGGAACCATTAGGTGATTCCTCGCGATTGCCTCCGCTACCTGCCTCTCACGTAGGGGCTAGTGATTCTCTACTGTCTGCGCGCCGGCTTATCGCGGAGCTCCGAGTAGAGGATGTTATAGCTTTGTAAAAGCGTTACTCGACAACCCGTAGCAGAATGACGCTTCCACCTCCCCCTCGGTACATCTGTGGAAATGGGCCGGGGCACAAATGGGCAAAGAATAATCCGGCATGCGATCTTCCGTCCAGGGGTTTCTTTCTTCTGCAGATGCATTGTGGCTAATGCGGCTCTCGCGAAGTTTTGAAACCCGCGCCATTACGATGGCCAATGACGGAGGTGCAGTGGCTTTGGAAGGAAATGAAGAAGCCCGGAGCAAAGGGGGGGGCAGAAGGAGGATTGGCGTCCAATTTAGCCGGATGAGAGAAAATTCCGGGGTTGAAATTGAAGGTGAAAGATCGAAAGCGAGGGCTGCCTACAGCAAGGGAGCCATAGGTCTATGCGGTGGCTGATGGCGACCATAACATTGTCTCCACGTCAGTAGCAGTGTGACTTTATCGGCGCGCGACAGGGCTCTGTCGCGAAGAGTGCAATCCCGATGTTTTCCCAGTCCTTAAGATTCAATGTCCCCTCACCTCTGGGTACCCAAAGCGGACATTGAGCTTCAATCTCCTCAAACCAATTTAGCCAGCTCCCTTCTCTTTCTGACGGCCGGACCCTGCCGCATTTATTCGCTAACGCTTTCCAGTTCGTCAACGTGCTTGTCATAAGCCCTGCTTTTGCAAGCTCCCATACTCACCGGTGTTCCGGATCCGGACGAGAGAGTGTCCCTGAGGGCCGTGGTCTCTGGATGCGCCGATCCAGAGGACAGAAAGCGATACGAAGAGCGGTAGGTCCCTGGATCGCCCGATCCAAGCCGGACTTCGGTATCAGCGGCCACTGTGACTGACGGTGAAGCAGGGTGGAATTCGAGGATTCCCGGGTTTCGGCACCAGCTTATAGTCGACCCGCGTGGTCAGCTTTGTAAAGGGGAAACGAACGACGGAGACGCGGAGATAACATCTGGTGGAGATGTAGCCGGCCAGTAGCGGGGAGCGCCGGGGTCCGTGGTTCCCTAAGCTGAGGTCTCCCAGCTGTGCTGGTGCCTGGCACCTTTTATTATGATGATTCTAATGGGAAGTGTAGAGGCGGGACGGGAGGAGTCCGGGAGAGAAGCTGAAGGGAGGCGGGAAGGCGGGAGATCATCATGTGATGCATGATCTCACCCTGGCTGCTACGTGCGGAGAAGAGCGTAAGCGTCTGGGCCTAATCCTCACCTGGGGGCAGATCATTGTCCCTTTGTCTGGGACGCCCGGTGACTGAGCCAGATAGTTCATGACCCGTGACTCATACGGGGTTGAGGAGTGGGGGTGCGCGACCAGAAGGCCGTAGGTCCGTTGGTGTTCCAACGTTCTACCACGGTGCTGCTGGGTCAGCAGTGCATCACTACAGGGGAGGCTTGCCCATGCTGCCCTCCAACCCCCGAGGCATTGCCGTGAGTGCAGGGGCATGCCCCCTCGTCCCATGCTAGGCAGTCCACAGGTTGTTGTTATGAAGCTTGGCATAGCCACCAAGGGGGACATAGAAGAACAGACGAGAGAGTGATCCTGGTGGTGGCAAAATAAAAGTTCAGAGAAGAGTTTCTCACTGATGAAGGAAAACCGAAAGCATGTACAAACGCGTGTCGTGTTCTGTTTTATGCCCTCGTTACAATTGTGAGAGTTCAAGCTTCATAACAACGGCTTGGATTGCCTAGCACGGATCCCGACATCCAGGTGCAATTAATTCGTGCTGCAGCTCTAACATCCGGAGACATTCCATTGACCGCGGAGACCCAGGCAACAAGCCGTGTGTTGATTTATTACATGAATGTACTGATACAAGATTCATCGTAGGATTGAAGTGACTATTAAGGAAGTGCACAACTAACGGGTTTGGCATGAACTCTTGAATGAACTGAAATGTTTTCATAGATGTACTTTACTGTAATTGGAAAATATTGTAAATAGACTTGCACATTTAGTGGGAATATTGTTTTGTATATGGATTAATTTGATATATTGCACAATACACTTGCCATTGGAGTACTTATATGCAGCAATTTTGGTATTTTGAATCATACTTTCCTTGTTCATTGTATCTCATGCAAATAGGTCTTCAGATGCACTTCAGAAAATTTGTATGGAAGTATTTTTTTACTTTCAGTGATTCATTAAGCTGAAATGGCCCTCAGTGTGGATACAGTGTGGATACTGAGACTTACCTTGAATAAAAGAATTTTAAAATGTTCCCAGTTTTCCAAGGGAACAAATTAGTTTTGAAACTGTGGTTTGTCTGAGCAGCACCAAGCATATTTTTGCATCACATGTACATGTGACTAGGAGTCTTAGTAGATCTCAGCTATAGCAGATATGCCAGCATGATGAAGAAGTTCACTGAAATTCATCTGTATGCATGCATTTCATGTTCTCGTATAATGCAGTGTTTTATGGGTTTATCTAAAACATTTCATATGAGAAGTTGCTGTGGCAAATGTGAGCAAGAACATTCAACATATTATTCAGTTTGTAGAAGAGATTGGGAGGAGATTGGGCTGTATGTGAGAGATCGTTCTCCTGTCAAACGGAACCATCAGTGTTGGATTCATGTGCAAACTGTCCATTGAACGTTAATGGAAATGCTCTTGTGCCCTTTTAGCTTGTGGTAATTTCAGCGTTTAGGCTGCTGGCAGTTCACGCTCCATGAAATGGAGCAGCCCACACCAGTCAAGGTGAACTTTTGAATTTCACCTTGTGTGCTTGTAACCTTCATTAGGGTTAAGGTCTTACAAATGGTTCCATGCTTTGTGTGCCCTGGGCCAGACTGAATTGTTTCGTTTTGAAACCTCTTCACTCATTTCAACATGCAGCACAATTCCAGCTTCAGAATTTACCTTCAAAAAAGAGGCTGAGTTTGGATCCAGGTGGTTTTGTTTGAAACGCAGAATGAAGAGCTGAATATGAGTCATGGGGCACCTTAGAAACTACAAGATTATCTCATAAGCTTTTGAGAGTTTGTCAGGGAGCTTCATCCTTCAAAAGTTCCTACCTCCCAAATTGCTAATTTGTTTATGCAAAATTTTGAATTACAGCAGATTAATATTCTCAGCAACCCCTTTGTGAGTAAGATCCGTCTTCATAAACATTATATTGACCATCTGTTTTTCCTGTTTGATGTTGAACAGTTTGTATCACCATTTGTAGAGTGGCTCAATTCATTACACCCTACTATTAAATTCATTAGTAGTCAAAATGCCAAAGAAATTAACTACTTGGACACAATAATATATATTATTCCTGGTCAAAGGTTGACTGTTGCAGCTTTTTCACAACTAACAGATAGGAACAATTCTCTTCATTTTAGGTCCTTACATCCACCAACTTTTAAAAGAAGGCTATCATATGGACAATTATTGAGGATTAGGAGGAATTCACCTAGTGATCACAATTTCATAGAGGAGGGACAGAAGATGGTTAAGCAGTATTTTAACAGGTTATCCTAAAAATACATTAATTACAACATGGAATAGAGCAATTAGGGCCAACTATAATGATTTATTAAAAAATAAAATGAGACAACAGGACTTCAGAATCACCTGTGTTTTTGATTATACATGATTATACTCTAGATATCAAATCAGTGTGTTAAAACATTAGAATGTGATTTCTAACGTCCCAGGTTGTCAGAAACTCCCTGGCCCCCTAAAAGCCCTCCATAACCCAGAATGCCAGGGGCATTCCTAACTCCAAAGCCCCTGGAAATGCCCCTAGCCCACCCCCAACTATATTGGCATCCAATTTCAGTTGAGTAAGAACAATGAAGATGTTTTTGACCATAATTTAAAACCTATTATATCAGATATTAAAAAGATTCTTGCTCTCTGGAAAACCTTTAGTTTATCTATTATGGGTTGGGTTAATACAGTTAAAATGCTGTTGGTACCAAAAGTTTACTAGGCAGTCTCAGTTTATCAGTTATTATCCCAGATAGGACTATTAAGAGCTGGCAAGCTATGTTCAGTAAGTTCATGTGGAATGGCAAAAATCTTAGAGTTAAATTGTCACTAGCTCAAAATAAATGCAAGAGGGGCATTCTCAATATTAAATTGATCCAGGATGCTTCTCTTTTAACAGGTGGAATTCAAGAACTTTCTGAAACAACAGTGGAGACATATTATGTTAAGATGCCTCTGAATACCTTTCCATGGTTGCAATCATGTTTAGGAAACAGAGTGTATAATAAATAAAACTGGATTGTAAATAGTCTTCTGTTTATCGCCAAATATGTAAAATTATAAGGGAAAAAATCACCCAATACTTCATCTTTGGCATTAGAAATAAGAGACCTAGATTGTTTGCAAAAATTTAATGGTGGAAATGGTGGGGGTGGTCTTGGCAGTGAAGCCAGCCCTAGTCGGCTGCCACTCCAGGTTTGCGGCAGATGCACACGGCTCTGGCTCTTGCGGTATGGAAAAGGTTCTCGTTGTTTGCCACTCTGTGTGGCCAGTATTATGGCGCTGTATTCTGCTGCCGAGGCTTTGGATGGAGCAGCCTGATACATATAAATTTATTGATTGTAGGTTGTTATTGATTTCCGAGAAATTAATTGATTAAACTATAGTAATATTAATTGATTGAGTATTTGCAGATCAGGAGCTATTTAAGTACTTGCATAGAGGTTTAGGAATAAGATGCCTGACAAAATTTGAAGAAACAATAAAAAACAGAAGATTCCTTCCAAAGTTCATGCAATTTCATGTTCAACAGTTAATGGGTCTAAATATCCGTTTCAATCCAAGTGGGAAAAAGTTTCTGGAGGAAAGCGGAAATATAATTTTACATGTCGTCTGACTTTTTCCCTTGGATTTAGAGGAAATCTAATAAAAATGTTTTACCAGTGGCACTTGTCACTGCCTAAATTATCTAAAATAGAAAGTACAGACTTTATAATGTTGCTGCCATTGATTATTTAAGCTATAACAATATATTGCAAAAAAATATTTACAAAAGGAATGTAGGTGACTGCTTGAAGTACAGGTTCTGATTTGGTCAGCTTGTAACTAGATGATGGTGACTGATTCAGTTTTCTTCTACAGCCATTCAGTTCGATGTGGGCATTCTACTACAATTCAGTGTGCCAGTATATGTGGGAGTATTTTGAATTGTGGTAAACATAACTGTACCCAAATATGCCATTCAGGAAAATGCCATCCATGCAAATTGACTGTAAAGCAAGGTGAGTGAAAGATCATTATTGAATCCCCAGTTTTCAAAATTGCCTGCTGGAAGTTAGAAAAAGGATGATAAACTCAGGAAGAGAATAAATGGGTTCAGAATTTTATGCAGACAGCCCAATCCAGATTGGGGATGGGGGGACCGGGACAAATAGTAATAGGGAGGGGCAGAGAGCTACACCGCCACATTTGCCCACTCTGCTGATGTAAAGGGCATCCACGCCAACGGAGGGAACAAACACGATAGCATCCAGCCACCCCACGGCACCGTGGCAGCAAAACCCAGAAATGGGTGCTTCTATGGAGCTATACTGGCATCCAAGCCAAGGTAGTGCTAGGCTGGGGTGTTTCTGGGAGTGGAGCCAACAGTAGCCAGCTTCCACCAGTGTTATAGCTGAGGAGCGCCACCATCAGACTGCCCCTTCTCCCCTCGGCGACCTGCACTGCAGTTTCGTGCAGCACAAGCCTGTTTGGGCTCTGAGGCAATTCAGGCAGCAGGAGGGTTTCAGAATCACTCTCTTTTCTGTGTCACCTGAAGCCCCTGTGGAGGCAGTCCTGCCTTCGTAGCACCTCAGTTCTCCCTCCCAAGCTGGTTTACACTGTTAACGACCTAAATACCCCAGACTAGCCTAACCTTGGAAACTAATCAGTGTTGGACTTGTGCAGAAGAACACACCATTCTGAATAAGTGGGGATTAGTGTATAACAGTGAACAACAGAAAAACTCACATGGGAAATGGCTCACAATAATGAGCCCTCTATCTCCAAATAAATAAACAAAATACAATGACCAGAAAGATTCTCTGGTATAGTTTGTTGCAACTAAAAAAAAAGAAAAAAACCCAACCATTGCACTTCAAACTGTTAAGAATCACTATATACAAACAAAAAGATGTGTATCCAAGTACACCCATCAACTAAATGCTCGCTAAGCTAACCAGAACCCGGATATAAACTGGACTTGTGCATTCTTCAAAAGGCTAGTGATACCTATAAGACAGAAACATAATGAAAGAAAACCATTAACATGAATAATATAACATCCATTGTGCCTCATCATCATCGAATCCATCATGCTAAGTAGCATATTAGGCAACAAGTGCTCTCCAGCATATCTAGACATTGCAGTATTCAGTCCCTTCAGTTCTTGGTCAAATGTTCTCCTCTGGGTGTTTCGGGAGCGCCCTCTCTGTCATTTGGCATCAGGATGTATCCACCTCATTGCTGTCTTTGGGATCTGACCGCTTTCCATTCGAAGGACGTGGCCAGCCAGTCAAAGTCTTCTGGGTGCAATGATGGTATGGAGTTACAATTTCAATTTCAATAAGCCTTTATTGGCATACAGAACATACAATATAAATACAGTTAAAATTACTAGATAAAACTTCACACTGGATCATAAGTTCAGCTCGCAAACCTAAGCCAGAAACTTTGCCACTGCGAGACAACAGTCAAGGTCATTGCAGTTTAAGAGCATATTTACTTTATCAAGCTCTGTTAGGGTTTTCATAGAGTCAATGATTTGAACTAATAAGCTGGATCTTGGTTTCTGGTAAAGTGGGCAGTGGAGGAGAATGTGCGCAATGGAATCCAACTGCCCTGGGCTGCAGGGGCAAAGCCTCTTATCGTTTGGTAGACCCTTGAGTCTTCCTCTATGGAGCGAGGGATGGCATAATATTAAACCTAGCCAGCATGTAGGCTCTCCTATATATAGGGTTGGTACGCTGGCTGCGATATAGTAGGCTGGGTTTCCCTGCACAAATGGAATTGCCACGTTTATTGGCGAGCAGGATTTGTTGGCCAAGCTCTGCAGTTGTTGATAATCCATTGCTAGTAGCCGCTCTTTGATGAGGGCAAACGTCTCAGTAAGGGTTAGCATGTTCAGAGAGTCACTATCACAGCCCAATTCCGCAATCTTTGTTATAACTGTTGTGCACCATTTAGAGTGATGGAGTTCTCTCAGGGTGGAGTTAAGGCCAGTGAGTTGTCGGAGCTTCTTGATAGTGAATATGCAGCGGGCAAAATTTTATGATAGTTTAATCCGGAACTGCAGATAGTGGCCTCTATAGAGTATTGGCCAGGATTCTGGAGACATAGGACTGCATATGGGACGCAGTTTGGCACGCCAAATAATCTCTTATGCAGAAATTTAGAATGGAATGATCTAATGGCACTGTTGCTGGGTGTTAGCCAAATGGGCGCTCCATAAAGCAGTTGTGCTCTCGCCCTTGCTTTGAAAACTTGCAGAGCTGGGGGAATATATTGGTTGCCCCTAGAATGATAAAATCTCCTAGTGGCATTTGCGTTTGACTGGGCCCGAGCCAATATATATTTTTGATGAGTGGACGACGACAAGTTTTTGCTAAACCAGAGTCGTAGATATTTGAAATTTTTAACTTGCTCAATGTAGTGGCCCTTTATCTTCCAGACTTGTTTTTTACTGCTTTTTCCAAAAACCAGGATCTTAGTTTTGTCATAATTCACCTGCAGATCATTTGTCTCACAAAAGTCAATGAATCCATGCAGGAGTCTTATTAGACCCACACGAGAAAGGGATAATAGGGCTGCATCGTCCGCAAATAACAGGAGAGGGACATGCTTTGGGCCGATCTTAGGGCTGTGCCCATCCACTCGGGCCAGGGCTATGGGGAGGTCATGTATGAAGATGTTAAATAATAAGGGGGATAGTACACAGCCTTGTTTGACTCCCTTTTTTACCTGGTCTGGGTTCGACAAAAATCCCCTGTGGTCTTTTACCTGGCATGAGTTTTGGGTGTGCAGTTGTTTTATCAGAAAAAGAAGTCTTGAATCGATATTGAGGGCAGCAAGTTTTCCCCAGAGCTTTTCTCTGTTCACAGAGTCAAATGCCCCCTTAAGATCCAAAAAGGCCACACTTAATTTAGTAGAGCTGTTTTTGGAGTATTTGTTGGCTGGTATGGAGTTTGCACATGCTGCTCCTTCAGATCACCCCTTCGTGGTCATAATATTGGATCTTCGGGATTTGGCGTAGGCATTTCTGTTGGAAGAAGTCGGGCCTGTTAATACTTGTTGATGCCTTCCAGGTCTCGCTAGCACAAATGGCTGTTGGGATCACAATGGAGGTGAATAGGCGGAGCTTGGCCTTTAGGGCAATAGTTGGTGAGCACCAGATCCTGTTCATTCTTCGAAAAACAGCTTCAGCCTTCCCAACGCGGCACCTCTGCATCTCCATTATGGGAGATCACACTACCCAAGCAAGTGAACCTCTCTACTTCCTCTAGCTCAGGGGTAGGGAACCTGCGGCTCGAGTGCCGCATGCGGCTTTTCTGCCCTTGCACTGTGCCTCCACGAGCCGAGCCGCTGGCCCCATCCTTGCCCGCCCTGCAGGCAGCAGGGCAGGCGCACCAACTGCCCGCAGCCGGCTGGGCCACGCCGCAGGTTTCTCCTCTCGCCTGCCCCATTGGTGCGGGGTGGATGTTTTCCCGGCGGCCGGCGAGGCTGAGCTGCTGGCCCCATCCTTGCCCGCCCTGCAGGCAGCAGGGCGGACGCATCCATGCGCTTCTCAGAGTGAGCGGAGTAAAAGGTAAAAAACCCCAATATATACAGTGTTATCTTTATTTTAAATGTCAAAAATTATTTGCGGCTCCAAGTGTTTTCCCATGGAAAACGGGTCCAAATGGCTCTTTGAGTGTTAAAGGTTCCCTACCCCTGCTTTAGCTGCTGTGAGCCATTGATGATTCCGTGTGTTGGATCTGTGGAGCTAACATACATGATCTTTGATTTATCAGTGCTTATCCTCGAGGCCAGTTTTGCCCGCTTCTCTATCCAGGTCAGTCGTCACGTGCTGCAGCTTTGGCTCATCTTCCTCAAGCAGAGTGATGTCATCAGCAAAATCTGAGTCGCCAAGGCGGTCTTGGTCAGGCCAGTGTATGCCATTGCCAAAGCGTGTTCCAGTTCTCCGCAAGATGTAGTCAAAGGCAACAAGGAAGAGAAGTGGAAACAGAATGCAGCCTTGTCTGACCCCAGTGGTGATTTCAAGGAAGTCTGTGCAGCCATTATCTGTCTTGAGGCAACAGCTGGATTGCAGGTACAAGTCTTTGAAGATGGCGATGAAGGCTTCTGATACTTTGTACAAACACAGGATCTGCCAGAGGGACTCTCGGTGAATGCTGTCAAAAGCTTCCTTGAAGTCGATGAAGTTGATGGCCAGTGGGTGTCGATATTCAATGCATTGCTCTTATGATATTTTAGAGGGCGAAGATTTGTTCACTGCAGGATTTTCCACTGCAAAATCCAGTTTGTTCCTCTCTCAGGTGTTGGTCAAGGGCACTCTGCAATTGCTGGAGTAGGATCATGTAGAATGCTTTGCCAGGGACTGAGAGGAGTGTGATGTCCCACCTATTGGTGCATTTGGAGATAATGCCCTTCTTGAGGAACTTGACTATGGCACCTCTCTGCCAATCTTCTGGGACTGCACCCCTTTACCAGCAGTTGTTGAACAGCGACGTCAGTGCTTCTGCCATTGCCTGCCCACCATTTTTCAGGATTTCTGCAGGTATTTCGTCCAACCCAGCTGCTTTGTCGTTCTTGAGTCTTGATCACAGTCTTTACTTCTTCTATGATAAACTCAACAGAGTTCACTTGGAGCTCCTCTTGGGCATCTTCTGAATCGAAGTCATATGTGGTGGTCTGATGGTGGTTGGTTGGTTGAGGGTTTCTCAAAAGTGTTCAATCCACCTTTTGTTCTGCTCATCTTAGGTGGTTAGGAGCTTTCCATTCTTGTCCCTAATTAGGACATTAGAGCTGTTCCTGGTTCCAGTCAGTTCATTGAGGATACGGTAGAGAGTTTTAGGATAATTTCATCCAGCTGCTTTTTGTACCTCTGCGCCTTTCTGTTCCTGTCTTCTCTGCTGCTTTTCTTAACAAGTCAGTCCAGCTCTGTATACCTTCGGGTTTTTTCTTCCATTTCATCTGCGCCTTTAGCCTGTTCCCGTTTCAGTTTCATGGCTTTTCTTTCATCCATCAGCTTCCATGTTCGATCTTGGATCCACTGTTCCTTCCGTCGTCCCTTGGTGTCTCCCAGTAGTGTTTTGGGCACATTCTGTGATGGTGTCCCTAAGGCTTCTCCAGTGTCTGTGTCTTCTGTGTCTGCCGTTTCCCTGAGAAGGCTGAAGTGACTGTGCAGTTCCAAGGCGAAGGTGGTGGCAGGGCCCTTCAGTTTCTCTATTGGTGTGATCTTTCTGAGGTTTCGCAGCTTGAGCTTGATTTTTGCTCTGACTTGGTCGTGGTCTGATCCAACATCTGCCTTTCTGTAGACCCTTGCATCATGCATTGCTTGCTGGCCTCCACTTCTGGCTGATACAGATGAAGTCGATTTCATAAAAGGTTTGCCTATCTGGTGACTGCCAATCCTCCTATGTTGAAAATATGTGTTCCCAACACACAACCCATTGCATTCACAGAACAACAGCAATTGCTCACCGTTGTCAAGCTGAGCAGAGGATGTGTGGGCTCCAATCACATTCTCAAATCCTTGTTGTCTGCCACCTAATTGGGGCTTGAAATCACCAATCAGGAGCTTTAGATAGTTATTTTGGATGTTAGCAATGACATCCTGGAGCTGTTCGTAAAATTCATTCTTTATTGCATCCTCTGCCCTGTACGTTGGTGTATCGGCCTGTGTGGCAGTGGCTTTGGCCTGGAGTCCCTGGGCAAAACGGGCTGTGATGAGCTGGTCGTGGATGGGTTGCCAACCAATGAATGCTTTTTCAACTTGTTTGCTCAGGATAAGTTCATTCCGATTTTTGTGACGCGCATACAAGATGGTCTTGCCATTGCTGTTGATCTGGCCATTTGTTGTCCACCTAACGTCACTGACACCAAATTAGGAGGGGTAGCTAATACCCCAGAAGACAGAGTCAGAATTCAAAATAACTTGGGCAGATTAGAGAGTGGGCCAAAACAAACACAGTGAACTTCAAGAGAGATAAATGTAAGATGCTACACTTAGGCAGAAAAAAATGAATGCACAAATATAGGATGGCTGACACCTGGCTTGACTACATGTGAAAGGAATCTGGGAGTCTTAGTAGACCACAAACTGAACATGAGTCAGCAGTGTGATGTAGCAGCCAAGAAAGCCGATGCAATTCTGGGGTGTATCAATAGGAATATAGTGTCCAGAATAGATCAAGGGATCAAGTAATTGTACCTCTCTATTCTGCATTGGTTAGACCTCAGCTGGAATATTTGTACAGTTCTGGGCACCGCAATTCAAAAAGGATATTGACAAGCTGGAACGGGTCCAGAGGAGGGCAACCAAAATGGTAAAAAGTCTGTAATTCATGCCCTATGAGGAGAGACTTAGGGAGCTGGGTATGTTTAGTTTGGTGGAGAGAAGTTTAAGAGGTGACATTATAGCCATGCTTAGATATTTGAAGGGATGTCATGTTGGTGAGGGAGCAAGCTTGTTTCTGCTGCTTCAGAGACTTAAGACCAGGAGTAATGGGTTCAAGGTGAAGGAAAAGAGATTCCACCTAAATATCAGGAAAAACGTCCTGACAGGAAGATCTATTTGACAGTGGAATGCACTACCTTGGAGTGTGGTGGAGTCTCCTTCTTTGGAGGTTTTAAAAGACAGGCTGGATGGCTATCTGTCAGGAGTGTTTTGATTGTGTTTTCTTGCATTGCAGGGGGTTGGACTTGATAGCCCTTGGGGTCTCTTCCAACTCTATGATTCTGTGATTTTATGTCACTTAGAATGTCCCGGCGATAGTTGTCAAATACCTGTAGGAGTTGGGCAAGTCATCCACTTTGGTATAGGTTTCGTACGTTCCATGTTCCAACTCTTGTAATGTTTTTGGCAGAGAAGATCATTTTTGACATCAGGTACCGGGCACCAGTGCCGGTTTGCTCTGACACCATCATATTAATATTGCTAGCCCAACGCTCAACCCTCCTCCTTCCACATCTGGGCTCGGAACCGGCAATGGCAGAGTTATCCATTGGGCAAATTACAATAAAGTCCCCATTCAAAATTGTTCACTTACATTATGTTTCTGTCTTATAGGCACCACTAGCCTTTTAAAGAATACACGAGACAGATTTATATCCTGGTTCTAGTTAGCTTAGTGAGCATTTAGTTGATGGGTGTACTTAGATACACCTTCTTTTTGTTTGTATGCTGTGATTCTTAACTGTTCGAAGCACCATGGTGCATTTTTTGAGTTGCAACAAAATTGACCTTTCTAGTCATTGTTTTGTTTGTTTATGTGAAGATGGGCATCTCATTGCTGCAATCTATTTCCAGGGTAAGTTTTTGTGTTGCTTCCTGTTCAGAAGGCGGCATGGCAAGCCACATCTGCTCATCTCTTAAAAGCCCCTTCAGTTTTTGCCACAGGTTGGCTGCCATAGACTTGACAGCACTGGTTGTTATTATTGTGCTTAAATGGTGCTTAGAAGGAGCAGTGGAACTGTCGTGTGTCAGAAGTTGAGGTCTGGAGTGGCCTCTTCCCACACTGCTTACAATGAGAAGGGGAGCTGGGGGAGGGGGGTGAAAACAGAAAAGAGCAGCTTGAGGGCAGCATAGTGGGATTGTGCACTAGGACAGTGGGGGGGGGGGGCTGGTTCTGTTCCCTGTTCTCTAGTTCAAGGGCAGGGTGGGGAGAAAACTGCAACTGGGAGCTTCAATTAGCCATGATGACTTAAAACAGCCCATGTTTGTTTTCCCCCATTCAAGCCATTTCCCTCCTAATTGCTGAACTTGTGAACTGAACGCCATAAAAATTCTATAGTGAAAATAAATTATTTCATAGAATTTGCAGTCTTTGATGGGAGTTGCATAGTAGCCATAATTAGATTGAGGTGCTGAGTTAATTCAGGTTTCCAGAGCTTTCTGGATTCCTGAGTAGCAGCTATACCTGGTCTACTTTTTTGTAACCAATGTTATTGTATTATTTGCTTCACTGCTAATTGCTTCCTAATTATTTATTAGAGGTTGCTGGTCCTAGCTAAGTAATGATCATAAAACAAGAACTGGAGATTCTTACAAAACTGTATCTTGCTAGTATAATTGTTGTCCTCCTTAGAACATTTATAAATCTTGCTTTATAACCTTGCTTGTCTCCTCCTCTCTCCACCAATGCTGTTTTTCATATAGTGTGCTACTGTCAGAGTACCTCTCGAGAAGTCCTATGTGGAACAAGTGAAGAACAATTCTCCTGTCTCAGAACTTGTGGCAAGTGAGGACCTTATTTTCACGTAGTCTGTAAATCTGTTAGTCTGTTCCCAGGCAAATATAACCTCAAGATGGGATCAATGTTGTTTTTTAATTTCAGAAAACTCTCTTGTGGAATGCATAACTGTGCCCAAGTGTGCCACCCTGAGTCTTGTCAGCTTTGCCCACGGCTTCCGGAAGTTGTACACTGCTGTTCTTGTGGGCAAACTCCTCTTAGTAAATTACTAGAGTTTGGGTGTACAGAACGTAAACTCTGTACGGATCCCATCCCATCATGTGGAGGAACATGTGGCAAACCTCTGCCTTGCAGTAGCTATGGTAATTAAAATGTTGCTTACTTATACATTTACAGTGCTTGTAAGTGTTAAATGTTTGCATGCCCCAAGCTGAATTTTTTATGTAGAAATGCATTCACTTCTATGAGAACAAGCTAGATTGAATGTAAGTGCATGATAACTCCCCTAATTAGATTGTTGTCCGTCTGCACTATTTCTCTCCACAATCATATTTGAAAGATACATTGTTCCAAAGAACTATATTCGTTTCCTAAGCTGGTGCATTCATGATGAAGCGGTAATAAACTGGGTATTGTCCCATTGTACGAAGAGCCAGTGTGGTGTCACGGATGGAGAAAAGGGATCAGAGTTCCAGTTTGCCATTGAAACTCATTGCATGACCTTGAGAATAGTCTCTCCCTTTCATAGAATCATAGAGTTGGAAGAGACCCCAAGGGCCATCAAGTCCAACCTCCTGCTATGCAGGAATACCAGGTTATTGTGAGAACTAGCGTGGCACTCTTTATGTGTGGTGTCCTGAACGTCATAAATTAGCCCTTCGGGGATCGGGCGGTATAGAAATCTAAACAATCAATCAATCAATCAATCAATCAATAAAATTAAGAATGGAATCTACATGCTGTAGAAAACGTCATTTCTTTAAGAATACTCTTGAGGAATGCTGCTAATGAAATCCACATCCAGAATTTGGGACCTCACACACCTGGCCAGAGTGGTGTAGTGGTTAAGACTGGTGGTATCTAATCTGGAGACCCAGATTTGATTCCCCACCCCTCCACATGAGCAGTGTTTTGTGACCCCAGTGGGCCACTGGAGGAAGAGGAGATTTGGAAAGATCCACCTCCCTACATTTTAAAGGCAGTAGATGCTGTACAGATTTCTGTATGTATATCTAGAGCCTGAAATTGTTAATTGTTTAATGTGTAGATGCAAGTTTTAAAAACTTTGTTAAAATATATGTTTTTTAAAAATAATTATGACCAGATGATGTTCATACATGTGAAAACCTCTGCCACGAAGGAGAATGTGGGATATGTTCTCGCACAGCAAAAGTTTACTGCAGATGTGCCTCAAAAATAAAGGTAATGGAAATGAATGGAATAAAAACCACTGTGATATACCCTGTTGTTTTCTTAAAACATATTAGTAAGTCAAGAGGTTGGCTAGGAATGTCTGTACTGCATTGTTGATTTTTTTTCCAGCTCATACACTGTTATTCTGTTTATCTGTATCTGTATCTGCATCATAGTTGAAAGCAAAAAACTTGAAGATATGACTATAGCATATTGAAGTCTATTTCTAACTGCTTTCTGTATGTGTGTGGTCATCTTTTAAGATCGCTTTGCAAAATGGTGTGTCTGTCTTTGTATGTGCTTTCACATATGCCTACTCCATGCAGCCCCATATAGTCTCACTGCATTCTCCATCGCAGGTCTATTGTTCTCCTCTTCCTATCAGTCGCAATTTTAAATCTTATTTTTAATTATTAAGTAAATGTATACTCGGGGGGGGGGCGGTCAAGTGCTTGGAGAGGGACACGGGGAAAACTGTTTTAGCTTGCAAAATGTTAATCATAGCAAGTAGTCAAGGAACAGCGGGTGGGAGATTACACGATCCCCACCGTTCAGTGAGAATGTTTTTTCTGTGTCTTCTGGAGCATTCCCTAAGTGCACTCAGGCCCTTCCCTCTTAGCAAATCCATACCAATTCACCCCCACCCCCACCCGTGCTGGACTGCTTGAGGAGTCTGCCTCACTTTCATTTTATATCACTTGGCCTCAGATCATTTTGCCATTTTACTCCTTCTAACTGATAAATATGAAGATGTAAGAAATCCATACCTAATTAGTTTTGGTCACTTTGTGCATTGATCTTTAAAAAGCTAGGTTTGTTATTATTAGTTTATGTAGCCATTCTAAAATTGTTACCTTACTAGTTGAGAGTTCCCAAATGCTATTTTTCCATATTTCCATATTTTGATATTTGATGGATTTTTTCATCTAATCCATGGACGAGTCTACATGGTTAGGAGTCTCCAGTTCCTGGTGTTTTCTGTGTAAACAATTTCAAATCAAATTATAAGAACATTCACAAATGAGAATCCAGTAAGAATGTACCCTCTAATGAACCTTTCAAAGAAGACAGAATTTTGCAACCTCAAGTGATGGAGAATCTCTTCTTTCAGCTGAAGCTGGGCAAACAGGGAGAGCCAGCATGGTATAGTGGTTAATGCACTGTATTAACCCTGAGCCTGGCAACTGTTTGGCTGGGAGACCTCCAAGGAATTCCAGGGTCTTGACTCAGAGGCAGGCAATGGCAAAACGCCTTCAAATGTCCCTTGCCTTGCAAGCCCCGCTGGGGTTGCCGTATGTCAGTTGTGACTTGGTGGCAAAGGCCTGTGGACCGTTCCTCATCCCAACTGAATCAGATTGCTGCCTTTTTAGTGTCATCCTAAGCATATTTATTCAGAGTCACGTCATGCTGATCTCAGTGCAACTTACTCCTTAGTACATGTGCTCAGAATTGCAGCCTTAAACCTTCTTTGGTCTTGGAAGTCTTGTGTGAAATGATGGTCTCAAGGTTTAGTATATTGCTGCTTATGGGTTGCTTGGCAAATATGAAATGTTTACTGCAGGGAAGGCTTTGTTGTTTGGCACTTCAGAATGCTCAGTTATGTGGTGACACCCAGTGGACAAGCCCCTCCACCCCCCCCCCCCACCAAACCCCTGAGTCTTCAGGTTTAGGCAAACCCCACTTCCACATCTCCAGCTGCCCTCTTGATCCTCCTGCGATGGGTTGGCTTCTTCCAGCTGTCATCACCCGAAGTGCTGCTTTCTCCATAGCACACCTGTCAGGAGTGAGTTGGGCTGGGTGGCTGGCCTGCTTGTTTTCTTGCTGCATAAGATGGTGCCACGGCTCAGGGGAGGGAAGGGGAAAGTCCTGTCAGGTGTGGGGTCTGTCACTATGTTTTCAAGTCGTAATGTGTAAATGTTTTAACTATCACCTATATTGCCAGCTTCAGCCGGTGAGAACAGGATATCAGATTCAATAAAATAAAGGCATTTGCTAGAGGGTAGAATTTGCTGACTGAATTTTTACGGATAGAGGATGGAGCAGAATAATAAGCTTGATTATCCAGCACTTGTAATTTCCTAGCAAATCCTCATGAGTGCTGCATAAATTTATTTATTTATTTATTTATTTTATTAAACTTATAGGCCGCCTTATCCCCGGAGGGCTCAAGGCGGCTTCCAATATGGCTGTTACATCAAACAGCAAATCAACAGCATAAAATACTAAAATCATTAAAACCTAAGATCTAAGCAGCAGTTTACAACAAAACTATAGGTTAAACAACCCAATTTATAAATTATTTAAAACAGAAGCTCGCAATCAAGGCCAAAAGGGAAAAGGAAAAGAGAAGCTGGAGGAAGTGGGAGGAAGTGGGCAGGGCCTGCGATGGAATTTGTAGATAAAGCAGGCCCAGCTTTAGTAAGATTGAACGGCAGTCTCAGTTTCGGATTTCAATTTCAGTGTCGAGTAGGTAAAGCAGTTAATCCACGGCCGCCTCCCCTAAAGCTCCGGTGGAAAAGTTCTGCCTTGCAGGCCCTACTGAACTGCGCTATAGGTCCCGCAGGGCCCGCTATAATCGCCGAGGTAAGGCAGTATTCCATTCAGTGGCAGGGGCCAGATTGCTGCAGCGGCTCTGGCCCGGGTTGAGGCCAGCCTTAGTCATTGCAGGACCAGGGGTCACCAGTAGATCTGCCGCTGTCGAAGCAGCTTACCTATGTGGGACATATGGTAGTGATGCGGTCCCGCAAGAGGTATGTGGGCCCCATGCCGCTGTAAGGCCTTAAAGCGTTAATACCAACACCTTGAAAAAAACGCATCCGAACTCCACCGAAGCCAGCAGACGGGCAGCAGCACAGGGTGATATGATCTGGAATAACTTTCACCACCTGTTGCCAGGAAGCCGCCGCCGCTGCATTCTGGACCAGCTTCAGCTTCCGGATCAGTCGCAAGGGAAGGCCCGCTGTCTACAGAGCTGCTGTTACAATAATCCAGCCTCGGTGGGTGGACCAGCTGTCGCATGGATCACAGTGGCTGCGGCCAGGTCGTGGACTGGGAGAGATAGGGAGTCAGTCCGCCGTGCCTGGCGAAGGTGGAAGAACGCGAATCCTGAACATGGGCCACCTGGCTCTCCATTGATACATGAAGAGTCCAGGCGGACCCCCAGGCTGCAGCCAGAGATGTTAGCCAACATGACCCCCTCCAAATTTGGCGGTCAAATTCTCGCCTTCCGGTCTCTCCCCCCGGCCCAGCCAAGCGACCGCCTTCGTTGGGTTGTTTTAAGCTACTCTGCCTCAACCAACCATCAACCTACTCCAGACAGTGCTGTAGAGCTGCAGGGGCTGGAGGCCGCTTCCTCCATCAACAGAATGAGCTGGGTGTCATCCGCGATATTGGTGACAGACCAGCCCCAAGCTCCGCACCAGCTGAGCCAGGGGGCGCCTGTAGATGTTAAATAACAGCGGGGAGAGCAAGGTTGCCCCTGGAGGAACCCTGCACAATTAAGTGGGGCTCTGGTGGGAGGCCTCATCCCCGCATTCATGTACCTGCTGGCCCTCGGACCCTGGAGAAACGAGGGTAATCCATTGAAGCGATTCGGTGCCTCGCATTCCAGAGAGGCAAAGCCAGGCGGTGGATCAAAAGGTCGGATCGCACCACATCAAACGCTCGCTGTAAGATCGAAGCAACACCAGCAGCCGCCGATCCGCCTCGGTCTAGCTTGCATGCGGAGCATGTTCTGTGATGGCGATGAGAACGGTCTCCGGCCCCATGCTCCAGCACGGAAGCTGGACTTGGAAGTGGGTCGAAAGTGCCGATGTGTCCTCCAGAAAGCCCTGAAGTTGCTCCAACATAATGTCTCTCAATTACCTTCCCGAGGAAGCACAAGTTCTAAACGGACTGGTAATTGGCCAGATCTCCAGTGATCTAAAGATGGTCTTTAAGAGTGGGCGGACCACTGTTCTCCTTCAACCCACCCTCGAAATAGCTCCCTTGCTTCAAGGGAGCAAAGTTAACTATATTCACCAGGTGGGTCGTAACTCCTCCCGCAAGCTTTAATCAGCCAGGAGGGGCACGGATCCAGAGGATGCAGGTAGTAGGGTCTAACATGCAAAGGGCCCTGTCAACATCAGACTCACAGAGTAGGGAAAACCGGTCCAAACTAGGGACCTGAAGCCGGGCGAGGGAGCCTCGGAAGTTCCCCAAGTTACTGTATCAATGCTGCGGCCGGAAGGTCCTCGCAAGCGGAGGGACGCCGACTCTTATTTCCTACAAAAATGCTCTGAAATCGCCTCGCCACAGCCAATTGCCAATTGAGAATTTGTAGACCCTTCCACCAGAGAGGTGAGGGATCGGGAACAACCGAAAGTGCTGTGCTGGGCGGGAGTTGGCAGGATGCGTAGGGAGGACGAGAAATGAGCACTTTTCTTCGGCCTCCGCGGTGGTCAGCCAACCTTCATAGGCCTCTTCATAAACGCCCTGTAAGTTGTTCTTCGGCGTCTCCTTCGCCACGGTGAGTTTCCTCCACACTCGCTTCTAACCGGGCCTGAGTTTCCTCTTCATTTGGCGCAGCTCCTCGGTATACCAAGGGGCCTGCCGTGAGCGGGGACGCAGAGGGCGCTTGGGAGCAATCTCCTCGATGGCATCAGAGAGCCTGGAATTCCAGTCTGTCACCTGCTCATCGAGGGCACCAGGGGGCTCAGGGTCCCGCAGAGCATTCAGGAAACCATCTGGTTCCATAAGTCTCCGCGGGCGGACATAAATAAGTCCGTCGCCTAGGCAGGGTTGGCGCGGCAAATCCACCCGGACCTTCAGGGCAAAATGGTCGGACCATGGCACTCTGCTAACAGAGGATACGACCATATTCACTCCTGCCCCAAAAACCAGGTCTAAAGTGTGACCGGCCTCATGAGTGGCGCCAGTATGTAATAGGGAGAGTCCCAGCGTCGCCATGTTTTACTGTACTATCTTGCATTCCCCTCTTGTTGAAAGCTAGCAGTTTCTGTGTGCTTCCAGAATCATGGCTCAACAACTTTTAAAACAAACATGGTTCCAAAACTTAGTCTTGCCCTAGTGATCAAATTATGTGTAGAAAAATTTTGTAGTAATTAAACTATAAAAGTTGAGGGTCTGTACAATATTTTATTATCCTTGAATGCTGTTCCAATTGTGTGAGAAATTTAGTTGTGATGCAGTTTATTTTTCCTTTAGGAAATCCCCTGTGCCAGTCTCAAGAACCAAGGTAAATAGTTGAAAGCTGCATGTTATGTATTAGTACACGTATGAAGAAGAGAGAGAGAAGCAAGTACAGTATCCGACATCGGTTGCATCCACCAGGTTCACTTCTGTACATTTGGTTGAGGCTTCTATTCATTGACTGAGAACTCTTACATATATAGGAAGCCCAGATATTTGGCAGATATTTTCCACAAATGATCTTTAATGAGATGGTCAGTCAGAGCATTTCTTCTGAGAATGTTACTATTATCTCCTGCCTTGTCATTTCTGATTTGACCTAAATGGAGTAAGAAGCTATATAATTAGTGATAGTTAACTAAGTGAACAGTTTTCTCTAAATCATAGGAACATATTTACAGATACTGAGTTATGGTTTCTATACAAGAATGCATTTGGCCTTCTGTCTATTTCATTACTTTTACACTGAGCAGTACATATCTGCAGAGGCGTATGGGGAAAATGGCACCCGGAGACAGCCGTTCTCCATTCTCCCTGCTATGCCTAGGGGTGGCACTCAGGGGGGTGGGGCCCCACTCCCCAAGCCCCGACCCCAGGCCTTGCCCCCCATCCCAGCGCCCAGCTGGCAGCCAGCAGTCCCTTCTGCCCTCCCCTCTGGGGAGAGCAGACGCAATTGCAAAGCTCCGTCCTTTGCTTCTGTAAGCTTGGGGGCGGAGACCAGAAGGGATGGCAGAAGGGACTGCCAGCTGGGAGGGGGGTGAGGCTTGGGAGGGTGTCCTCGGGCTTCTTTGGCCCTGCCCACGTCGATGACATGGGCAGGGTCAAGGGCACCCAAAGAAGAGGCAGCAGGACGTCCTGCTGCCTTGACATCTTCTGGTCATGTGGGAGGGGGCGATTTTGCACCCTCCCCATGTGGCCAGATTAGTGGCGTCCGTCCCTGGGCAGTTATGCCACTGCACATCTACTTACTAAAATATATTTTATGGTTGCTAGGGATATTAATTTTCAGTTCAAGATGCAATGATTTAAAATGTGTTTTCTGCCTTGTAGCTGAAGTTACATTTTTGTGTGAAAAGCGATGCAGCAAGAAACTCTCATGTGGACGACATAAGTGTTGTGAAATGTGCTGTGTGGTGAGTTCATATATCAGTATTAAAGGAACTAATCTAATTCCTTAAAACATTTTTATTCCTTTTTAGCATATTGAAGAGTGGCTAATAACCACTTCATCTCCCCTCCCCAACAATTTCATGCCATTCTTGAAGCTCCCCCAGTTGTCAAAGATGGCTTTGTCAAGGGCAGAGGGGACTGTGCTGAGAAGAAAAAAAAGATCTGTTCCCTCTATCAAATTCTGCTTGTAGTTCTTTGGCTCTGGCCAACCAGATGTTTCCATTAAGTCTGCAGAAGTCTGGTATGCATGACCCAAAGCTCATAGTGCACTTGTTAAGAATATATTGCATAATGCTACAAGATTCTGTGACTGTGGTAGTAGTTGACACATCGTGCATTTAATATCATTCATTATGGCCAATTAATCTGGTCAGTCATTAACTGGTTTTTGCATTGCTATTTATTAATATTCATAGAACATTTCCTGGACACATCTGATAAGGAAGTAGTTTACAAAGCTAGTGACATCTTAATTTTTAATGAGATTCTGTGGTTTATGAATGCTTTTTTAAAAATTTTTAAAAATTGGTGGGTTTTTTTTTTGCAGGATAAGGATCACAAATGTTCTTTAACATGTGGACGCAAGCTCAGTTGTGGCATTCATAGATGTGAAGAACCTTGCCACCGTGGGAATTGTCAGAAATGCTGGCAGGCCAGTGAGTGCACATCAGGGTTCTGTGTTTTCTGTTATCAGTTACAGTCTTTAAAAAAAAATAGCAATTCACATTTTCATGACTGGCAGTATTTCACTGAAAGCTAGTTGTGACTGAATCCCATTTTTAGTGGGTAATGCCTGGTGCCTCTGATATATTCCGAATACTGTTTGTTCCGTAAATATTTTAGTCTGTGTGATTGTTCACCTGAATAGGATAACTGTCAGGCTTGTCTCCATGCGATGCTTAGACTATGTTTTAAGAGGTCAGCTTGGTCAGTTGCTGAGGACCCCCATCATGAGCACAGCTTCTCTTCTCGCAGAATGGGGTCAATATGGAGACTCAGTTGATTGAACGATCATTTAGTATTGTCTTGTATTTATATGTATTTTTATCCTGCCGTATGCCTGAAGGCCTCAGGGCAGAGTACAACATAAAAATTCATATAAATCACAAAATCAAATACAACTAAAACAGTTGCAACGTATAAACAATAAAACTGTTAAATTCATAATATTGCAATAAAATCTGTTAAAATTCATAATATTACTGAAGAAGTAAGAGGGAAAAATCATCTCTTCAGCCAAAGGTCAGGGAAGATAAGTATATCTTTACCAATCTTCTGAAAGCATATGAAGCTTGATACACCTCGGGGAGAGACAGTTGCACAGTCTACTACTAAGAAAGCCCTGTCTCGAGTCATCACCTTTTCTACTACTGAATGTGGTGGCACTATCAGGAGGGCTTCATCTGCTGATCATAAGGCACAGGCAGGTCGAAAAGGGAGAAGGCACTCTTTTAGATATTTGGAACCCAAGCCATTTAGGGCTTTATAAATCAAAGTACTTTGAATTAGACTTGATAGTGAATTGGCAGCTAGTACAGTTCTTCTAAGACCAGTGTGATGTGCATCTGGACAGGAGCACCCGCTACTGCATTCTGCCCTAGCTGCAGCTTCTGAATATTCCAATCTGGAAATGACCAGAGCATGGATTTCCATAGCCAGATCATCTCTGTCCAGAAGGGGCTGTAGCTGGTGAACCAGCCAGAGCTGGAAATAGGTGCTCTTGGCCACCACCTCCACCTGAGTTTCAAGCATCATGGCAGAGTCCAAGAGCACCCCCAGATCTTGCACCTGTCCTTTCAGGGCAATACAGCCCCATCAAGTACAGGGTATTTCCTCACTTTGCGAACTCGAGACCCACTGACGACAGAACCTCCATCTTGTCTGGATTCAGCTTCAATTTAGTGGCCCTCATCCAGCCCACTACTGCCTCCAAACCCCTGTCAAGAACGTTGACCGCCTCTCCTGATTCAGATGGTACCCAAAGATAGACCTGAGTGCTAGCAAGCTGATGGCACTTTATTCCAATCTCCTGATAACCTCTCCCAGTGGCTTCATGTAGATATTAAAGAGCGTCAAAGACAAGATGGGCCCCTCAGGGACCCCACGAACGAGTACCTGTGGTATCAAACAGGAATCTCCCATGACTACTCTCTAGTACAGGTCTTGAGGTAGGAGCAGAACCGTCACAAAGCAGTGCCCCCAACTCTGTAGCCTTTCCAGGAGGATACCATTGATAATAGTATCAAAAGCCACAAGAGATCCAAGAAAACTAACAGGATCACACTGTTCTGGAAAGGTCATTTATTGCAACTAAGGTGGCTTCAGTTCCCTGGCCAGGCCTGTACCCAGATTGGGATGGATCTAGACTAGAGAATCAGTTTCTCCCAAGCCTGCCTACAGTTGAATGGCCACGATTCTAATATCTTGGCTAAAAAAAGGTATATTAGTCAGGAGCTACTTAACTGTTTCACAGCAGTGATTTTACTTAACTTTTGTATGCATGAGCTCCTCATTTTTCCCCTTCTCTTATCAAGGTTCTCTCTTCTTTGTTTCATTTATTCTAGTTTGTTAACATTATCTGGATTGTTTATTGTTACTGTATGTTTTGTTGTTTTTGTACTTTCATTTTATTTTAAGAGCTTTGCCTTAGAAAACTATTGATCCTTAAATTTGGTGGAAGGGCAGATTAATTTGTATTGGTTTTGTTCTTTCAGGTTTTGAGGAATTAACTTGCTATTGTGGCGAATCAATTATTTACCCTCCCATACCTTGTGGTACACGACCACCTGAGTGTAAAAATTCATGTACCAGACCTCATGAATGTGATCATCCAGGTAAAATTGACATTTAAACTGTAATTTTTGTAATTGCCAAACCGACATGGACAATTTATTATTTATTTATTTACCCTTTATTTATTTACCCTTTCTGGAGTATCTTGTAAAGAATACAGATGTATTGCTTTGAAGTTGTTCTAATTCTTATATGACGTTGTTCAAACCATTTTTTAAAAAAATCAAGCATTGACAATTAGATTGAGTTATTTATTTAAATTGAGTCAGTAATCTGACTTTTAATGTACTTTGAATTTTAATAGAAAATACTCTTGGATCCTTTATGCAAAGTTTCTGCATTCTATTGTTGATTGAAATATCAAGGCAATGGCTATTTGGTCAATTGTTCTTCTGAACAATATAACTTAAAATGAGATCAGAATAAATGAATATGGTTTTGTTTCCTATGTAGAACCATAGCATTGCATGCGCCCAGTGCATCATGCACCCCCCAGCCACTGCATATTAGTGTCATCTGTTTACAATGTGAGGTAGGCTGGCTCAGACCCCAGTTCAGTTCCTGTTCTGATAAACAGCCCTTCTCCATTGAGTTTTACCAGACAGAGAACCATTGGGACAATCACTTATTTTGGGACGATCATTTGTTGTAAATGACTTTTCTTGTTTCTCTGGAGTTTTCACTTTACATTGTAGCCCAGTTGAGCCTGACACTTATATCCTATGACTCCTGGCAAGGGATGTCTTTTTGCTTATTATAATTAGGGAGACCTGGGTGTACTTGTTCATTAGCTTCAGGAAGCCATGATACAGGAATGTGAATCTTGTACTATTTTAAGGTACTTGTTAAAGCAATTTTAAAAATAAGCTGGTTTGTGGTCTTAGCAGAACAGTCAGAAAAATATGAACCATGATGTTCTATTGAAGTGACTTAAGTTGGAAACTTGGTGTAGTGGTTAAAGTGTTGCATTGGGGCCTGGGAAACTCTGCCATCGAAACTTGCTGGGTGACTCCGGAACAGTCACACACTCTCAGTCTTGACTCTGGCAAGTGTTTGGATGGGACACCTCCAAGAAATGCCACGGGCATGACACTGAGGCAAATAATGGCAAACCACCTGTGAACACCTCTTTGTCTCTTGAGGGGTAAATCCCTATGTTAAAACCAGGTAATTTTATATCCAGATAAGTTATGGACTAGCACTATTTCCATCAGCTCTTCCAGGCATGGTTAATTGGCCATGCTGGCAGGGGCTGATGAGAATTGTAGTCCATAACATCTGGAGTGCCAAAGGTTCGCCACCACTGCCCTATGTGGTCTCCCTAAGACTGCTGTGACTTCATGGGTGGGTGGGTGGTATGGAAACCCATGCCTTACATTGTTGTTTAAAACCTATTCTGTTATGTTCTGTATCTTCAGTATATCATTCCTGTCACAATGAAGAGAAGTGTCCACCATGTACATACCTTGTTCAGAAGTGGTGTATGGGAAGGCATGAAGTAAGTCTATGTGTTTGCTTTTGAATTTCATAATGTACACATCACATTATAAATGTAAGATATTGTTTCTGCTGCATTGTCCTGCACATTGTACATGTAGATAACACTTTCTCAAAAAGGTCTGGAGGCAAAATGAGGCTATTTTCTTTATAAGAAACTAGCGGGCCCGGCCATGCGTTGCTGTGGCTGAGTCTGGTGAAGTGGAAAAGAAAGGGGGAAGCGAACGGTTCGAACATGTGTCATTGCACAATGATTGCAAGGGAGGGGCAAGGGGCCCCTCACTCCCCTCCCTCTCTCCCGTTCAACCCGGCCGGACATGTACACAACAGGAGGTGTGGAAACAGTATGGAAACCTGGCCGCACGCGAATGCGACGTTGTGTGAAAATTTCAAATCAATTGGTCCAGTAGTTTGGGAGATTACCTGTCAGCAGAAAAATGCACTGATAGATTTTATATATATACTAGCGGGCCCGGCCACGCGTTGCTATGGCAATTGTCCTTCTCATCACAGTCTGCAACCCACACAGATGTCCATTCAGGTCCAATGATCCCCAGCATAGCCTTTTGGGGTGGTCAAATGGAATCCCTCTTTCCCTTTTCAATGCACATCGTTATATGGTGCTGTCTTGTTTTTTTAGTATAAGGTAACCCTTTCCACTCCACAACGGAACTGTCCAGTGTGTGACTCCCACAGTCCATGAGGCTGGCTGACATGCACATTCCTGGCTTGGGTAAGGCAGAACTGGGGCAAGCAGGCTATCCCAGTCAGGCAGCAGAGGCAGGGTGGTGAGGCACACAGATCGAGGCCAGCTCCCTGGGTTCTTAAAGGGCCATGTGCAAAAGAAGCGGAGCCGGTAGTGTTGGTTTGCTCCCACCCCGCGGATTTTCTTAGAAGGAAAAGGCAAACTCCAGCTCGCTTTTAGTAAAAGAGAGCTGTGGCGAATATGGGTGAGGAAGTGGGTAAGTGGTGGTTGGATGTGAGGGAGGGCAGAGTGAGGTGTGTGAGGATGAGCTGGATGTGTATTGTGTGGTAGCAGTGGGTGAGGCACAGAGAGTGAAAGTTACCTACGTGTGAGGGGGGGAATCCCACCTGATGTCTCACACGGCAAAGCATGTATGTGTTTCACTTCCACTCGTATTACCTACCAGTATTACCTATTTACTGTTTTCACTGCTCATCTCTGCCCATCTGCACGAACATCCTAAGCCCTCAGGCCACAGACAGACAGGCTGCACAAACATTCTAAGGGTGACAGTTAAACACAGCCAGCTTCATGGTCTGGTGCTCCAGGAAAAGGACGTTTTACCTGGCTCAGGTATGGACTTTCAGTGATTTGAAGGTCTGATTACCTGCCTGCAACAGGGAGGGATGTCCTGTGAAAATTTGGGGGCGATCCGTCCAGCAGCTTCTGAGGGAGACTATCAGGGACAAACACACTGTTAGACTTTTATATATAGAGATAGACTAGTGTAGCAGTGTTTGTTATTTGGATCAGCATCTGTCTTAGAAATTTTGAAGCTGCTTCACAAATCTTCCAATGGCATTGGACCAGGTGAGCCAAATTGCTAGGAAATGATAAATTATTCACGTCACACCATAAGTTGAAAGGCTGTCTGCATGTTCAGAAATGGATGCTTCCTTAACAAAGACTGTGATAAGTTCAGAGGCAAAGGGGAAGAAAACTTTCCAGATCACATTAGTGAGCCATAAGCATGTAGTTTCCTGCTTGGTTCATGTATGATGTTGCGGTGTTTGGAAACTGAGCCCAGCCTTGAATTTGGGGTCATTCAAGCTGTATTTACAAGCTACACTTACAAATGAGATGTAACGAGTCTGTTGAAGAGTGATGAGAAAGCATCTTTCCTCAAGAGGTAAAATTGTAAGCTCATCTATCATTCTGCTTTGAGATTCTTGTGGTGTCTGATGGTCATATATACTTTTGATCCACATGTTGGGTCCCTCTCAGCTCATCAGCTTCTCTGTGGGTGCAGGCAAGTATTAGAGTATTATAATTTGATCTTTGGAAACCATACCTCTCTCCACTCAAGAGAGACTTGATATTGCTTGGTGACATTGGATGGATTACAAAGCCTTCCTCCAGCTGTGTTTACATCCCATTAAATGTGTGACTTGTAGAAGGCTGTAGGTAATTATTTTTGTTTATTTGTTATGGCAGGTTGGCTTTGGTGTATGAAAGGTGTCAGAATTTTTTTATCAGTTTATCAGACTTATAATAGACAAAGTGTTGATTTATTAGAGCAGCAAATGAGGTAGGTTGTGCCTAATTATAAAACCTCCAGCCACTTCTAGACGTGTTAGTGGGTATAAGGGCAGTCTATCAGAGGCCTGCCTGCCTGCCTGCCTGCCTGCCTGCCTGCCTCCCTCCCTTCCTTCCTTCCTTCCTTCCTTCCTTCCTTCCTTCCTTCCTTCCTTCCTTCCTTCCTTCCTTCCTTCCTTCCTTCCTTCCTTCCTTCCTTCCTTCCTTCCTTCCTTCCTTCCTTCCTTTTAGCCGCCCGTTCCATGGACTGGGAAAGAGGGACTTCTGAGACCTTGTTTAGAATCATCAACTTCTGTTCACAAACATTCTGGCACTTTGATCTGCGTGACTTTTTACGTATTTGGAGTTCTTTTCCAAGGAGGAAGTAAAATAATTTTGTGAAAAAATGTAGGAGCAAATTGCTTCTGAACTTGTGCAGAGTGCCCTTGTTTGAAAAGAATGCTTCCTTGCTTATCCAGAAATGTCTGTGGAATGTTGCCCTGCATCTCTTCTTCAGTGTCTTGGCAGTGGCCTCAACAGGTGCATTGCATGTGAGAGTGAGATGACAGCTAGTCCTCCTACTGACATGAACGCCTTGCAGTATCACTGACAGTGCCACATTCATGGTTCTTTTTATGCACCGGACAGCACATTGTTCATTTGTTTGTGGCCATAGGATGTAGAGATGTTCATTAAGCTAGTGATGCAGCTGCCATCTCTCACAAAGCTCTGAGTAGCTACCAATCCAAGAACTAACATCAGTGCCTGTGCAGCATCTCGTTTTCTTCAGAAGGCTCACTGTCCTACTCCTTAAATGCCTTCGTGCATAAGGTCATGTGGTTGGTTCAGTGTAGGGCTGGCTTTCCCTCTCTGAGTTTTCATGGATTTTATTTATTTCATAGCCTGCTCTTTTTCAGCTAAAGCCAGGCTCAGAGTGGCTTACGCATGTTATTGTAAAACATTCAACATATACAGTTTCAGTAAAACAATGTAACTATTAAACACAATAAAACACAATAAAACACGATTAAAACAATGAAGATGGTGACTGATCTAGTATCCAGGAGCCCCAATATAGGCTGAAATCCATCATCACCATGTCCCATCGTATATCTAATGTTTGACTATTGGGGCGGGGAAAAGGGGGTGCAGAAAAAGCTGGGAAGGAACCAAAATGAACCAAACATATAGACTGCCTCAACCGAAAGCCCAGTGGAACTTAAACTTAAACTCCAGTGTTCTTAAATTGCTTGGCAAGATTATTCCTTAGAAATCTGACCAACCATATCTGTGTATCAGCACTAGAGATGGTGATTTTAACAACAACAACAAGCCTTTATTGGCATAAAATAAACATACAAAATAAGCATACAAAATTTGCCCATTATTGCTCACAGTTATAGACACTGGCGCTAAAGTATATACATGGTCCTTCTGTAACTATAGAACATTCCTTCAACTAAGTTGACTCACTTGAACGTCATCGGATACTGACAGAAGCTAAAAGAATTACTGCTGGCTACATGTGTTCATAATACATAAACATTGATTAGTATCCATCTAGACTTACATCTATTATTTTCAGCAGAAATTTTGCTACATTCTCGCACACTGTGGGATCCATGTTGTTCAAAAGCATAGGTATCTTAAGAGCATCGGTTAGATTGTTATATAGAAATGGAATAAGTGCAGATTGCGACATTCTGATTTTTGCAAACCTTACACAATGAAAAAGGGTGTGATCGAGTGTCTCCACCTGACCCATATTGCATGGACATAGCCTCCTCTGTTTATCAATTTGTTGATATCTGCCATAAAGCAGCATAGAAGGCATTAGATTAAATCTGGCCAGCGTTAAAGCTCTTCTTAGTTTAGGGTTGGTGATCCAATGTAGATAATTGGCCATATGTCCTTGTTCGATTGGAATAAGCAAGGTCAGGGGGGAACACGTTTTCCTCGCAGCCGTTATCATATCCCGATATTCTTGTTCTATTTGCTTAGTTTTCAAGCAGCTATATGCTTTTGATAAGGAAAGAGGGACGAACGACTCTAATGAAAAACCAAGAGCGTTGATTTTTCCCTCAACTAGTTTCAGCCACCTAGAATTTGCATGGTCAGAAAGCATGAGGTGTAGCAAACTGGAATGATCCCGCAAATAGTGGATACGTAACCAATATCTGACAGTTCTCAGCCAGGCCATTGTAGCATGTGATATTTGCCCAAGTTCTAAACATAGGGCTGCATATGAAGCACAATTTGGTAAGCCCATAATTTTATGAAAGAAACGGGACTGGGCTGTGTTTATATTTTTGTTTACAGCTCCGATCCAAATTGGTGCTCCATAGAGGAGCTGAGAGCCGCATTTAGCATTGAACACCTTCAATGCGGATGGTATATACTGGTGGCCCAAAGTGAAAAAGAAACGCTGAATTGCTTGGGCACTGTTGTTAGCTGCAGCGAGTGCTAATTTCCTATGTACTGCCCATTTAAGGTTGCTGGTAAGAGTTATGCCCAAATATTTGAACTGGTTAACTTGTTCTATGGGTCTATTATTGATGGTCCATGTATGACTAGGGGGTCTTCTAGCGAAGACCATTATTTTAGTTTTCTCATAGTTAATTACCAGTTCGTTCCTCTTACGATATTCAGCACAGCAATTAAAGAGACGAGTGAGGCCAACTTTAGCGCGGGAAAGAAGAACGGTGTCGTCTGCATAAAGTAACGCGGGCACGTGTTTGTCGCTTAGTTTAGGAACATGCCCGTTGGCCTTCTGGAGGGTTGGCACTAGATCTCTAAGGAATATATTAAACAAAGTGGGAGCCAATGTACAGCCTTGTTTGACCCCTCTGGTTGTAATGATATTTTCTGTGAGCGGTCCTTTTGTTGCGGCTCTTATTCTACAGCTGGTGCAAGTGTATAGCTGTTTTATGAGAAACAGTAGTCTGGGGTCAATATGTAACGCCATCAATTTTCTCCACAGTAGGGCTCTAGATATGGAGTCAAATGCCCCTTTTAAATCCAAGAAAGCTGCAAAAAGTTTACGATTATTGTGAATTATACTTTTGTTAGCTAGGTGTGCTAAGACTGATACATGATCCAGTGTTGATTTATTTTTAGTGAATCCAATTTGCTCCGGTCCTATTACTTCTGCTTGCTTGACCCAATCTTCCACTCTCCGAAGGAGTAGTTTTGCATATAGTTTGCCAATTACAGATAAAAGGCTTATGGGACGATAGTTGGAAGGATTAGTAATATCACCCTTTTTGTAGATTGGGACAACTATAGACGCCAGCTACATCTTTGGGATGCAGCCCGTGCTATTTACATGGGTAAATAAGGAAGCCAAAGTTGTAGCCCACCACTCGGGTGAGGATTTAAGTATTTCTGTTATTATTGCATCTGGACCTGGGGCCTTACCACTTTTCAAACCACTAATTAGTATACTCACTTCTTGAGGATTAACCTCAGGCCAATCTGGTAACTCCTCTGGTATTGAAGTGGAATCAGGATATTCAGTTAGACTAGCATTGAAAAGATTAGAAAAATAGCAGAACCATCGGTCTAGTGAAATATGGGGCAACTGGATACTGCAAGTTTGGGCCCTTCTATTTATGATCTGCCAGAATTGCTTAATGTTATTTGTTAAAGTGGCTTGATATAGTTGTTCTCACTGCTGTTCGAATTGATTTTTTCGTTTCCATTGTACCATGATTTGAAAATTCTTTTTCAGTTGGGTTATATTGCTGAGTAGCTTTTCCTCACCTGTGCCTTGGTAACTTCTATATAATGATCGTATTAGGTTGTTAAATTCAATACAGTAGTGATCAAACCATTCTCTGTGACCATTTACAGCCTTGGATTTGGTCGATGAGACAGCTTGAAGTTCCCCTGCTAAATTTAAAACTAGTTGTTCAAAGTGATGTATTCCACGTTCTGGTGTGTCAGCCTGTAGTATATTCTCTTTTAATTTATTAAATGTAGAAGAGTTAAGTAGTGTTTCTGTGGCAGCTGCCACCTGAGGTGACCATGTTATTTTCTGATGTCTAAAGTTAGTGTGGTCCTCTGTATCAATCTTTACCTCGAATGAAAAAGTTACATTGAGTGGAAGATGATCACTTAACAATAAGTCCCCAACGCTAAAAGATGTGACACACTGGTGTAGATAGGGAGATATTAAGATGTAGTCAATCACGCTAACACCGAGCGGGTTTACCAAGGTAAAGCAATCTGCATTCCTATAATACTTTAGGCCATTTAACCATAATTTGTTAAATTTGATGGCAAATTTGATTAACTGAATTCCTGCCGCATTCACGTGAGAGTTCTTTGAGGAGCGAAGAGCTGGGCTTAGAAGAAGCTGTACGAGATCGTCCTCCTGATCCAAATGGGCCAAAGTGATAGAAAGATCCGTACCTACTCTGGCGTTAAAATCTCCTACCAGGATCACCTCTGTAGACGGATATTTATTTTCTCAGTTTTCTACAAATGATGATATCCTGCTCCATGTGTTGAGTAAGGAATCTCGTGTCAATCCAGCAGGAATATACAAGTTCACTATAATCTTGGATAGAGCTTCCCCCTCTACCAAAATAGCCTGTGCAGGAGGGGGACATGAGTCAAGAGGAGTTGCTTTGATGCTGTTGGCTACAAATAGTGAAAGTCCTCCAGAATAACGACCAAACTTAGATACTCTTGTAGCAGGAAGAGAATATTGTTGATAGCCATTTAAGGCAAACTCTGAATTGGACCAAGTTTCTTGTAGGGCTATAAACGTGAATTTTTGTAAATAAGTAAGGAAATCGAGATTATCGCATTTCTTGAACCATCCGGCTATATTCCTCGAGATGAGGGAAATCACATCTATTCTCTGACTTGGGTTTGAGGATACTTCCCCCCAAGCTGTGTTGGTCCCAGACTGTCTGAGAGATTTTGATAAGGATTGGCGTCACTGAGGGTGGTCTGTGGTTGTAATTTCGTGGTAATCTTGGACCACACATCCATTACCTTGTAGCCTAATCGGATCTGGCATGGAGGTATATGTATCTGAAGCCTTGAGAATAGTCAGTTACAATCTCTTTGGTGGAACTTGGCTGAGTTGTATTATCCAAGGAGCTCTTAAATGCATGTATTTCAATCGGTACTTGGATGGAAGTACCAGAGGATCCGTTACTATCTATAGCCTGATCCGCCTTTTGGGACGTAGTAACCTCCTTAGATAAAGGGATGCTGATGTTCAGGAGGGCTTCCGTTGATTGAAGTGGGATCATCTTCAGCTCTTTAAGTTCCTCGAACCAAGATTTCTTTGGAGTTTTTGAGAGAGTATCTTTACCCAGTACGTTTGTGGACCTGAGATCTACCTCCCAATGTAAGAAGGGAGTTTGATGGTATACATTCTCAGGTGCTAGAGGGGTAGCCGCCTGGATAGATGTTGGAGTAAGATCAGTATTCGTTGAGGAGCAGTATGTTTCATCATAAGCTGCTGTGGGTGGTTTCGGCACAGGCTCTGGCATTATAATAGGGTGGTCCGTGTTCTTTGTGAGGTGCATCTTCAGGGCCTTTGTAGTAGGGCTGGTTGAATAAGGGTTGCCTTTAGCCTGACAGGCAGATGGATGCTCTAACTCCATGGCCTCTTCCGCTAGTTGTTCAATACTCCTCCATTCGTCTGTCAAACTCTCAATTGCTGAAACTGCAGAGGGGCCATTGTTAGTAGGCATGGGGAACTCCGTCAGTACAGGCGAAATGGAAGCTCTCACCTTTCCTGGTACTTTCTTGTCGTGTTGATTGATTACAAGCTTGTTCACTGTGTAATTTTTAAAGACCCTCCCTGGAAATACGTTGTAACTTCTGGCAAGATAATCTCTCTTCCTGAGCAAGAGTGTAGGACAAGCAGAGGAATCAAAATTTAAAATCATTCTATAAAACCCACCTTGATGGGGCAAGCGTTCGAAGGAATTTAACTGAACTCTTCCAGGCTTGCAGTTCAGCATCTTACTGATTGAGTTGCGAATGCCACGCAATGAGTCCCAATTGCCCACATTTATATTAATGTCCTTTATCATTAATTCCACTTGGCTTTTCTGTATGGACAAGGTGGAAGAAAAAGTGTCTGGATTTGGGAATAGAAAAGTCTTAGCTTGGTCAAATCCCGGTCTGCATTCCTGAGAAGCAGTCTTTTTGGAAAAGTTGGAATGTTCAATGCAGTTTGAGGAACATAAGGCTTCCAGCTTGTCATTAATTGAAGCAAAGTTTATTAAAAGTAGCTTGAATGTTTTGGAAATTAAAAAAGCCTTCTTTGCTAAAAGTTCAAGAATAAAAGCCTCTCCCCCAGCCATTGGCCCCTTGCCGCTGTTATTGCAGTGCTTATCAGCCAAAGGGACTGCTGAAACAACATCTTCCCCCTTCTCCCTTGCAATTAAAGGAGTCTCCTCCAGCCCAGCCGGAGACAAAACACACTCATCCAATGCCGTAAACCTATTGGAAAGCTTGAGTAGATTGAAAATTAGTGTAAGCATCCAGTTTTGTCTGTTTACAGGCTTTCTGACTTGTCTTTGGGTGTATGTCTGGATCAGAGCGGATTCGCTTTCGCATTCTCCTCATCTCCATTACGGTGGTAGATAGCGGGGCGTGGGTCCGATGTTATCCTTGCCCAAACAAACACTGTTTCTGGAGTCCGGCTGCATATACCATCAAAAAAAAGGATTGTCCGGAAACCTCTAGTGCCACAGCTGTGTCCAAAATACGATAAGGTAGAAAAGGGAGGCAGGAAATCATTAAAAGCTGAATCGAGATGGTGATTTGGTAAACCTGAGTCACCCCCAAGACCTGGAAAACCCTTATTGAGTTGTTCCGGCTTTTAATTTACTGGAAAAAACTGAGTCAAATAGCCTGGAAACCGATAAAGCATCATTTGACTTTATCAGCTTTTGGAGTGGGTGGGGAGTGATAACTAACTGAATGCTGTTCTTGGCTCAGTGTTCAATTCTTCCCATCCTCACTGCTTCCCAAGTCCTCTGGGGCTTGGGAAATGGTGGCAAGGAGAGAACGGAATGCTGTGCTTGGCTCAGCCCAGGCAGCACTCAGCCCAGGGCAGATCTCCCCGCCACAGCTTCTCACACCCCTTTGGATTTAAAAGGCTGCAGGGGGGAGAACTGAATTTTTTTTGTGTTTGGGTTTTTAAACCCCAAAATCAGCAAAGAAAAAGCTGATGGGCTTTACCAAAAAAATTCCAAGTTTTTAAAACTACCCAAAATTTACTAATAAAAATTACTGATTCTCACTCCTAATTGACACACACATCTGCAAATCACGGGAAAATGCGCTGGTGCTAAGAACAGTTTTTTGTTGTATCTACCGCATGCTGAATTTGAAAACCACCTGATGTTGAAAATTGGCTTTGCATAGGTTCCTCATGTATCTTCTGGCATACACAGATATCTGTCTGATCGCTTAAAATTGGTATTACAAAACCATTCAGAAGTAGAGATCATTGCTTTTAGAGAGCCAGCGTGGTGTAGGAGTTAGGAGCAATGGCCTCTAATCTGGAGAACTGGGTTTTTATTTCCCACATGAATCTAAGCTGGTGGAAAACAAAAGTTTGTTTCCCCTCTCCTCCACAAGCAGCTTGCTGGGTGATTTTGGGTCATTCACAGTTCTTTCAAAACTCAGCCCCCCCCCCCCATCTCACAAGGTACCTGTTGTGGCGAGGTGAAGGGGAGGTGATTGTAAGCCTCTTTGAGACTCCTTATAGGCAGAGAAAAGCAGGGTATGAAAACCAACTCTTCTTCTTTATGCAATTATTTGTAAAAAAAGTCACTTCACAGGGGCCTTCTGAATGGATGCCGTGGAGACAGTACCTCTGCTTTTTAAGTATCCCATTGGTAATGGATGTGAACTGATTCTGTTCATTTTCTCTTCCTCTGGTTCAGTTGCGCAACAATATTCCTTGTTACCTCACTGACATCTCCTGTGGCCTTCCCTGTGATCGAATGTTAAAGTGTGGCATGCACAAATGTAAACGGATCTGCCACAAGGCGGAATGCCTCATCGACGAAGAGTGCCGGCAGCCGTGCACCATTCTGAGGCTTCACTGCAATCACCCCTGCATGTCCCCCTGCCACCCGTCTTTACCTTGTCCTACAACGTCTTGTAGTACAAAGGTAGGTCCCTCTCATGAAGCAAGGATCAAGCTTTGACCTAAAACTATCTCTTTAAAATCCTATTTGAAACTCCATTCAAGCTGGTATATACAGATGATATTGAATATTTTCATGAAGCATTATTCTTTGCTCATGACCTCACAAACTGTAAAAAGCTGAATTTAAGTAATCTTTGTCCCAGAAGTTTATGTAAAACTTGTGTTCCATACTGATCCTCACAGGTTTGCTTTCGTGGTTTTTAAGTTGCCATTCTGGTCCAAATCTTGTATGGATTATTCCCTTCCCCCTGCCCCCCCATTCCACCGTTAGAATCATAGAGTTGGAAGAGACCGCAAGGGCCATCAAGTCCAACCTCCTGCCATGCAGGAACACACAATCAAAGCACTCCCGACATATGATCATCCATACAACGTACATTCAAGTTTTGGGCCAGGATTTGTTTTAATCGAGATGAACTGGGCTATACATCCCAGGGACGCTCCATCCTCCACACAACCCAGTGGTGGGTTAAAATCGAAGCCAAACTTAATGAGTTGGGCATTTCCTTGGAGGACCTGCTAATGTTAACAGAGCAGGAGGTATACGGGGCTATCAAGAAGAGACTTTTTGATAGAGAGTTTCAACAGATGCTAGAGGAAGCGAATTACAACCTGTTCCCCGATCTCTCTGGGAATACCTGTGGATAGATTAATTGTAGCCTGGTACCTTTATCTCCTGGTTGAGGCCCGGTGGCGCAGAGCAATCACCTTAGCTAGGTGTAATGCCCTGCCTTCTTCCTTTAGCCTTGGACGCCACCTTGGAATCCCACATAAAGAAAGGAAATGCCCGTGTGGCATGGGTTCTGTGGAAACAGTATCTCATATGCTGTTGAATTGTCCTTTTTATGAGATAGGTAGGAAGAAGCACATAATCCCCTTCCTGCATGGAAGTGAAGGCATTACAGATAAACAGAAGGTTATATATCTTTTAAACAGCCACAACTACGAGCTGTTGGAAGCGGTGGCTAAATTTTTTAATGGTGTTATTTTAACTCGTCAAAAGTTGTAAAGGCTGTTATTATCTTGCTAAGTCAATCTTAAACTATTTATATGCCATTAAAGGTATCCGAAATCGAAATATGATCATCCAGTCTCTGTTTAAAAACCTCCAAAGAAGGAGACTCCACCACTCTCCGAGGCAGTGAATTCCACTGTCGAACAGCCCTGACAATCAGTCAGAAAGTTCTTCCTAATGTTTAGGTGGAATCGCTTTTCCTTCACCTTGAATCCATTACTCCGTGTCCTAATCTCTGAGGCAGCAGAAAACAAGCTTGCTCTCTCTTTGACATGGCATCCCTTTAAATATTTAAACATAGCTATCATGTCTCCCCCTTAACCTAAACTTCACCAGACTTAACACCCCCAGCTCCTTAAGTGTTGTGGATTCCCCAGAAGCCAGCCAGGCTTCCTCAGATGAGGAATCCTGGCATGATGACCCAGCTTCATCAGAGTCTCAGCTGGCTGAATCTCCAGAGCCACAGTTGATTGAGTCCCATGAGCAGCCAGAAGTCACACAGGTGGAGGACAGTGCTGGTCCAAGCCAAGAGCAAGAAGACAGGGCAGACAGTCCTCCCGGCTCACCTGGTTCCGTGAGGCAGCTCAGACATCAGGGCCGACAGCTCTGATCTCCACTTGCCGCTGATGACTGTGGTAAAAGCCAACACCTTCCATCCATCTTACCTTCCCTCTACCCTATTCTGCCCTGTCATAGTGTTGTGCTGAGTTTTAATCATCCTCTGTTTTAGGATTATGAATTACTGGTTTTAATTTGATTGGATTGTATTTATTGTTTTATATGATGGAAATCTCTCTGAGCCCAAAAGTGGAAGAGTGGTATACAAAAATAATAAGTAAATAAAGTATTTAGTTATCTTTGCTTGGCAAAACAGGTTGAACTTCAGTGCGAATGTGGAAGAAGAAAGGAGACAATGGTTTGTTTGGAAGCATCTAGTGTGTATCAAAGGTATGTAGTGATTTTGTAAGGAATTCCATAGAAGCAGAAATAAAAGGCTTTTTGGTGTAAAAGACCGTTTATTCAGACATCCTAGAAAGCTCACGTACACGACGTGGCAGGAATAAAGTCTCCCGCCAGAAGCACAGGTTATAACTCTTGTCCATCATCCCATTTCCGGGTTTCTCATGGCAGAACCCGGAGAGTTCATCATCTCCGAAGAGATAAGGCCTCCACCAGAGTCTCCGCCGCAGATGCTGGCCCATCGCCCGGGTTATGGAATTCAGTCAAGGCCAAGCGGCTGTTCTGAACATCAACACCATTGAATCTCCTTTACACCTCTGCCTCCCCTAAGAAAAAAAACTTCTCCCCCAGGTTTGTGCGAAAGGTGTGATTGGAAAAGCAGAAATGAGGGCAGGGCGTCAATATTTTCTGAGTGAGACCCATTGATTATAAATTCCAGAGTGAATATCCCACCCAAGAGACTAAATATTGCAAGCGCTATGATTAAAAACGAGCAGTCCAGGATGGCGCTAATTTCAGTAATGCTTGTGATTAATAATTATAAGTCGGCGGGGGGTCTCTCTCCGGGCTGGTTACGCGCTGTAGGCATCGGAAACGGGAGCCTCCTTGAGCAAACTGGAATGAAAGAGACAGGATGGATATTACTTAGGAGAATTAGGCAAAGCTCTTAATCGGGGCAGTGACATCATTAACTCACTTTAGTAATCTTTAAAAGGTCCTTACCTAATCTTTGCCCAGCTTTGGAAAATTTATGCAATGCCTCCTTGGAGATTCTTTTGGTAGACAAATATACCTAGAAGCTACCACACGCAAAGGGAATCTAACGGGTTAGCTTGTCCGCTTGGAAAGTTTTGGGAATCTTTAGCCTGCTGTAAAGGCGATTGTCTGGACCGCTTCCACCCTCGCCAGAGATGAAATCCACTGTTGGAACTCTGAGGATTCAACGCCTCTGCAGGTAGTTGCGCAACGGAGGGAAGGACCGACCAGACACAATTTCAAGGGGTTTTTTTTGTACTGCTATGAACCGCGATTATTGTAGGCGATTCTGCAAACGGAATTAACTCGCGACTCAGTTGTCTTGGTGATAGTTGGTGTAACAACGTAAATATTGTTCCAGGGTTCTGTTCGTTCTTCCGACTCACCGGCCACTTTGAACGCGGGTAGGGCTGCATTGCCGGGCGGCCCCCAACAAGCCCAGGAAAGCTTTCCAGAACTTTGAAATGAATTGGGGCCCATGGGTCAGAGACCAATCTTAACGGGCGGAGTGGAGACGATAAATATGCTGAATGAACAGACGCTACCAACTTAGGAGCCGGGGATGAAGCACATGGGATGAAATGGGCTTGCATGGAAAATAAGTCCACCACCACCCACAAGACCGCGGTTGCCTTGACTTTCTGGCAAATCCGTAATAAAATCCATGGAGATGACTTCCCAGGCTGGAGGCCACCGGGAGAGGCTTCAACAGACCATGGGGTTTTCCCGAACGGATTTGGCTCTCGCGACAAACAGAGCAACCTTTGGATATATGCCTCAATGTCTTTATACATCGCCAAGCACTACCAAAATTGATGGCGGCCAAATGCAGAGTTCTTAAGGAAGCCAAAATGTCCAGCCGAAGGGCATCATGACAGGCCTCGAGAACCTGCTTACGGATGGGGAGACGCATTCAAATAACTGGCTTCCAAACACCATTCTCCAGGTGCATGCAATTGGGAGTCACCTTCCTCCGCTGGTGGCTCAAGCAAGAGTCTCCGGCCTCGAAGTTCTCGTGAGGGAAAGGAGAGATCAGGCTGGGAATGGGTGGAGAAGGAGGAGGACGCCTGAGATCGGAAAAGTGACAGCCAGCCCCAATTGGGAGGGGAGAGAACAGTGCGCCGGGATATCCTGTAGCTCCACCCTCCCCGGCAGGTATGAGTGCATCAGCCAGTTTATTGGTTTTCTCCGGGAAAAAAGTGGACAGTGAAAGAGAACGATGAAAAGAAATCGCCCAACGGAGTTGTTTCTATGGACATCTTGAGGGGGGGGTGGAAAGGGCGCCAAGTTCTTGTGATCCGACCCAAACTTGAAAGGTGTTTAGCCCTCCAGCCAGTGGTGGCGCTCAACTGAGAGCGCTTACTTTGATGGCCGCAGTCTCTTTATCCCCTACAGTCCAGTTGAGCTCACCGAGAATTTTTTTTTGATAAATAAGCACACGGCACGAAGCCTATCATCTTTATTTCTCTGCAACAGGGTCAGCATCTGCTTTTGTCCGAGGCATCCACGCGAACCACAAAAGGAAGATCTGGGTCAGGGTGTTTTAGGATAGGTTCTGCAGTAAAAGCCGATTTTAAATGTTGAAAGGCTGTCTGACATTCTTAGACCAAGAAAGAGGGCCCCGGCTTGGCAGCTTGTGGTCTTTACCCTTAGTGCGAAGAGGTCTGTGGAGTGGGAGAGTCAGTTCAGCTTAATTGGGGTATAAAGTCACGATAGAAATTAGCAAACCCTAGAAAGACTGGAGTTCCTTCCGATTGGTAGGGCAGGCCATTGGAGGACTGCTTCAATCTTAGTAGGTCCATTTTAGCCCTCGAAGAGATCCGGGTAACCCAAATAGTCGATGGAGGATTGGTGAAAACAACATTTAGAAAGTTTTGCAAAGAGGGAGTTGTTGAGCAAGCCGCTTAATACTTCCCGCATTCAAGGCTTCATGCTCCTCCATGGTTTGTGAATAAATTAAAACATCATCTAAGTACACCACTACTCCCTTGTATAATAATAAATCATGTAGAACTTTCGTTGATGAGGGCCATAAAAGTTCGGGGCCCCACTTAACCCGAATGGCATTATTAAGTATTCATACTGTCCAAATTTTGTGTTAAATGCAGCTTCAAATGTTCATAGCCTTCCTCGCAATCCTGGACTTGTAAGCTTCTTAAGTCCAACTTAGTAAAAAATAATGCCCCTGCTCCAATGCATCTAAAAGATCCTTGATTAAAAGGCAAAGGGTATTTATTGGACAGGGTAGAACCGCATTGAGTCCTCGGTAATCCGCTAAGCACAGAGCCTTAAAGACCCGGCCTTTTTTTAACAAATAATACAGGAGCAGCATGTGTGTGTTTGGTAGCTCGTCAGATGAACCCGCGAAAGGTTCTTGTCTAAGAAGGCACGGGGTTCCTTCTCCTCATTGGGACTCGGCGCGGTAGATTCTACCCTTGGGCAGTTGAGCCCTGGCTGTAATACGACTTTTGCAGTCAGTGTCTCTCATGGGGTGGCAATTGATCGCATTCTTGTTCTGAAATACTCTGGCTAAATCTTGGTAAGCCGGTGGAATGCCGGTAGATTCGGGAGCAACTGGAGCATGCACCGCTGACGAAGCCAGGGGGTGTGGGTCATTAGGAGGTGAGTTTTCCCAATTCATGTGTTCTCCTACAGGGAGGGCTCTCACAGTGAATTCCTAAGATCCGTTCTTTCCAGTCGAATTTTGGGTCTCATGCAACAACAACCATGGCATACGCGCCCAGGACTATGGAGAGTGCTTGGCCACTGGAGCCAAGAATAAACACTAATTTCTCTCCAATGGTCAGCGCAGAGCGAGGAGGACCGGGTTGGCGCTTTTGAACTGGGCCGTCCTTCGCCCCGAGAGGGCTGCCGCCCATTTGGGTGAAGCGGTATGGAGCTTAGCTTAGGGGACTGGCCTAGTCCAAGTTCCTCCGCCACTTGGGGGGCGCAAGATAAGCAATAGGAGCAATCTAGAATCTACTAAGGAGCTGGAGGCTATGATCACGAAAGTGTGCTTATGAAGGGTTGGCCAGAATCAGCTTTTGATCGTGAATGTGGGAGCTTGCACCTTCACTCACCGTGATCCGGAGTCGAACTCCATATCCATGGGGGGTATTGAGAGAGGCAAAGTCAAACGCTGCTTCCCCCCTCCCTTCTGTCAGCTTCACGGTAATCAGCTTTAGACGAGCCCGCTGGGCGGTATGCCCGATTTACGGTGGTTCAACTGGCAGATGGGGTGCGGCTGTGAGCTCGGAGCTGTTGGCTTCTGTTTTTTTCGGGCAGTTGGCAGCTAGATGACCCGTCCTCGCGTAGTAAAGACACAACCCTAAACGGGCGACGGGCGCCGGAGGTGGTTTCCTTCAGTAGAGGCTGCTACGGCTTAACTGCGCGAGAGTCGCCGCTGATTGGTCGCGAGCGGGCGGTTTTGGGCGTGGGCAGCCCCCCCGCGCCGGAAGCGTAATCCAAACGAAAGATCGCCACTTGAGATCCTAATTCAGTCCATTCAGCAATAGTCGCGGATCCGAATAATAAATGCGAACACCGTTTAGTTTGCCGTCGACGAATGCATCCGGTAGAAGTATTCACATTTCCGCGACGCGCTCAGGCCACTCAGGAGGGAGTCGAAAGCAGCCGCCGAGACGCATCGCAATTCACGGGCACCCGCAATTGAGGAAGGCCGCTGCCTTTGCTGGAATAGGATTTTGATGAATAGCGCGATGGCTTCCATTTTTCAGCAATCCCGGATCTTGGAAGCGAGTTTGTTCCTTAAGGCTTGGAGATGAACGCAGGCACCGCGATGTCGAGTATCACCTCCCCTTCGCAGGTCAAAAAAGAGTCACAAAACCAGTCGGGTTGCCGCTTCCATCCAACATGACAGAACCGACATGTCCCGGTGATTTTTCGCCGCTCAGACCGGCAATACAAATCGGCCATAGTCCTCCATGTGGAGCATCGAAAGTTCGCAGGATGAAGTAGGGGAGTTTGGAAGCAGTCCCATCGGAAGCGTGGCAGGTATTGGAGGTCTAGTAATATCCTCTCTCCATCGGCCCTCGGCCAGCTGGGGCCAGCGGTTAAAGCAGGTTGAGGCGGGCGGGCGCAGGGAGAACTGAATCGGTGGAGGTGGGGGCACTAACGCCCGGCCGCTGGTGCTTTCGGGTGGGAGCAGGTCTTTGAAAGGTGATAGCGAATCTGTGGTAGCAGGACCCAGAAGTTATTAAGCCTCTGTCGTCATGCTATTACCAGTAACGCGAGAACCCTGCTTGGGGCATCTTGTCCTGTTGCTTCTTCAGCTCCTTTCAAAGGCGCTAATTCTCTTTCGCTTGCAGTCAAGGCATCTTGAATGGCATGCAAAGCTGCGTTCTCTCATTCCAGCTCTGGCCAGTTCGCCTCATTGAATATTGCAGTTGTCTACACTTTATGCGCCGCGCATGGCCTAGCAACGCTTTCGCTGCTGACAGCTCTAAGTCCAAAGCGCTTGGAGTGTTCCAAGACCTTATCATGGACCGATAGATTCTGGCGTGTATAGCCGCCGCTAGTAACGCCTTTAGCACGGTCCACCCAGTTGGATTTCTTGCGCTGCTTTGTTCCCGTCCTTTGCAGGTTTTCACGCTTCTTGTTGCAGTTGCTCCCGTTCCCCTTCCCTCCCATAGCGCTGATGCTCACGGGCCCACATGCTTCCTGGGCATCTCGCAGTCGGCCCACTTCCTCATCCCAACTCTCTTTTGGACGGGAGGGGAAATAGGTCCGATGGGAAGGCAGGCTTTCTTGATTCCTCCTCATCGGAATGCAGCACCTCGCGTGTCCACCGGGCGACTCCGATCGGGTGCTCTCAGGTGCAGCTGCTTGATCCGGGGATCTGGGGGGTCCGGGATGTCGAGGAGCTGGTCGCGGATTCCTCCTAACTCGAGCATATAGTCCCGCTCTAACGGTAAATTTAGGACGGGCCCCAGTGCTATGCCACGGTGGATTCTTGGGTGCATCACCAAAATACGAGTCCAGGAATCGCTCATCGGACCTCCTGGGTTGCCGCGATGAAAAGTGGTTTCAGGCTCCATCTCCCCTCCGCGTGACAGGTTGCATCTGAGGTTTGAAATAACTACACGGAAACGGTAGGGTATCCAGTCCACGAGGCTACCGATCCATAGACAATAGCTTCCAAACGCACTCATGCAAGTCCACATGATCGCTTCGCCCCTCATCCCAATCCGGAGTAAGGGAAGCACTTCCGTATAATATCTTAGGAACGAGGAAAGAGTTACCAGCGCATCCGCTTCTCCGCCGGTTCTCTCCAATCCAGAAGGGAAAGCTTCGGAGCCCTCTTTGGGGGCTACCGCACCTTCCACAGGTTCAGAAATATTCAACCTCTCCATGCCGAGACACCAGAGGTCCGTTACACTGGGAAGATAGGTGAACTAGGATTCCTGCCACAATGTAAGGAATTCCATAGAAGCAGAAATAAAAGGCTTTTTGGTGTAAAAGACCGTTTATTCAGACATCCTAGAAAGCTCACGTACACGACGTGGCAGGAATAAAGTCTCCCGCCAGAAGCACAGGTTATAACTCTGTCCATCCCATCCCCGTTTCTCATATGGAACGGAGTTCTCTATCTCCCAAGAGATAAAGGCCTCCACTAGAGTCTCCACTGCAGATGCTGGCCCATCGGCCCGGTTATGGAAATTCGAATGTCATTAAGCGGCTGTTCTGAACATCAACACCATTGAATCCTTTACAGATTTTTGTAAACAGTCTTCTGGTCACTGATTAGCTGTAATGATATCAGTTTTTTGTCTATGATTAGAATGCAGTAACATTTATATCCACTGTCCTCTAAAAGAAATTGTGCTTCCTTGAACATTCTGCACTATGTGAAGTGTTCTTATGATGCTATAGGATGTAGCCGTACAATGAATAGTTCCTTTAATGAGACATTCTCAGAGTTTCTTTCCACGCCTTCCAGTAGGCTAAAGATCTAGTTCTGTGTTACTTGTTAATGTCTGACTGTACTGGGGAAAGTAACCATCACTCCAAACCCTATTGAACAGAAAACATTAAAAATATTTAGACTTGGACTATTTTTGCATTCTTCATTTTAAAAAAAATCTCATATGGCGTCATTTACATTCTTATTCACAACCAACAGTTAATCTGAAGTCCATCTATGGAATGGTTTCCGATGGGAACCTTTATGTACCACTGTACATTAGTTTAAGAGTATATCTGTTCGAACTAACAAGTATAACTATTAAATATGTATTATCTGATGTTTTTGACTATCTATGAATTTTCTTCTCCAGCTGCATATTCGGAATATCAGAGTAAAATTGTTAGACTTCATTTGACAAATCTGACAGGAAAGCAAGATGACATTTTAGTAAGGCTGATTTGGCACTGAGGCATTTAATGCCTGAATTGAGTGTCAGTTAATTTTTTCCCAATGGCAGAGGCTATACCCAAGGACGTAGGTAAGGGGGGGGGGGTGTTTCTCGGGTTCAACCCCCTCCCCATTGCATGTCCGAAGCTCCTCTTGGCTGTAGGATTTTTTTTTTAATTTTAAAGTGTTTTTTTCGGTTTTTTGGCCTGCAGAGTGCGGTTTTTTTAGTCTAGCAGCACCAAAATTTTAGGCTATTGTCAGGTGACACTCCTGATAATACCTGCCAGGTTTGTTGAAGTTTGGTTCAGGGGGTCCAAAGTTATGGACCCCCAAAGGGGGTGCCCCATCCCCCATTGTTTCCAGTGGGAGCTAATAGTAGATGGGGCTACCCTTTTGAGGGTCCGTATCTTTGGACCCCCTGAATAAAACTTCACTAAACCTGGCAGGTATTATCAGGATAGTCTCCTGCTGACACCACCCAGGTTTGGTGAAGGTTGGTTCAGGGGGTCCAAAGTTATGTTTCCAATGGGAGCTAATAGAAGATGGGGGCTACACCTTTGAAGGTCCATAACTTTGGACTCCCTGAACCAAACTTCACCGAACCTGGGTGGTATCAGCAGGAGAATCTAAAGATACCCTGAAAGTTTGGTGCTGCTAGCTTAACAATTGTATCCCTGACAGCAGGCACCCTCCAAATTTCCCCAGATTCTCCTTTTAAATCCACCCCCTTTGGCATAGATTTAAAGGGTGAATCTGGGGCCCCCAGATTAAACATTGAAAGTGATACTGTTTCAGGGTGGGGGATAATCCACCCCAAAACAGCATCACTTTCAATGTTGTTTTAACTGGGGACCCCAGATTCTCCCTTTAAGATGGATTTAAAAGGAGAATCTGGGCTCTCTAATTTAAACACCATTGAAAGTGATGCTGTTTGGGGGTGGATTCCAGCATCACAGCAGCAGCCCATGGGGGGGAGGCGCAAACCTCAGATTTTGCACCATTTTCCCTAGCTACCCCTCTGCCTGGAGGGGAGGGAGAAGGGACTGCCGGCTACCAGCTGGGAGCCCAGCCGGTGGGGGGGCAGGGGAGTCTGCCGTCCCTGGCCTCGGAGAGCTGCTTTTATAAGCACTGAGACCGGGGCAGGGCTTGGGGAGGTGTGGGCAGGTGGGGTCGTGGCCTTGCCCCCAAACCTCCCCCATAAAAATCTATACCTACATCACTGGCTATACCCAAAGATTCATAAACAGGATCTGAAACATTTACAGATAGAACCACCTGTGGAAATATGTAATTTATTTTCTGGTATTCCTGATGGGAGGAATTAGTTTATTCTAGAGTTTCAAAGTTATTTGAGGTTAATGGTCTTCCTATCCCTATTGTGTGCCCAATCAATGCCCTCGCCTTCTTAGTCTTTTGTTTTTTTCTGTAGCCTTGTTCATGCTCCATAAGGTATCATTCTCTTCCAGAATAGCTGCAATTTCCATCGCTTCTAAGTTGACAGATCCACAGCTTGGAGATTCCGTAGAGATTAGCAGATTGATCACCAAAAAAGAAATGAAGCAAACCAGGTATCAAAACAAATGCTGAACTGCAATGTGACTGCCGCTGACAGGAGGGGTTTCCAAACCTTTGCTGTTAAGCATTTGCTGTTAATGGTTGTTTAAAGTTTAAGTGCTTATCTGGACAGGTTACTTTGCAACATAGAAATTCATCATTGTGTCTTCAAGCTGGCTGCAGAGAACTGACTAGAAGGTTTTCAGAAGCTTCAGAGCTTGGAGTGCTCTCCCCATCTGGAGCAAAGGGTTCTCGCTGGATGGTAGCCTATATCTCCCACTGTGCATCCCCTCCCTCTAATAGTTTCCCCCAAAGCAAAAGTGTTTGCAGGCCATGCAGTTCCTTCAAGGTTGAAATGCTGATAAGAGCCAGGTGCTGTCTGGTTAGGGACAGGAAACATTACTGCAAGCCTCTAACAATGTAAAACTCCAGCATACTCGAGGAATCTTTAGTGCCACTGTCCCATGAACTTCCCTTGGTGCTCATGGCTGGGGTCTTGGCAGTACCTCCTCCCTCAGTTCTCTCTCTGCCACCGTGGTTTCAGCTGAGCATTGCATTTACATCAGAATTTTTCATTCATCCTCTTTTTCATTCATCCTCTTTGAAATGTTTTAAGTATGGAACAAACATGGCTCAAAATGGTGAGCATAATGAATGTCTTTTCCATTTCAGTGAGACTTGTGTCCCTGAGACATGCCTATCTTGCCGTCTTTTTACTTCAAAGGCCAGACATGAACACACCTCAAGGCTGAAGACTGGTTTGTGGGAAAAGTCTCTCACTTTGCTGGATACTCCCAAGGAGAAATGTTTAAAGAGGGCTCATACACTCTTTGTCACTCCGCAGTCCAAACAGCTGTGTCTAATCCAACTCCTGACTTGGCTTTCGTGGCCAAACGGACAACTTTTGAGTCCCTGTTAAAAAGAAGGTTCAGAACAACTCTCGATTTAATCTGTTGTCTCCTTGACATAATGACTTGTCGCCAGTGCGTCCGATCTGGTTCCCCATCACCATCCATCCACTGGAAGTCTCCTCTTGACATTCTGCAGCAGCATCTCCTTGATTCCCAGATTCTCCTGTTCGAGGTTGACAACCTCCTCAACATGGACCATCGATGTCCCCACCTAGACGGAGTCCTTTTTACAATGAGGTTGGAGTCTGGGGGCCTGTGGACATCTAAGCTCCTCCTCTCTTCAGCATTGAATCTCCTGTGATTGAGTCTGCTGTCAGAAAGAGTCTCCAGGTCCTTTGTCGTCCAAGGACATCCTTCCCTGGTAGAGAATCTTCTCCTCCTTCCTCAGAAGGTGAAATTTTTGAAGTTCCCTTTAGATCAAGGAAAATGATCAAGATCTGCAGCTTATTCATCTTTTCTGCAGCAAATTTCCATTCTCATTCCTGCCAATTTTCCTGTGGTTATTGTTCAGGGTTGCATTTGCCCTGATGGTCCCATTGGGATGTGTCTTCACAATGTCATACCTCTTCCCACCCATCTTCAAAGTTGATTGATAAGCAGCCTTTGACATCAAGTCATGGGAAGACTGCATCTACTTCACCACTTCTGACCTGGAGACAGTCTTCCTTCAGATTTGGAGGGAGTCTAAGCACCCCATTCCATCCTGCACTATGGAACCGATTGCTAAGCATTTTTTTTTAAAGAGACAAGCATGGCTCCAAGAAACTTTAGAATTGCCAACCACCAAACCATCATAGGTGAATATCAGCTACTCCTGTGGGAGACCATTTCCCCACACTTGTATCTCCTACCTGATGATGCCCGTGCCGAGGTGGCTGCCAGTCAAGCGGAGGCTGTTCTCCTCTCTCAGCAGGAGATAAATGCAGTTCCCTGCATTTATGCAGCTGAGGCTTCTGCTCACTCCTTGGCTTCTGCAATTCCCATTCGATGCCAGGCTTGACTCCATAATCCTGAGACATGAGCTAAAGTGGAGGATCTCCCTTTCGAGGGCACGTCTCTCTCTGCCTCCCAACATTTCTATGGGGGCAGAACCTGGCCTGCCTTTTGACTCCACCCCCACCCCGTTCTCTCACTCTGCCTCCATCTCCCCTTGGATATTGCTCTTCTCTGTCTCTCTGTCTCTCTCTGTGGTCAATTCTGCACAGCATAATGATAACAGGTTGCAGCTGTTATTTTTGAATCAGGTCCATTGTTCCCCTTGGCCTGGGTGCCCATTTTCCGTGAAGGAATGGAGTTGAGGTCAGGGGAAATAATCCATTTTCCTTCTGCCCTTTCTCCTGTTCTTTCGTTTTCCTTTGATGCTTGCAACTGTAGCTCAACTAGACGCAACCCTGGTCCTGGCCCATCGGTAGCTGGACACTATCACTGCGCTGGCCTTGAGACGCTCAACTCCTAAGCCTCCTTCTCTTTCTGCTGTAAGATTCTCACATTCCGTGGGAACCAGGGGGAAGGGGGTTATGGCGGGAAAACTACAGGGATAAATGTAACTGTTTTTCCATAGCCCACCAGAACTGGCTTTGCCAAAGCCAGGTACCAGCTGTGTCCAATAAAGACTTCTGATCTTGTTTATTGATTCCAGTTGAAGACCTGACACCAGGACAGTCTGAGTTTAGAACATCTTTGTAGATCTTCTAGAATCTTCTTCCAGGTTTCCCCATAGTTATCTTGAAATAAGTTATTCATTTGACTATTTATATTAACGCCTGAGTACTTGATTTTGTTAGTGGCAGCATCACAACCAGTTATCTCTTCAAAGTCTTTTGTTTCTTGTTTAGTTAGAAATCTTGTGATAATTTTTGTTTCGGAAGGATTTATTTTGAATCCAGCAAATTGTCCATATTGTTTTATCTGCTCCATCAAATGTTTTATTGAAAAGTTGAGGTTGGATATTGCCAGTACTACATCGTCTGCATAACTTTTCATCTTGAATTCTTTTCCATATACTTTAAGACTTGTGGTTTTTGGATCTTGTCTGATCCTGGTTTCCAGAAATTCTAAAGCTTATATGAATAGTAATGGTGATAATGGGCATCTTGTTCCTTTTTCCATTTATATCTCTTCTGTCAAGAAACCGTTGATTAGAATTCTCGCTTTTTGTCTAGCATGTATTCTTTGTATTCATTCAAAAAATCTGGGACCACAGTTTACATGTTTAACATGAATTTCCAGGAAATATTTTTGAAAGCTTTCTCTTCAGCAGTTCCCCACACTTGATGTCAGAAGGGCACTCCTTTTTATTTAAGTTATAAAGTTCTTTTAAACAAGACAATAATGTGTTTGTTTGTTTTAAGGGACCTAAGAAAGGCAAAGCTGCTTCTTCACGAACCATTTCTAGATGAGTAGTTTCTGCAACTGAATTGGCAAAATAGCAATTCTAAGGTTAAGGCTCGTTCCACCAAGGCTCAAGCATCATGTCCTTGCCAGAGTTGATCTCGGGATGTGTGTAAGGGGATGCCCTGGCCTGCATTGTTCATGTTCCTCCATTGAAGTGAATTCCAGGAGAGATGCAGCTGTTAGGAGAACAGTTTTACAATCATTGTTTTGTTGACAAAGCTCACACCCACCTCCATGGTATTTTGTTTCTTTCCCATGAAGGACTGCAGGGAAGAAATGATGGTGAAAACAAAGTTGCACTTACCTGTAACTGTTGTTCATCACATCTCTTCTATGCACCCATGCATCCCTCCCTCCTTTCCCTACTGAGAACTGCCATTTGCCTGCTTGGAGCTTCAAGAAATGAGGGAGGAGCACTCTCCTCACCCCTTCACGTTACCATGTGGGTGGGAAACCAGCCTGCTCTCGGCTCTGGACAGGAGGGGGAGTGCTCCAAGCACTCTGAAGCTGTTGGAAGCTTTTGAGACAGTTCTCCACAGCCAGCCTCAGCCTGCACCATTCCATGTGTGCCTTCAGAGAAGACGCCCTACGAGCAACAGGTACAGGTACGTGCAGCTTTGTTTTCTCTTTAGTATTTGACTGTTGGTAGTTATTCTAGAGCTGGAGTGCTTCTGTGGGAGGTTGGGAAAGCTGCTTCATGAAGAATTAACCGTTTCAGAGCCAGGGCCTAAACAGTATCAGATGCGCTGTGGGGAAGATTCTTTCTGCATACCCAGTAGCTTTATAAATCATAGCATTGTAATTGTCAGCCTTGATTCTTGTTGGGAAGACTTTTTTTTAAGGGGGTGTGACGGCAGAGTATTCGGAGGAATGTAATTGCTTTCTGCAATCTGCACTTTTTGTTTATGTAGGCTGCAGTGTGATGAAGAATGTTTGGCGCTGGAAAGGAATCGGTAGGCAACGACCTTTGTCATTTGTTTTTGATCGGCTCACAAGTTAACTTCTGTTTTGGGGATGTGTAAAAACAACCATCTAGAAGAATCAGATTATTACAAAAGAGTAAGCAAGATAGTGTCGTCACGGTGTGCTACAGTCCCCTTGCTCATTACCTGATGTAATTCTGTAATTCCTGAAATTATCATTCGAAAGAACCCAGGATACAGTAGAAACTATTTCAGGAAGAGCGTAGAGATTCAAATGATGTGGCATGGAGAAGGAGGCTAAAGAAGTCTTGTACAACATATAACAAGGCTTTAAAAGTATTTCACTGCAGTCAAATGATGCAATGTGGTTGGATTTAAATTGAACATTTAATGTTTTCAATCAGGCGATTTGCTGAGGCTCTCCATATCGATGACAGTTCTGACCCTTTTAATGTTCGTTCCTCTGTACCCAAATACAGTGATACCTTGAAAGAGGATGGGAGGTAAGTAGTATCACCTGGCTCAGGATCTTGTGTGTGCTCCAGAGAGCGCAGAGTGTTTCTGCACAAGTGGGCTTTCCTGTTGATTTCAGTGTGAAGAGCTGATGGTTGGAGAGTTGTTCTGGATTTTAATTTAGCTATTGCTGGCTCATCCCAAGAATTCCATTTAATGCTCACGCTGATCTGTTTGTGATGCACCTTGTCCACGCATGCATCGGATTGGGTAATCTGCTTTGATGCTTCCTCCCCCCGCCCCCCTTGGTGTTTTCTCCCGTGAGGTTGGGTGGAGCCTCAAAGCCTCAGCTCATGTGGCAGTATCCTTAAATGCAAAACTGTCCCATCATCTGCAAAGCAAGATTATGTGCAGTTTAAAGTTGAAAGGAGACTTATGGCCTGGGTGTGTGTGTGTGTGTGTGTGTGATGTGTCTGAACCTTTGCTGCTTCTGCTCTGCATCCACTTCTAGTATGAACCATGATTGTAGTAGCTCCAGAAAGCCCCACTTGTGGGCTCCTTTTGAGCTTCAAATTTTGCCCTTGCTTTACTCATGATTAAGACTGACACCCACTTTAAAAGTGCAACATCAAACTTTTCCTGAATATCATCATTAGGGTAATCTGCTAATGCACAGAAAACAGTTTGACGCTTTTGAAATCTAGAAGATACATTTCTTCTTCCCCAACATCCTGTGTTTTTCTTCTTCTTCTTCTTCTTCTTCTTCTTCTTCTTCTTATTATTATTATTATTATTATTATTATTATTATTATTATTATTATTATTATTATTATTATTATTATTATTATTATTATTATTATTACAAAACAGTTATACACAGCAAACAAGATCAATATGCTGGATTTTGTATTACATCACACGTCGGACACTTTCCAAGCATCTAGGACTGTGTGATGTATCGACGAATAATGCGTGCAGAGCCGAGTAGGGTGGCCTTTTGCAGCTGACATATGGTGATTTTGTCAGCGCCAATTGTTTTTAAGTGCCGTTCAAGATCTTTAGGCACTGCACCCAGTGTGCCAATCACCACTGGGACCACCTTTACTGGTTTGTGCCAGAGTCTTTGTAGTTCAATCCTTAAATCCTCATATCGTGTAAGTTTTTCCAGTTGCTTTTTTATTATTATTATTATTATTAATAATAATAATATTTTATTTTATTATTATTTTGCTTTATTATTATTATTATTATTATTATTATTATTATTATTATTATTATTATTATTATTATTATTATTATTATTATTATTATTGCTGTCAGGTCACACCATAGGGCAACCCCATATGGTTTTCAAGGCAAAAGACTTTCAGAATAGAATAGAATAGAATAGAATAGAATAGAATAGAATAGAATAGAATAGAATAGAATCTTTATTGGCCAAGTGTGATTGGACACACAAGGAATTTGTCTCCGGTGCATATGCTCTCAGTGTACATAAAAGAAAATACATTTGTCAAGAATCATAAGGTACAGCACTTAATGATTGTCATATAGGTCTAGTAAGCAATCAGGAAACAATCAATAGTAATAAAAACATAAAATGTAAAATCATAAAATAAAATGAAATGTCAGCACAGGCTATAGTCATACAGTCATAATTGGGAGGAGATGGGTAATAGGAATGATGAAAAAAGTAGTGCAGTAATTATATAATAAATATATAATAAATAGTTTGACATTATCGAGGGAATTATTTGTTTAACAGAGTGATGGCATTCGGGAAAAAACTGTTCTTATGTCTAGTTGTCTTGGTGTGCAGTGGTTTGCTATCACTTGACTTCACAATATTCTTCTGGTGGGGGATCCCAAGGGGGGAAATCTCCCACCTCCCTATATCCAATAGCACTGGTGCATGCGCAGACACTCACACACATGTGTGAGTGTGTGTAACCTTTTGGGGAGTTCTCTTCAGTTGTTCCACCATGTTCCTCTACAGTAAATGTTTTACTGAATCAGTTTAGACAACTGAAGTGTTCCCATGTTAGGTCTTGGAACTTTAACCCAAAAACAAACTCCAAATAATAATCAGCAGCCTTTATTGAAGAGCTGGTCAAGCACCACACTTGGCGAAGCCAGTTCTGCTGAACTTGGCATCTCAGGTCCCATATACCCCCCTTCCCGAATTCCCAGAGACAGCATATGGGGCCGAAAGTATGAAAGTATGCCCAGTCGCGAGGTCAGCAACAAATAGCAGAGGAGCCACCTGGTCTCCTGCCCACGACAAGATAACAGTCATAGCTCTTTTCTCACGGGGTAAGCGAGACAGGGGAGGCCTACTTTACTACAAAGCATGAAAAGCAACATAGGTCAAGGAAAGAATGCATTGATGGCAGTGGTTACATATAACAGAGCTGGTTACATATAACAAAAAGAGACATTGAGTTACTTACAGCTGATTACATTGATTGAATAATGCACCCATTCTACTCAGATAAGCATCCCCCTGACATCCTGCTCCCTTTACTCTGTTTTACCTCCAATAAACATGCAAGAAGCTTTTTAAAAGTTTAACAAACAGTAGAATTGTATTAAAAACTTCAGGGTTCTGGATTAGGAGAGAACTTTGTCAACAAGGCATGAAACAGCGTTTTTTTACAGGTATCCAGATGTTTCAGTGTTTGGCACAGGTGGTAATTGGCTTTTTGAAAAGCCAATTTGTAACAGATTTCTTAATGCTTTGGAATATGATGGACTTTCAAGATGATTCACAACTAGCAACCAGAGATTCTTGCGCCTGTAAACTGAACGGAATGGAGTATCTCCACAACTTTTTTAAGTACAATTCAAAGACCTTTATTAGGCATATTATTTCCACAACTTGCTTTTCCCTTCCAGACTTCTCAAACCACAAGTTTAGTTCACATCCTACCAAAGTACTGGGAATGGGAAATCCTTCTCACACAGGCGATGTGATTTTCCCTCCTGGCTAGAAAATGGTCCCTCTGTGATCAAACCTCTTCCTAAGTCAGTTCCCTCGGTTCTCCCCACTCTGTCCAGAAGACAAACTACTTCTGTTGTAAGAACCTGAACTAGGAATTTTTCTCTCCCTAGGAGTAAATTCCCTTCTTGGCTACAGCAGGGTCTCTCTTCCCCAACACTCTCTTCCCATCTAAACCACAGGTCTTTCAGAGACTCTAAACACATCTGCTGACTCTGGATCACAGAACTGAACTACTTCAAATTTTGTCTGAAGCTCTGACTCCTTCTAACATTCTACTCACTCCCATTTGTTCCTCGTGCAATCAGCCTCAGTGAGGGGTTAACACTTTACAGTCTGACTTTTCTGCCTCTGCCTGCTCCTGAGGTCCTGCTCCCATCCAAATACTAACCAGAGTGGACCCTACTTAGCTTCTAAAATCTGACAAGATCAAGCTAGGCTGTCTTTTCAAAGATATGTCATCAGAAACAAGGAACATCAGCACAGAGTTAAGATGAAAGGAACCTGCAGTGAAAATGTTGCGCTGTCTGCTCCAGGGAGGACTATTTGCCCTTTCCTGTGATCAACATGCTTTTCTTTGAACCTATTTCTCTTTGGAGAAATAGCTGTGAAAATCTAATCATGACAAAATTATGAAAAAAATTATGAAAAAATTATAAAATCTCAGAGCAATCGTTTTGTTTAGCAGAAGGAAAGTGTTGTCTAAATTGGGGAGGAAGAGACAACTGTGAACAAAATGTGCAGAAAAATATTGGCCCCAAAATTTACTATGATGAAATGGTATATACAGTAAAACATGAAACATTTTGACACATTTAAATTATCCAGGAAAACTGCTTATTAGTCTGCTTCAGTTATTACAGTAGCCGTTGTTGGTAGTGAATTATATTCTTCATTATTTCAGAAAGGATTTAAAGTTTGTCAGTGAAACTGAGAAGGAAATGAAAGTCCTCATAGAAGCTGTAAATAAGGTTAGTAAAAGAAGTCTGTGTATTCCCAAACGTGTTAATGTTAAAAGCTACATATAGTTATCACTTTTTTAAAATGCTGTTTTGTACAGAATTACTGTAAAGAAGGAAGAATCACCTCTAAATGTGAATATTTAAAGTATAAACTTGCATCAGCTTCATTGTCATAAACTATTTTGACAAAGATTTTATTGTGTTAGTTGATGATTATACAATATACAATACTTGCTCATCAGTTGCTGTCCTTTTTAACTATGTGTAATTCTTCCTACTTTGCCAAGTAGGCTTCTTCATAATGGAATTTTGTAACAGAAATGACAGGCTAGCCCAGGGGTAGGGAACCTGCGGCTCTCCAGATGTTCAGGAACTGCAATTCCCATCAGCGTCTGTCAGCAAGGCCAATTGGCCATGCTGGTAGGGGCTGATGGGAATTGTAGTTCCTGAACATCTGGAGAGCCGCAGGTTCCCTACCCCTGGGCTAGACCCAGTAATGTGAAGCTGATGAAGCGAGATGTCCTCACCTCTCCGTTCCTATTGCAGCCTGCTGAGTCCCCCCCCCCCTCCCATTTTGCTTGGGGGAAAGTGTCAAAAGACCTTCACAGGAAAAGTGTGGATATGCCTAGAGCAGTGGAAGTTGGCAGGAATCTCCACCAACACAGCTGCTATTCCACTGATGTATCTACTTTTTATCTGGCTAAATGGCATGTTTGCATCTCACCCAGAGCCCTGCATTTCTCTCTAATTTTCATAAGGTTGTCATGTCTTTCTTGGCCTAATGTAGAGCAAGCACACCAAGAAGAGTCACTGCTTCCCACCCATGAACAGAGAACATCGCAGAATCATCCATGAGCTCGCCCAGGCATACGGCATTGAGAGTGTGAGCTATGATAACGAACCAAAGCGCAATGTTGTTATCAGTGCGGTGAAGTATGTTGTTCCATTTTCTTGTTATAAGTGGCAAAATAATCAACTTTAATAATTGATTAATATTAGTATTTAATATATTTCCGGAAGTAATTTTTTGCATTTACAATCAATACCTTGCCCATTCTTTGAGTGTTAGATATTTTTGAAAATAGTGTTTTGCTGTTGAATACGAAAATTGCTGAGACTTCCCATAGAAAACACTGCCCATTTTATTCAGTTCCTACATTTTACTTGATCACCTCTTATGTTTTTATATGTAACTAGCGGGGCCTGGCTATGCGTTGCTGTGGCTTATTGTGGTGAAATGGGAAAGGAACAGTAGCAGCAAATCAGTTGCAGAGGCCAGCAGTACGTGCTCATGGAAACACGCAGGCTGATACTGTGCAATGTCATTGATGTGTGTGACCGCATCCTCCCTCTTCTCTTCCCTTACATGGCACCCCTCCCACTACCTCCCTCCCCTTTCCCTTTGCTAGAGTGGATGGGTCATATCCAGATGCTGTGCCCCCTCCCTGCCCTCCCTTGCATGCCACCCCTCACTCTCTCCCCTCCCTAACTTCTCTTCCCTTGCATGCCTCCCCCTCCGCCCCTTCCCTCTCCCACCCTCTCTTCCCTTGCATGCCACCCCTCCCCCTCCCTCCCTCCCTCCCTTCTGTCTCCCTCTGCTAGGGTGGGTGGGTCATATCCAGATGCTGGGCCTGCTCCCTCCCCTCCCTTGCATGCTACCCCTCACTCTCTGTCCCCTCCCTCACTTCTCTTCCCTTTCATGCCTCCCGAGTAAGTGTCTATGAAATTTTCAGAGCGTTTGGGCCAGCAGGTGCGGGGTTATTCTCGAAGCAACAAATGCATGGTTCCATTTTTATATATATAGATTACGGGTATAGTCATTAGGAGTAGTGGCTGTTAATGAATTTATGCTCTATAAAGCTTTTAAATCTCCTTTTAAAGCCATCTACGCTAACACCTGTCACTACATCTTTTGGCAACTAGTGTTACAGTATCCAAAATACCTGTCACATCTTGAGAGCAGACAAGTAGATCAAACTGATCTAATCTGACAGCTGCTCCTCCCAGCACTTTGTCAGAACCAGCTGAAACCAGTCAGCTGTTCTTGGTTATGATTGGTTACTTGTTATATAAAAGCAGTGCTTGCTTACCAGCACTAGCTCTTAGGGTTTACCTGTTGCTGCAGGGCATGCTGCCCGTTTGCTGTTGGAGTTCCTGTATGCACTGTAAATATCTGCACTGGTGATAAAGTTTTTCCTCACAGTTAAACTTCTGTGTGCAGTGGTAATTGCTTTCAGCTGTGCTCAGCCAGTGCTTAGCCGCACCTTGCTGGCCTCTGTAGCAGGCTTTCTCTTGCGTAAATTCAACTCTGTGACAACTAGTTCCACATGTGAAGAAGTGTGTCATCGGTTCTGAATCTGTTACCAATCACCTGCACTGGGTGCCCCGGAGTTCTAGTAGTTTATGGAAGTGGGGAAAAAATCTATCCATTTTCTCCAGCTCATGCATATAATTTTATAAGCTGCTGTCATGCTTAGTCCTGTTTTATAAGCTGCTGTCATGCCTTTTGTTCTGAACAGAAAAGCTCCAAATGCTTACGGGCCGGGTGCTCCCAACCGCTGAATGAGCTTGGATACTCTGTCCTGCACTTTCTGGTATTCAGAAACCAGAACTGTACACAATATTTCATTTGTGCATTCACCACAGAATCCATGAGGGCATTACAGCTTTGTCCTTTTGAAGTCATAACAATCCCCAGCATGGAGTTTGCATGTTTTACTTCTGCCACATACACATTGAGTTATATGGTTACAACCCCACAATCTCCTTAGCCCCTTCCTGCTTGAAACCCATCAGCATATATTCAAACACAGTAATGTTTGTCCTACTGTGCATTGCCTTACACCAGCCTCCATTGAATATCATTGACTGTCATTGCCTGTTGAGCTGATTTTGAGAGAGGCTTCTGGACTGCTTCAAAATCAGCCTCTGTTTTCACCATCCTGAATAATTTGGTGTCATCTGTAGATCTAGCCACTATCCTCCTTGCCTCCCGTTCTAGATCATTTAAATTATTAGAGCAGATTAAATCATTCTGAGTCCATTAGTGATCTGGTGGACCTCACTGCTCACTGCCTTCCTTTGGGAGAAATGGGCAGGACTCTGCAGAAGCAGCAGGGAAAGGTTATAAATAAATGGGGGGGGGGGAGAGAGAGAGAGAGAGAGAACTCCTATCTGCTTCCTGTTTAACCAGAGTTTAATCTATAGGAGGAAGTGTCCTCTTATCCCATGACTGCTAAATTTGCTCGGGGTCTCTACTGGGGGCTTTGTCAAAAGAGTCATGAACGCTGTAGAAGTTTTCACATATGATAGGGAGGACCAATATGAGTATTATGGTCTACTCAGGGTCTTCTCCCTAATTCTGGGCTAAGGGTTTTTGTAGAATTGTGTGTCTTTTCATATCAAAAAAGCCCCATTGTCTGTGACTCAGAGGGTGGGGTTTTTTGTCATTTAATTTCTCTACGTAACACAAGTGCTCATGAGTATTTCCACACAATGCATATCATGATAAAACGAGAAGAAAACTGCTTGTTTCCAAATAAGAATAAACTACACAGACATAAAAAGGTGTTTAGTTACAGACATGACGGGACAGATTTCACTGATATTATGACTTCTTTTTTCCAGAGGGAAATCAGTTTGTCCGACAGTTTCTCTGACATCTCTGCTTACCAAGGAGAGGCAGAACAGATTTCCACCTCCTATTCCTCATCACAAGCAGTCAGAGAAGTAAGTCCTCCTCCATTCAAGGATTCTTGTTAAACCTATTCTGGTTTTGACTGTATTAATAAATGAGGATGAAACCTCGCCTTTCATAGAAAGGGAAGTACCATGGTACATTTACTAGAAGTACCACTGGAATTTGCTGTTGGTGAATTCATGTATGAGTTGTATGCTGTGGTGCCAAAATAAATGTTCTCCTGAATGCAGGACATCCAGTGTGGCGCTTCCCCTCCTCACCCAGGGCTCCTGGGCTGTGGTTCCTTCCCTCCCGCCCTTTCCTGGGGCTTGTCTCCCCAGAGGTGTCTTTTTCCAATTGGCCCGAGGGGCCAAGAAATAGTTTAGCCCACAGGGCGCCTGCTGTTTTAGGCAGCCCGTCCCTGGCTTCACAGCCTTCCCATCCAATCCCTGTGAGTGCAGGAGATGGATCTGCTGCAGTTGCCTCACTGACAGCTGGACCCAAGCTGCAAAGGGCTGGCACGCCCTGCCCAATTACCTCACTGGGCTAGAGTCAGTTCCCCAGTCTGAGCTGCCTTTGGCCTGCCCACCCGGCCCCACCTTGCCACTCCCTCCCGTTCTCCCCACCATCACCAACAAGTCCCCTCCCAGGACCCTGCTGCAGCAGCAGCTCCAGCGTGTTGTTGCCTCCCTCCTTAAATGCCTTTCCGGCCCTCAAATTCCTCCCCCTCCCCAGCTGAGGCCACTCTAAGCCCTGTTGGACGGGCTCAGCTGCGCTCCGAGCGTGGCAGAGGCTACGGCCCTGCTCATTTTCCCTGCGCGCCACCGAGCCCCCGCCCTGTTTCCCCATCGCCTCTTCGACCCGGCCCCGCTTTGCCTCGTCACTCACTTCCGCCTTGATCGCGTCGACATTTCGACCGACCGGCGAGGTTCCCGCCTGACCGCCCGAACACGCAAGTCCGGGCAAGGTGGCAGCGGGAGCCCCGGCCACGTCCGGACATCCAGTAGTTGTCATTTGATTCTGATCTTGGTGTGACATTCTTTTTATTGGTTTGTTTGTTTATGGGTTCAGGGAGGCTTTCAATATAAAATAAAATCAGTATAATAAATATACAACCTGCAGTAGTCTCTGATAATTCAATCCAAATGGCATTAAAAACTAACAAAACAGCCAATTCCCCATACTACACAGTTATATCAATTTAAGGAAATAACAACAGAATAAAAGAAGGGGAAAGGGAAGAAGAAGACCGGCTAAATGCAGTACCTTTGCTGCCTCAACCATAGCCCTGGTGGAAGAGCTCTGTCTTACAGGCCCTGCATGGCCGGGGTCTCCTCCAAAGAGTATCCCACCAGACTTGATATTTGTTTGATCTGGTCAAATGATCTGTCAGTTGGATCCTAGTTATTTTGAATGAATTATGTGCATGGGTGACAGTTTTTAAGGACTCTTAAAATATTAACTGAACAGTACAGAAATGTGGTTTTGAAGGTGGGAGAGCACTCACAATGGCATTAAGGGAGAGTACGAAACTTCAGTAGAAATAGAAATTAGAGTTACATAAGTTCTTTTAATGTAAATTTGTAAGTTGGACTTTTCTAGGGTTTCTTTAGTAGAAGTTATACTGGTTTGTCTCTCAGTTGCTGAACAGTGGTATAATGTATTTTACTTTTTTATATACTTAAGACTTTTATTGCATAGTGACAGAATAGCAGAGAGACCTGAATTTATTTTATTATTGAGGTTGGTGGAATAATGAACCTCTTCTGTTATTTGATAGTACTTATTCAATTATTTTGATGTTTTATCTATTGCATTGAGTGTTATGGGGTAATTTCTTTTCTGAAACCTTGCCAACTTTGAATTATGCTTGTATTTTTTCAGTTTCAGTTAATTGTTACAGCCATCAACCAGCATAAAAGAACAACAGAGTGTTAAAAATATAAATTTAAGCAGAATTTCAAAATCCAAAATACAACTTATGGTATACAGACAGTATAGGGGACAAAAACCCAATGGCAGGCTTTTATCTTTTAATAAAAATTTAATCAGAACTCTGAATAGTTGCACATTGCAACTGTCTGGGAGAAGCCCCAGTTCTGGGGGTACCTGCCTCCTAGCTGCTTCCTTGCTGTCTGCTGGGTGCTCCATTCCCATGGGGAGAGGGAGAGGAAACGTCCAGCCAGCGGAGGAGGTCTCTTACTGCCATAGTTTGAGGTCTGTGAACTATCTGTCCACTTGGCAGTTTCACCACAGAGGCTCAGCTTGCAACTGTCATCTTCATAAGGTACTAATGTAGGTAGAGGTGATGCCTGCCTGCTTGCCTGCCTCATACCAGGTAATGACTAACTGCCACACTCACAGTGTTGTTTCCTCCAGAGAGCCAGACTTTATTGGGGACAATGGCTACGTCACTGCATGGGGCACCCCTCTTCCATGGGCACTGCTGACTGCCAAGCATTACTATGCTGACTGGTTTCCACTTTTGTGAGACATTACAGAGTTGACCAACAGCTGTCAGCAGAAGCAGCGTTTGGGAGGAGAGTCTTTCAGCAGGTACTACCCTAGGATATTTGACATGTTGGACTCACTTCTCTTCAGTGGGGCGAAGTCATCCAAGATTCCCACCCTAGTGAGGAGATAGTTGGGGCAGTGCTTTTGTGTGCCTGGATAGGGAAGCTTCTTACCGGCCAGAGGAGCTGCAAAATATTGGCATGGCCTGAACAATTGGAGATGGAACCTAACCAGCTTGAATGACTTTGCCCCGCGGAAGACAAGACAACTTCATGGAGAAGGCAACTAGATGGAAAGTCCAACCTGTCTTTTTCCCATTAAAGACTGTCTTCTCCCTGAGGCACTGTATCCCTTGGTAAGGTCAAACCTGCTTTTTTGTATTTAAAAAGTCTTCAGATTTTTCAGAACATTCATCATATTTCACTGTGCTTATTTCAGGTATGGGAATAACAACTTGGAACAAATCTTCAAAGATGAACCTGTGATTGACTACTTTGATGTACAAGACTGAAATAATGAATTGTAATTTTGAAGTAGAGCTACTTTGTGATCTGGACCATTTTATCAAAGTGCATTCTACTGAGTTGAATTCAAAATCCATTATGGAACCAGAGGATGAAAACAGTTTGGTCATTGTGACAAAAAAGAAAATTTGCAATCAATGTTATATTTTTGGGTGGATCATCCCATTTGTCAGAGGGAGGCAGTATATCCACAAGCATTAAGTATGTCCTTCTGAGAACTCAGAGTAATTTGTATCTGCTAGAAATTAAGAAATCAGGATATAACACTTTCACCTGCATTGTATGAGTTGATTCTATCTCATTGGGGAAACCTGCTGCTTGTTCTGATACCATTAATAACTTTCAGTTGAACGAAACAAGTAGATTAACTGTTATTAAGTAACGTGAACAGTGAAGATTTATATAGACAAACCCAGTTGAAAATCAGCTTTTTCCAAGGCATTTTCTCCTGGCAGTTGTATTATCCTGCAGTTTTGTCACTGGTATGATTGAACATTGGTTTGTACCAACAGTTTCTAATATTGAATTGCTTCTGCCACAGATCCTCCTTCCTTTGGCAGGGCTTGGAAAACTGCTCTTTGTCATTTTTGGGTATGAACTTGGGGTTTCAACTGAAGAGTTTTTTAAAATGGAAAACTTTCTCTTGGATTTATTCTTTAGTTCTGCTAACAACGTAGCATTCAGGTTGTGCTTGACTTGAGGTGATAAATAACATTGCATTTATAGCAGTGCTTTTCAGCAAGAAAGAGAATGTTGCATTCTGACAGTGTATGAGGCAGCCACTGAACGTGCCTGTTGCACATCCATGGAAATGGCCAAAGGTCATTCTGGTCCCTCAGGAGGTGTCAGAGAGGAGCTGTAGTGAAACTGCCTCTCCTTATGTAAGGGTCAAATAAATGCCATATTTTATATCCGAGTCTCTTTGTAGGCTTCTGACAGTACAGTGTTTCCATGGCTGTTCTCATTACAGACGGAAGGTAGTTTCAGTGGAGGTAGTGGTGGAGTCTGTTGTGCTTGTTTTATTGCAGTTGAACTTTGCCTTTACACGGAACATCTGAGGCAGCCTCTGATAGGCGTGCAAGAGAACCTGAAGTGTCTGTCTTGAGAGCAAATGCAGTGGAAGCTCTTGGTGCATTAGAACTTGGTGACATGAATGAGCTGTCTTGCTAATAATAGTGACGCAAGAAAGAGGCAGAGACACCTTACTCTCAGCTAAACCCAGGTGCTAGTGGAGATTCGACATTATGGTCTGTCTAAATCTAAAATAATTCGCTTTTCCCAAATTTCGTTTCCTGCCATTCATGTATAAAACTTTACTCGCCCAGGACAGTACAAAAATACCTGAATCTTCACAAAATTGTGCCTTTTTCAAATATTTCCAAAGGAGAAAACAAACTCCCTTTAAAAAAGAAAAAGTCACGTGCAGTGGAACAGTCGCCCCGTCCAGTCGCCGGTTGTCCTGCTGGTGGGGCTTTGCACAAACATCAGCTGTTGTCAATTCTCTTTCTCTCTCACACATACGCAGGACACCAGTGCAGGTGAGCCAGCAAGCCCATGTAAATGCAAACCATTCCATGCAATGCAAACCTCCCAGATCTCTGCACGGGGCAGAGGTTGATCCCCTTCCCATCTGTCCCCTGATTGGGTGGGGTTTGTGAATCCACACAGGTGCTACTGCAAGGTGTCCTTATTCATGTGGCTGTCTCTTGAGCTGGACCCATGTTTCCAGAAGCCGGTGTTGGTGTCTGTGCCTGTGGATGGTTGTTTTCAAGCGATTGGTCCTGCTGTTGCTGAGCGGAAGGTGCCCTGTCTGCATTAAAGAGTTAATATGCGCTTTCAGTTGCTGCTTTTGCACATACAGTGTGTCTTACTGGGAACTGAACTCTCAGCTGTAGTTTTTAAATCACCTGTTTTCTTGGTGAAGAAAGTATTCTTTATACTATTCTTGTTTGGTTTCTAGTTTTTGATAACCAAAATGGAGTGGGGAAAGCCTTTTATGTGCTTATGAATAAGGTACTTGGATTTATCCTTGCAAGCAGCACAGGTGGAATTTTAGGAATTTTAGCTTAGGAATAGTTCCATATATTCAATTGCTCTGATTATTCAGTGCTGTATGTACATTGATCTGTGTGTATCTAAAATTTGTGGAAACTGCTATGGAGACCATTCCTTATGCCATTTTTCATGATGTACTTCATGATGAAGTGAAATTAATAGATTTAAGACCTTGTTATTTTATTTGTGGAATTTTTGCCCATTTGCGCGCACCTGTGCTCACTTGCCTGCTTGCTTTCAAGTTCAGTGGTGTAATAAATTACTACATATTACTAAATTACTATATAAATCTGTAATAAATTTCCAAGTTTAAAGTGCTATTTTGCATTTACTTGGTAGATTTTTGTGACACATATACACACAAATGTAGAGACAGCTAAAAAGCCACAGAAAGCCAGCTGTGAGATAAATAGGGAGGTCTTCAGATCTTTGGTGGTTGTCATGACCTGTATTATTAAAACATAACAAAATACTTTACACCTGTTGTCATTCCTTTTATTCTAAACATGACTTACCTTTGGAAAATAATGGGCCTCCTTCAACATCACCAAACGCTAGTCATGATATGGAGGGGGCAGAGGGTTGTCTGGGCTTTCAGCAAATTTCTGTTCTTCACCAATTGGTATCACTGCATGGATGTAAGCAGAGGTGGGATCCAGCAGGTTCTCACCAGTTCCCGAGAGTGGGTTACTAATTATTTGTGTGTGCCGAGAGGGGGTTACTAATTGGGTCTGCTTTTCTGTTAGAAATTCTATTAGGTCCAAAAATCATAAAGTCCTGTTGTTTCCTATGTGGCTGGTTAGCGACGGTAGAAAATGGGATAACTCTCCCTGTTGGGCTGTTTTAAAAACATGTTTTAGAAATATGGTAAAGTTCTTTGTTTAAGGAAAGTATCCTTTTGATTTCTAGAAACAAAATTAAGTATTTGAAAGTATTAAGTATTTGACAGGCAGTCAATTAGAGGAGAAGTCGTTGTTTCTGTTGGCAGCAGACGATAGGACTTGCTATAATGAGTTTAAATTATGGACAGAAAGATACCAGCTGGAAATTAGGAACTTTTTTTTACAGTAAGAGTTTTTTACAGTAACAGAGAAATTATTAATGCCCCGCCCTGGAATGCCCGGCCACGCCCCCATCGTGCCCAGCCACGCCCAGCCCCATTGGCGCTATGCCATTGTTTGAATCCCACCACCATGGGAACCTGTTACTAAAATTTTTGGATCCCACCACTGGGCGTAAGGCATGGTGCATTGTTATAAACTTCTGAGTTTTTCTATCCAATGCATCCAACTCAGCCTGTGTCTAGTTTATGGTTCCCATAGCATACCTTATGATGGGTATGGTCCAGGGGTTGATGACCTTAATGGTATTCCTACCATTTAATTTGGATTTCAAAATTTTCCTGACTCTCTGAGTTTGTTCTCTGCTGACCACAATCTTCACTTGCCCGTGTTCAATGTTATCCAGCTGCAAAATGCCCAGGTATTTATAAGCTGCCTCTTGGTTTCACTTGATTAGTTGGCCATCAGGTGTTTCTATGCCGTCACTCTCAGTGATCTTGCCTCTCTGTATTGCCACAGTAGCGCACTTTTCCAGGCCAAACTCCATCGAAATGTCTGTGATGAATATTTGGACTGTGTTTATTAGTGACTGGATTTCTGTGTCTGATTTCCTGTACAGCTTCAAATCATCCATGTACAGCAAATGTGAGTTGTTTTCTGAGTCTTTGGCCATTTGATAGCCCAACTTTGTTTTCTTTAAAATCAGTGTTAGTGGGATCATGGTGATGATAAACAGTAAAGGTGATAGTGAATCATCTTGGAAAAGCCCTCACTGGATGTTGACCCATAGTTTTCACTTCCAACTGTCAGTTCAGTTCTCCACTGTCTCATTGCTTTTTCAATGAATACTCAAATGTTTTGGCTGACACCAATTGTTTCCAAGCCTTTTATGATCCAGCTATGGATACTGTTCCCACCTAGAATGGCTTTCAATGGTCTTAACCATTTCAACGTTACAACTGATGAGGTGCTCCATAGCATCAAAAAGGGGTTTGCCACAGCACGGCCGCCAGGTGTTACTTCTCACCTTCCTTTCCCTTCCTAGAAGCCCAGGTGTTTCCCCAGGCACTCTTCTTCCCAGAAACTGTCTCGCTACCCACCCCAACCCTCTAGGTACCGCAGCAAGTTTCACCAACCCTACAATCGTCCGGCTCATTCAAGCGTTTCCCTCAATCTCACAAAAATAAGAGAGGGTCCAGGTCCTCTTCTCTAGGAGAGTCCAAGGCCAAGTCTAAAGGCCAATGACTAGAAGCCTCCCCCTTTCCGTCTCTGATCTACAGTGTTTGGGAATCTATCACTGCTGAACATGGGGTTCTGGACATAATAAAGCATGGTTATTTCTTGGAATGGACTTCTCTTTCTGACTATTCCAAATCCCAATTTTGCTCGGCTGACCCCCTCCCTCCTCCACAGCTTTTGCTGGAGGTGGAGGAATTGCTTCTTAACGACGACACTGTTGACCTGATTCCACCAGAACGTCGGGGGGCCAGTCCTGTTCCAGGTACTTTCTGATAGATAAGAAATCTGGAGGGACTTGCCTTTGGAATCCTGGATTGGAGTGTGTTAAGCAAACATGCGTATCAACAACAACTACCACCTTTATTTGGCATTTAAAAATAGGTTCTAGAGCATTGCCAGACATTTTTGAAATACAAATCGAGTACATTCAAAGCGCAGACAGGAGGACTGTATATAGCAGTATACATTACTTAGAAAGTTCTGTCACTTGTAAAAGAAATTTTGCTACTTTTTCCAAGAGCATGACATCTGTGTTGTTTAACAGAAGCTCCATAACAGAACAGGAATCAGATTTGTAAAGGGCCAGCCTGGGAGAGAAATTCCTGATGCCCACATATCTCGGACAGTCAAGAATAATGTGAGCAAGAGTCTCCACGTGCTTATCCATATGTTCCGAATGCTGACTCTGGCTGACATCATCCCACTGCTCACCCCTTCACCGTGGTTTCAGTGCTGGACTTACATGATGCATAAGTATACAGTCCCACTGTTTTGTTTACCCCCCCCCTCCCCCAGGGTTTTCTCTAAATGTGTGGCAGTGGTTGTCAATCACCTTGCCTTGTGCTGTTGTACCATCTTTCCTCAATTATTGGTTGTTGGTGGGGGACTCCCCCAACCATATGCATGGCCAAATTGACATGACCTTGGCCTAGGCCTTTTGGTAAACTTTGAGAAGCCCCTCCTCACCCCAGTTCAGTCATTCAACTTCATTGGGGCTGTTTTGGATTCTTCCCAGTCCAAAGTCTTTTTGCCTCTGCAGAGGGCGCTGGCCATCAAATCCCTAATTTGCAAGTTCACTGCTAATCATTCCCAAATGGCCAGGTCCATCTCAAAATGGTTGGGTCTCATGGCCCCCACCATGTTAATGGTGCTGTCTGCCCATCTCCACCATCATTTCAAATTTGTTATAGGGATGCCTTTTGGGAACCCCTCTTGGGATCTCCAAGTGTTCTCTGATGCTTTTTTGCAAGGCTCATTTTTTGTTCATTGTGCAAAGAAAGGATCTAAGTGTTAGCTGTCCCTGAAAGTTGCCCTGGCACTGGAGAAGGTGCCCTCAACCGATAGGGAGAGTGCCCCGGAGACCTCAGACACCGGGGAAAGCAGCAAGTCATTAGGAAATGACGACAACCTGGCCTGAAGCGTTCCAATGGCCAGGTTGACCGACAAGGCGCTGACCATCAGGTGAGTGAAACTTCCGCCCCTCTGATTGCCCTCCTAGCCCTTTCCAACCCTAAGTAGAGAACTCAAGTAACTGTGGGAGCCCTAATTGATTCGAGGTGCTCCAAGTGCCTGATGCGCCCCATGGTAGCAGAAGGGCTAGGGTTGAGACTCAAAAGACTCAGGACTCCCATGAAATTCAAGCAGATGAACGGGAGCCCCATGGATGGGTCCCGGTCAACCCACAGAACTGAAGCTGTTTTAGTTAAGTGCGGCCCCCACTGGGAAAAGAGGCAGTTCGTTATGGCCAAGCTGGGCCACTACCCAGTGATCCTGGGAATGTCTTGGCTCTCCAGGCATGACCCGGAGATCTGCTGGAAGGACAGGGTGATCTGCTTCATAGAGTCGCCTTGTGGCAATCACCTCAAGCTGGGGTCCTCCAAGCTCATCCACACCCCGCTATCGTAGCAACTGCCCCCAAACCCCTGGGCAGCCCAAGGGGAGCAGTCTTCGGCAATCTTCGGCCCCCCAAACCAAACTGCACCAAACTTGGGGTGCATGATCAGAGCAGTGTCTTGAAGACACCCTGAAAGTTTGGTGTCACTAGCTGGAAAACAAATTTTTTTGGCAATTTCTAGGTGGTCGAACCTCCATGTGAAGGAGCAGTGAGACAAACATTTTAAAGGTATCAGCACCAAACTTTCAGGAAGATCGGGGCCGATTTGGACACCATGCATTTGGACCTGCCTCGGTGTGTTCGAATCGGGGATGATTTGGGCCGAATCACAGATTTGGCGGATCTGAATCGCCAACCCTATCCTGGGAGCCAAATTACCCAAGGGCAGAGTCTACTCCATGAGCCCAAGGAGATGACCACCCTGCAAGAATTCCTGGACAAAAACTTAGAACACGGATTCATTCAACCGGCAACTTCCCACATGGGGCCTTCAGGAAAAAGAAGGATGGCTCCCCTAGACTCTGTACTGAGGCTTGAATGCAGTTTCCCTTTGCCTCTCATCAAAGATCTGTTCAGTAGTTTGTCCAAGGGAAAGGTTTTCACAAAACTGGACCGTAGGGAAGCTTACTTCTGGGTCCGGATCTCAGTGCCAAGAGCACCTCACCAGTTTTAACACAGTTTTAGGACAATTTGAGTATCTTGTCATTAATCCTTTCAGGCTCAGTGGAGCCCCAGGGGTTTTCATGAACCTGATAAATGAAATTAAGCATGATCTCTTGTATAAGGGGGGTGGTAGTTTACCTTGACGATTTGCTGATTTATTCTGAGAATGAGCAAGAACATGTGTGCTTGGTCAGAGGGGTGTTGAAACGGCTGAAAATCAACAAATTGTCTGCAAAGTTGTCTAAATGCAAATTTCACAAGTCCAAACTCAACTTCTTGGGCGACCGTATTTCAGGCCAAGGAGTCAAGATGGACCCAGCAAGCTGTAATAGATCGGCAAGCTCCCCAAACCTGTAAGCAGCTCCAGTCATTTCTTGGTTTCGCAAATTTCTACTGACATTTCATCTCTGACTGCAGAAAAAGCCCTCCCCCTCACCGACCTGCTCCGCACTGAGGGAGCAGACCCTGGCAGTGCCAGGCCCCTCTGAATTGGACTGAAGCTTCCCAAGCTGCTTTCCAGAACCTCAAAAGAGCGTTAGTTTTCAACCCCATCCTCCACCATGCCAACCCCTCCGTTCATAGTGCACATGGATGCCTCTGATATAGCTACGGGCGCTGCCCTCCTCCAGGCGGGGGAAGATAGGAGGTTCCACGCATGCACTTTCCTTTCCAAGAAATTTAGTGGGTCCAAGTTAAATTAGACTGTGGGTAACAAGGAGACTGTGGGGCCATCAAAAAAGCCCTAAGGGCCTGGCACCACTGGTTAGAAGGCACCCAGCACCCGTTCAGAGTTTGGACAGATCACAAGAAGAAGAAGAGTTTGGATTTATATCCCCCCTTTCTCTCCTGCAGGAGACTCAAAGGGGCTGACAATCTCCTTGCCCTTCCCCCCTCACAACAAACACCCTGTGAGGTAGGTGGGGCTGAGAGAGCTCCGAGAAGCTGTGACTAGCCCAAGGTCACCCAGCTGGCATGTGTGGGAGTGTACAGACTAATCTGAATTCCCCAGATAAGCCTCCACAGCTCAGGTGGCAGAGCGGGGAATCAAACCCGGTTCTCCCAGATTAGATACACGAGCTCTTAACCTCCTACGCCACTGCTGCTCCACAAGAACTCAGCGGCGCTCAAAACCCCCAGCAAACTGAATGCGAAGCAGCTCCGCTGGGCGGACTTTTTTGTGCGCTTTGATTTCACCCTCCATTTTCCCTGGGCAAATGTAACTGCCTCACAGACGCCCTATCCCACCTCCCGTCATGCATCATTTTCACACCCACCCAGCTCAGCCTCCAAGTGGTCACAAGGAGTAAAGCGAAGGCCGACGTTCTTGTCCCGCCCAAGCCCAACCTCCCCCTGGAGGAGGAACTGAAAGCTCTCCACAGGTCGCTCTCTGCTGAGGGGGAAAGGGTGGGGCCTCTCGAAGAGCAGGGTGGTTGGTGGAAGAGGGACAAGCTCTGTGTCCCCAAACTCCTCCGGGCCGAGGTCCTTGTCGGTTGCCACAACATGAAATTGGCGGGCCATTTCAGGTTCATCAAAGCATTAAACCTGGCCCACCGACAGTTTTGGTGGTGGTTTCTCCACAAGGATGTGGAGGCTTATGTAAAGGGGTGCTCCACTTGCGCCATGGCGAAGCATGTCCCAGGCAGACACCCGGGCCGGCTTCAGCCCTTGCCCACACCCGAGGCCCCATGGAAGGTGATCTCAATGGACTTCATCACAGATCTCCTCTCCAGCAAAGGGAAGACTGTCATTTGGGTGGTGGTGGATCTTTTTTCCAAGCAAGCTCATTTTGTACCCTGTGGGGGAATCCTGTCAGCACAGAAACTGGCAAAGTTGTTTATTCAGCATATCTACTGCCTCCATGCTGACCCGCTCAAAATAATTTCCGACTGGGGCAGCCAATTCATGTCTAGGTTCTGGAGGCAGTTCATGAAGCTCTTGGATGTTGAGCAAGGCCTCTAGCTGGTGTATCACGCCACCACAGATGGCTAGACCAAACGCAGTAGTTCCTCCCACTCTACCGGCCACCATTTCAAACTGATCAAAAGTTTCAGGGAGCCGCCACCACGCTAACTTCTTTTTTTCTTTTCATTGCTAAAGTGTATCAGTGGAGCATGGAACCCAGTGAAATTGATAAGGCTGGCTTCATTAACAAAATCCTTGCTGGCCTCTCTTCCCTTGCCTCCCCCCTGCTGCTGCAACCTACCTACCTACCTACCTTCCTTCCTTCCTTCCTTCCTTCCTTCCTTCCTTCCTTCCTTCCTTCCCTGCAAAACTATTGTTTGGCATGGCAGACCATGCCATCAGACTATTTCAGCCACTATCAATAGGCAACATGTGCCCCTCAAAAGGTTGCAGGCATTCCCCCAAAATGGAGGTTGCATGGCAGCAACTAAGGGGTGGAGCAGCTCAGATTGGGAGAACCACATGGGGTGGGGAGAATGGGATAACCAGGAAACCCCCACTGTGAATCAGAGTTAGATTCTTGACTACTTTTCAGCCATGGGAGAAGTCGTGCATGCATAAATGGCCCTCATCTAACTAGCTAGGATAGATAGAGATACAGAAGGCATGTCCTGCCCTCATGGTGCCAAGATGAAGAACAGAAGTGTAAGCAGGAAATTCCCTGAGAGCAGCAATCTACAAATCAGATCCGTAGGAAGAAAGGAGGTTCTTGGGCTAGTCTCAGTTCTCTCCGAACTCTTTCAGCCCTGCCTACCTCACAAGAGGTCTGTTGTGGGATGGAGGGGAATGGGAGCCACTTTGGGACTCCTGAAAGAGAGAAAAGTGGGGTATAAAACCAACGCTTCTGCTTTTGCTTTCTATAGGGCAAGGTCCTTCACTGCAAGCAATGGTGGCATTAACTCCTTGTGATGTGCCTCTAACACTCCTCCCCCCCGCCTGCCCCACAAAACTTAGAATTGGATTATCTGAGCAGGAAGAAAGACTATTAAACTACTAATGTGGTATAGTTCTGTCTGGTGTTAATCTGCCTGAGAGTTGAAGAAAAAATGCATGTAGTGTTTGAGTAAAATTTGACTAATTATTGTGTTGTTTTTATCATTTTCTTATAAATTCCACAGATGCTGTCTATAAAATATATCTATTTAGCCAATTCATCATGTCCATCTTTGCTTCTTCAATGTAAGGTTTATCTTTAGGGTTAATATCTTCTCTCTTGCGATGTACAAAGCCATGTGTTTGACCCAGATAGATTTTAACCTCAAAATCAACTTTGCAATGCTCTGTCAGTTTCTGTTCTAGTTCAGCGACCTATAAGAGAAGAATATTATTACTGAAATAATGCCACTGTTTTTGAAAGACTAATAAATTATATGGAAAATATGAATATGGAAAATCAAACAAAGCAAATCCTGTGCACTTTCCTAAACCATGTTTGTCTTAACCAGCAACACTGTTTGCAGATGATACCCTATCTAATAAGCACAGGCACACCAGCACCCTTAACAGGCATACAATATTTTCATTATGAAGGTAGCTGTGTAATGATAATATGAGGTTTATTAACTGCTCAATCCAAAGGCTGGCAAAATGGGATATGTAGGCAGGATACTACCACTTAGCTGGCTAAAGGAGTCAGACACAATACTATGAATTAATATGCATACCTTTGGTAATTTGCATACCTCTTTCCTAACACTTTAAACTCTATTAAATAACTATAATAATATCTGGACAAGAATTCAAGATACTTTGGAATTTAAAAGAGGGATGAAACCTAATTGATTTCCACATAGTTCATTTTCCAGAGTGCATGTGAGGTTGGAATCAAAAACTACGAACACCCATTAACTAAGGGGAGATGATGGGAGACCTGGGCCTGACTCTGTCCAGTGGTTCATAAATAAAAATAGCAACTCTATGATGCTTTCACTCAGATAGTGGGCTTGGAAGGATTAACCTCTCGCCACCACCCTGCATGGTGTAGCCCAGGGGTAGGGAACCTTTAACACTCAAAGAGCCATTTGGACCCGTTTTCCACAGGAAAAGAAAACACTTGGAGCCGCAAATAATTTTTGACATTTAAAATAAAGAAAACACTATATATATTGGGGCTTTTTTACCTTTTACTCCGCTCATTCTGAGAAGTGCATGGATGCGTCCGCCCTGCTGCCTGCAGGGCAGGCAAGGATGGGGCCAGCGGCTCGGCCTTGCCGGCCGCCGGGAAAGCGCCTGCCCCGCTCGAACGGGGCAGGCGAGAGGGGAAGCCCACAGCGCGGCCCAGCCTGCCGCGGGCAATTGGTGCGCCCGCCCTGCTGCCTGCAGGGCAGGCAAGGATGGGGCCGGCGGCTCGGCTCGTGGAGCTGCAGTGCAAGGGCAGAAGAGCCGCTTGCGGCTCTCGAGCCGCAGGTTCCCTACCCCTGGTATAGCCAATCAAAATTATCCCCACCCCCACCCTGCATTCTTTCCTGGAAGGAAAAAAGGGCAGGTGTCTATATCAAATCACAGTCCTAATTTATATCAGTACCCCACATAGCAGGTACCTTTTTTTAAAAAAAATGCTGTTAGGAACTGGTCACGGGTTACCTAACTTTTAGTATGTATGTATTTATGTATTTATTTATTTATTTATATATTAGGTTTATAGACCGCCCTCCCCCTAAGGGCTCAGTTCAGCGACCTATAAGAAGGTAGTAAAGGCTCTGAGAAAAGATTCAATATTTCTGCTTTAAACAACAAGAACTTACCTGTTCTAAAGGAATGATTTCATCTTTCTCTCCAAAAATGAAAAATGTGGGGTTCAATAAATTGTACTTGTCCTCTGCTAATCTGATAACTCCTAGAATTTTGAAAAACAGAAACCTACATTCAGTTAGAATCACAGAATCGAGGTTCCGGTTCCGGTGACCCTTAAGCAGTTTTCTAGAAGGTTGCTTTTTTTGTCTCTACAATTAGATCACACATACCATACAGTGAGACACCTGCTTTAAATTCAGAATATGATGACATCAGGTGATGTACTGCAGCTCCACCCCAGCAAAATCCAATAACACCTATTTTCTTCACATTACGCTGTTCTTTAAGATACTTCAGGACAACATCTGCTTCCCTAAAACACAAAAAAGTAAGTGAACAGCTGACTAATTAGCAACAACAAGGAAAATAATAATTAATTCAGGGTGCACATATCCTTTCCACCCATTCTCTCATTCATGTTCCTGATTCCTGTGCATTTATGTTTTATGGTTTTAAGTACATAACCATTACGGGGACTCAGTCAAACCTGTATCACCAAGCAAGCAACAAAAGGACACTAAATATTGATTCTTCGTTGGGGAATTATCTTTTTATGATTATCATATGTTTCTTTAGTAGCATTATAATTCTTCATGTGTAAAGCAAAATAGTGGCATGTCTCCTGAGCAGTTGTAAAGTTTTGAATCTTAAGCCAATAAGCGGACTCTGCATAGTTGAACAGAAGTGTCGATTGAGAAGTGTCAGAGCACCACATCTTGGTAAAGCCAATTCTGGCAAACCAAGCTTTTGCCACCCTCTTTATCCCCGGCAAGTCCCCCCTCCTGAATTCCCAAGAAATTGTGAAAAACAGTCTCTGGGGCAGAGGTGTCCCAAGGTTGGCGGCAGATAGTCAGAAAAAACCACCTGACTTCCTGCCCCAAGAGATAACAGATACGACTCTGCTTCCCATGGAATCAGGGTGTCAGGGTGCCTAGTTATCTACAAAGCGTGTGAAGCCATAAAATAAAGATCAAGGAAAGATGCCCCAGATGGCAGTGGTAACATATAACAGACTGGTTACATATATCTTTTAGCAGCATTTGGTTGGGTTAAGCAGTTACAATGAGGTAGGAATGCATCTCAATCACCCCCGCTGAATTCCCACTGCCCCCACAACTGCTGCCAAAGTCCCCTTGCCACCACCCCTGCAAAAAGAACCCAACAACCCCTTTTCCCTCTAAGCAGCACTAGCCAGCAACACACTGGAGACGGGGACATGTTTAGGGAGGGTGCACTCCTTCCCTGCCCTTAACCCCATCCCCAGGGTGTTACTGGCTGCTTACTCCACTCAGAGGAGTAAAAAGTTTGTTGGGGTGATTTGTGGGGGTGGCAGCATGGCAGGGGAGGCGGGGAGTTGAGTCGTGGGGGCAGGGAAGTTCAGCATCAGGGGAGTGGGGGGAGTTTGACAGCGAGGGGAGTTCAGCCAAAGACTGGGCATGGGGAAGAAGGGGCAGAGGGCCAAAATGCATGCCCACATTATCCGGGCGTCTGTCCCCTATGACCCACATGCCCCCAGATACATCAGTGCATAAGCCATTGAGGCCAGTGGGACCATTTGGGAAGTGCCAGGGATTTCACGTTCCCCTCCCTGCTGAGCTGCCCTACAGCTCCTTGGGGGGCCCTGCAGTGTTGCCTCTGCTGCCCCATCTCTGGCCACTGCAGTTGAAGTCCTCTTTCTCAGGAAGCTCATGCAACTCACCTGGCCTATTTAAACTCTTTCAGGTTTTGATGTTGAACCAGTTTCAAAAGAAGTTGCTTGTAGGAGTTGGATAATTGGAAGGTTTTGCCTGTACATTATAAAAGGTTGGGATAATTGTTTTTAATAGGTATATTTGCTTTTGCTGTTCCTGGCCATGGTTTAGAGCAGGGGTAGGGAACCTGCGGCTCTCCAGATGTTCAGGAACTACAATTCCCATCAGCCTCTGTCAGCATGGCCAATTGGCCATGCTGGTAGGGGCTGATGGGAATTGTAGTTCCTGAACATCTGGAGAGCCGAAGGTTCCCTACCCCTGGTTTAGAGGATGGGAAATCAAGGGATGGTCAAACGGTTTCATTTTTAGGACTCATGAGTTAATTTTCCTCCCTCCTTGACATTCACTTTAAACAATAAGAAAAGCCATTAAACTGAACACACCTTACTTTCAGGTGAATGAAACAGATGCAAGAAGATGCAAGAAGAAGAGGAGGAGGAGGAAGAGAAGGAGAGGGTCATATAAGCAACTTTTTAATTTTCCAGAATGTTAGATGAATATTGAATGATTATATCCTTGATTTGATGAATGTTACAAAGTAAGTTTTTGAACCTCAGGGAACTTGTAATCTACCATTAATATTAAACTTTGTACATTTTATGTACTTTGAAAATTATACCTTGTATAAGTGGGGGAAGACATTTTCCCTGTAAGTGGGGAAGACATTTTCCCTGCAAGAACTTGTGGGGAAGACATTTTCCCTTGCCTGTGCAGAAGAAGGAGGTGTTTTATTTTTCCTGCCTTTGTGCAGCCTGCCGCTTGCTGAAGATCCCCTGGGATGTTTGGTGTGCAGGCATCGCAGCCACCGGCCTTTTTAGTCAATTACAGTTCATGAGTGAACTTAGCTTTTCCTGCCAATTCTGGCAATGTATAATTTTCTCATTTTAAAATTTTTGTTCACATGGCTTCAATTCTTATTTCATGTCATCGTTGCTTTGAAGACACATAATCAAAAATTAAAAAATGGAAAAACATTGCCAAAATCAGCAGGAAAAACTGAGTTCAATCATGTACTTTATTGCCAAAAAAGGCAGACGGCTGCGATGCCTGCAGAGCAAACGTCGCAGAGGATCTTCAGCAAATGTCTGCCTGCAAGGACATAGGTAAAGGGGGGGGGTTCTCAGGTTCAACCCCCGCATTCATGTCCGAAGCTCCGCCCACCCTTTGTGGGTTTTTAAAACATTTTAGTGTTTTTTTGTTTTTGGCCTGGAGGGGGCGCAATGTTTAGGCTAGCAGCACCAATCTTTCAGGGATTGTTTGAGGGACTCTCCTAATGATACTACCCAGGTTTGGTGAGGTTTGGTTCAGGGGATCCAAAGTTATGGACTCCCAAAGGGGGTGCCCCATCCCCCATTGTTTCCAATGGGAGCTAATAGGAGATGGGGGCTACACCTTTGAGGGTCCATAACTTTGGACCCCCTGAACCAAACTTCACCAAACCCGGATGGTATCATTAGGAGAGTCTCCTAAAGATACTCCAAAAGTTTGGTGCTTCTAGCTTAACAATTCCACCCCTGACAGCAGGCACCCCCCAAATTTCCCCAGAGTCTCCTTTTAAATCCACCCCCTTCGGCATGGATTTAAAGGGAGAATCTGAGGTCCTCAGTTTAGAAGAAGAAGAAGAGTTTGGATTTATATCCTCCCTTTCTCTCCTGTAGGAGACTCAAAGAAGCTTACAATCTCCTTGACCTTCCCCGCTCACAACAAACATCCTGTAAGGTGGGTGGGGCTGAGAGAGCTCCGAAAAGCTGTGACTAGTCCAAGGTCACCCAGCTGGCGTGTGTGGGAGTGCACAGGCTAATCTGAATTTCCCAGATAAGCCTCCACAGCTCAAGCAGCAGAGCAGGGATTCAAACCTGGTTCCTCCAGATTAGAATGCACCTGCTCTTCGCCACTATGCCACATGGAAAGTGATGCTGTTTCACTGTGGGTGATAATCCACCCCAAAACAGCATCACTTTCAATGTTGTTTAACTGGGGACCCCAGATTCTCTCTTTAAGGTGGATTTAAAAGGAGAATTTGGGTTTAAACACCATTGAAAGTGATGCTGTTTCGGGGTGGATTCTACATCACAGCAGCTGCCCGGGGGGGTGGGGGGTGGGATGCAAAACTCAGATTTTGCACCGGGCTCCATTTTCCCCCTCTATGCCTCTGCCCAGAGGGGAGGGCAGAAGGACCTGCCAGCTGCTGGCTGGGAGCCCAGGTGGTGGGGGGCAGGGGAGGGCAGAGTGGGGGAGTCTGCTGTCCCCAGCCTTGGAGAGCTTCTTTTATAAGCGCTAGGCTGGGGGCGGGGCTTGGGGAGGCATGGCCATGCCCTAGGGATGGGTGGGGGTGTGGCCCCGAACCCCCCCATAAAAAAATCTATACCTACGTCCCTGTCTGCCTGCACAGCAGAGTCAAATGGCAGAAAATGGTGGCATGGAGAAATGAAAGGGGCTGCAATCAGCTAAGTGCAAATGCTTTGATTGAGAATTGGCAGGTATTAGGAGACGGCAGGCAGCATAGAATGTCCTCTGCTCAGCAATGTAGTAGATTCTCTAGCTTACAGATGCTCATTCTGGAATTAGTTTTAATCATCTTTAAGGAGCCACTAGACTCCTTTTTGAACCTAAAAACAACTGGATCACACCAGCAGCTTCATTTTGCTGCTATAGACCAACATGGCTACTCATCTGGAACCATCAGCTTACGCCCATTGGCTTTGGCTTGCAGTGCAGGAATGGTGATGACTAGATGGCTCATGTAACTAATGTGAACGGTGCATCCATGTATTGACATCGGCATCTGCAATGTTTCTCTTGCAATGTACAACTTTCACCATCAGCACCAACATTCACCGTCATCCACATAAGGAGGAGTAATTGTGCATTTGCCTGAACTCTTACGTATTGATTTTCTTGGCATCTCGTGTTTTTAGCCATTCATTAAATGTGGACCAATCATTAGATGGTTTCCAAGGCTCTTGTCCTTTATAAAAGTCTGGAAGAATTGCTCTGTATGGAAGATAAAATAAATGTAATTTCATTTAATGGTGGTGGAAAATGCTGTCAAGTCACACATGATTTATAGCAACCCCAGAGGTTAAGGCAAGAGAAATTCAGAGGTGGTTAAGAATCATAGTGTTGGAGGAGACCACAAGGACCATAAAGTCTAACCACCAGCCAAGCAGAAATACACAATCAAAACGCCCTAAAAAGATGACCATTCCAGAGTCTGTTTAAAAACATCCAAAGAAGGAACCTCCACAACCCTCTGAGGCAGTGAATCCCACTGCTGAACAGCCCTGACGGTCAGGAAGTTCTTCCTGATGTTTCGATGGAATCTCTTTTCCTGTACCTTGAATCCATTACTCCTTGTCCTAGACTCCGGAGCAGATGACACCTTCAAATATTTAAACATGGCAATCATGTCACTCCTTAATCTTCTCTTCAGATAAAACTTACTTAGCTCCTAAGCTGCCCCTCATAAGGCATGGAATCCAGACCTTTTACAGTTTTGGTCACCCTCCTTTGGACCTGTTCCAGATTGTCAATTTCCTTCTTAGATTGTGGCACCCAGAACTGGACACAGTATTCCAGGTGAGGTCTGACCAATTCAGAACAGAGTGGTACTATTACATCCCTCAATCTAGACGATGTACTCCTAGTGATGCATTCCAGAATTGCATTGGCTTTCTTGTCTGCCGCATCACAAAGCTTACTCATGTTCAGTTTCTGGTCAACTGAGACTCCAAGATCTCTTTACACGTACTGTTGTCAAGCCAGGGTGTCACCCATCTAGTGCATTTCATTTTTTCTGCCTAAATATAGTATCTTATATTTCTCCCTACTGAAACTCATTTTGTTAATTTTGGCTCAGCATTTTAATCTGTCCAGGTCATTTTGAATTCTAACCCTCTCCTTTGGGGTAGTAGCTACCCCTCCTGGTATCATCTGCAAATTTGATTAACATGCCCTCTATTTCATCATCCAAGTCATTGATAAAAATATTGAATAGCACTGGGCCCAGGACAGAACCCTGCAGCACCCCACTAGTCACTTCTCTCCAGGGTGAAGATGAGCCATTGGCGAGCACACTATGGGTTTGATGAGTCAACCAAATACAAATCCATGCTATGCTAGAACTGTGTAACCCACATTTTACTAGCTTGGTGGCAATAATGTCCTGGGGGACCTTTTCAAAGGCTTTACTGAAGTCAAGGGATGCTATATCCACAGCATTCCCTTCATCTACCAAACTTATCACTCTATCAAAAAAAGAGATAAGATTAGTCTGACATGACTTGTTTTTGCGAAAGCCATGTTGATTTTTAGTGATCACACAATTCCCATCTGAGTGCTTACAGGCTGTCTGTTTAATGATCTGCTCTAGAATCTTTCCTGGAATTGATGTCAGGCTGATGGGGTGGTAATTGTTCGGGCCCTCTTTTTTCCCCTTTTTGAAGATGAGGACAATATTAGTCCTCCTCCAGTCTACTGGGACTTCTGTTCTTCAAGAGTTCTCAAACATTATAGCAAGTGGTTCTGAGATTACATCTGCTAGTTCTTTTAATACACTGTGATGTAGTTCATCTGGTCTTAGAGATTTGGATTCATTTAAAGCAGCCAGGTATTCCTATACAACCTCTTTATTTATTATGAGCTGAATTTTCCCTACAATATCTTCTGTTCCATGTCCCCCTGTTTGAGCACTGTTTTCCTTTTGGTAAAAGACTGAGTCAAAGAGGGGGTTGAGTAGTTCTGTCTTTTCTCTGTCCCTTGTTAGCATTTTGCCATTTTCTCCATGCACTCATCCTATCAAATCCTGTTTTCTGCTTTTGCTATGGACATAAGCCCTGAGCCCTGTGGGGATAGGGTGGGAAATAGATGATGATGATGATGATGATGATGATGATGATGATGATGATGATGATGATGATGATGATGATACAGAAAAAATGTGATTAAAATGAGGACTGAAAGCTGGCACAACAAAGCTCTACACGGCCAATTTCTGGAGAAGATCAAGACAAGGTGGACAACTAAAAGACCTGGCTGCGGTTAACACCTAGAAGTCTGAAAAAGGAAACTGAATCACTAATTTTAGCCGCCGAAGAGCAAGTCACTAGAACAAATTCGATCAAGGCCAGAATTGAAAAATCCTCAGATGATGCAACGTGCAGACTGTGCTAAGAAGCTGACAAAACTGCTGCAAAAAGATTGCCGAGTGAGTACAAACAGAGTCACAACTCAGTGGCCAAGATGATCCACTGGAATTTATGCAACAATTACAACAATTACCGCTAAAAACTGGGGGGAACATTGTCCAGAGAAAGTAACAGAAAATGAGAAGGTCAAGATCCTTTGGGAATTTCTAATCCAAATGGACAAAGAGTTGAAACATAATACAGCAGACATCACTGTGAACAAGGACAAGAAAGTGACCATCATTGACATAGCAGTACCTAGTGACATCAGGGTCATTGAAAAAGAACATGAGAAGGTCACTAGGTACCATGATTTGAAATCGAGCTTCAGCGTCTATGGCACAAACCAGCTGAGGGTCGTCCCAGTGGTAATTGGCACTCTGGGCACCATCCCGAAAACACTAGGGCAGCACTTGAAACATCTTCGAATCAACAAAATTGACATCTGTCAAATTCAGAAGGCAGCCCTGCTGGGGTCCACATGAATACTACACCGATACATTACAATTTCCTAGGCCTCTGGGTGAGGCTCAAATTGTAATGAAAGGCCAACAACCAGCTAAAGAACTGGCAGCTGTGAAATCAACAACAATAATAATAACCAAAAAAGTCTTTTTAAATTGTTTTTAACCTCTCTGGCAAGCCTGAAATTGTTCAGCAATTTAATTTCTCTGACTTTCTCCCTACGCATCCTGGCTATTCGTTTGAATTCCTCTTTAGTGATTCCCCCCCTTTTCCATTTCTTGCATATGTCCCTTTTAAAGGTCAGTGTAAGGATCTCAGTCGTTCTTGTTTCCCTTACAGCCTAACCTGGCCTTGACGGAGATTCTTTTGGCCGGGCGTCCGGCCAGGACCTGCACCAACCTTGTGAGAATGCTTATCTCGGTTTTGCATAGTAGAATTCCGTTCTCATGAGAACGGGGCAGGGGGGATGGGTTAGTCAGCATTATAACCTGTTGTTTGAGCGGGGTTGCTCATTCCTGCCATGTCGTGTGTGTGTGCTTTCCAGGATGTCTGAATAAACGGACTTATAATCAAAAGCCTTTTTATTTCTGCTCTTTGGAATTCCTTACATTATGGCAGGAATCTAACTCATTTTTTCTCTTGACTGTGTTTGGATCTCTGGTGTTCTAACATGCAGAGATTGAGTACTCTTGACCATGTGGAAGGCACGATAGCCCCCATAGAGGGTTTCGAGCCTTCCCTTCCAGACTCCGAGGATCCGGGAGATGATCTGATTTCGCTGGTGACTCTCTCCCGACCTCGGTCCAGTTCGAGCTTGCCTCTCTTACCTTGGGATGATCGATATGGCTCAGATCGTGTGGAGATGCATGAGAGTTTTGGGGCGCTATCCATGGATCGAGCGCCTGTTGACCGGTTCGTTTCCACCCGGCAACGTGTGGATTACAAACCCCAGATGCAGCCAGTCCCTGAGGAGTTTGGATTATCTACCATTCATGCTGACACCCAAGAATCCATTGAAAGGTTCCTGGACAAATACTTCGAGGATATTCCCAAAGATCAGCAGTGGCATAGCACCGAGCTCGTCCTAAAGTTACAGCGGAAGCAGGACGATGACGAGGGTTGCATCGATGATCGGAAGAGGGTTCCACACCGCCTGGCAGTTCCACACCCGGGAGCGAACGAGCGAATGGGTGAAATCTGTGGAGCAGTTGGAGGCGTGGAGGAAAAAACCATCAGAGGAGGAACTGGACCCCGATCCCGAATCGTTACTCCATGCCCTCGAAGAAAATTGGGACGATGCGGTGGCCATGCTGCGGGACGCCAAACTTCGCCTGGGAGCGCTGGCCCTTGAACTGTAGGAAGAGGAGCGCGAAAATCTGCAACGGGACCGTGAAAGTCTGCAACGGGACCGTGAAAAGCAACGCAAGGAAATCCAAATGGAGTTGGACCGTGAAAGAGAAGCGTTGCGTCAACAGTATCAACAGAATCTAACAATTCATGACAAAGTGCTGGATCAGTCTAAACTGGATTTACAGCGCCAGCGCAAAAACATCAAAGCCATCCAAACCCAGAATGAACTGACTTTAGCCGTTCAACGAGACGAAAGAGCCAAATTGGATCGAGAGAGGGCAGCTTTGCACGCGCACCAAGATGCCTTAACACGCAAGGAAAGGGAATTGGCTGAACGGGAGCAAACTCTACGACGGCAACGTGAGACGTTGGTTAGAGCCCCAGTTGGTGCCTACACCTTCACCCCTGCACTGGCGGCCCTCCCTCCTGCCGGAGGCGCGGCGCCTCGCGGCCCGGTTCCAGCTTTTCAACTTGGGGCACCTCCTCAACCCCCTGCTCCTCCAGCGCCCCTACCCTATCCAGTACAACAACCAGGTTACATGCAGCAGCAACCCCAACACGCACCTAGAGCGATTGAAAGAGGGTTCTACAGACCCCCCATCCCAGCTCGTTTTGATGGTACCGCGTCCAAACTTCCTTACTTTATCCTGCAACTCGATGCTCATATGCAAGAATTTCATGATCTATATCGCTCTGAACGCGAAAAAATACTGAGACATTGGGTCGGTGTTGGATGGCGTAGCCGCTGAGCGGTTTGTTACTCTTCATGAATTGCAGGGGGACGATACCCGCACGGTAGCGGGCTTCCTCCAAGCGTTAGCATTCGGTTCCAAGATCCCAATGCTGAAAACGATGCTATCCGTACAGTAAAAACCATCCAACAGGGCAACCGCTCCTTTGCTGATTTTGCCCGTGAATTCCGCACAGCGGCCAGTAAACTTCCACCGGACTGGCCCGAAAGCGCATGAAACGCGCAGTATTTTTTTCGAAGCAATGGATATTAAACTGCGTGAAACAGTGATCCTTATTCGATCCCGCGAAGCGCTATGGATTGGATCGAGCTTCGCTTACAGGTTGCTGCCCGTCTTGCCTATGCCCGCTGGAGGCCGCCCACGCCGAAACTAGCCAACACGCCGGCGCCGGCCGCTTAGAAAACCAAACCCGGCCGTAGCGGCCGAGACCACGTCGGAACGCCGTCGCCGTTTGGGATTGTGCCTCTACTGCGGAGGTCCTGGCAACCTGGCTGCCAACTGCCCGAAAAAGCAGAAGCCTCCCCTCCCGGGGGCCCGCAATCCGTCTGCCAAGCCTCCACGCAAATCCAGCCTGCCAACTCAAGGATCGTCCAAAGCTACTTTTGATGAGGATGTCGAAGAGGAAGAAACTGCGCTTAGTCTTTCAGCGGCAATCTCCGTGGATCTTAATCCTTCTCCTGATCCGGTGAGTGAAGGCAGCGCGCCCATTACTATTTTGACTTCCTTAGCCAACCCCAGTAAACATACGCGCATTTTGGCCTCTGCACTTGTGGACTCAGGTTGCTCCCACTGTCTTATGAGGCCGCAAGTGGCCGAAGAACTCGGTTTAATCCGAGTTCCCTTGGTGAAGCCCATTCCTTTCACCCAAATGGACGGTAGCCCACTGGGTGGTGAGGGTCCAGCCCGGTTCAAAACCCAACCGGTACTTCTCCGTTGCAACGATCATTGGGAAAAGATTAGTTTCGTTCTTGCTCCAGTTGCAAAGCACTCCATTGTATTAGGAATGCCATGGCTACTTTTACACGAACCAACCTTCGTTTGGAAGGAACGAATCCTTCAATTCTCAGATCCCCCCTGCGGAGATCACATGGATGGGGGGGAAGATCCATCGGTAGGGGAGGGGGAAGCAACCATCGCTACAGCTTTCAATGTACTGTCGGCTCCCCTTGCTGTAGAAATCCCAAAGGTGTATCAAGACCTATCCAGAGTTTTCCAGGAACAGGAGTGCGATCAGCTTCCCTCCCATAGAGATACCGATTGCAAGATCCTGCTACAACCCGGAGCCCAATTACCTAAGGGTAGGATCTATCGCATGAGTCCTACCGAGGAAAAGGAGCTCCGCGCCTTCTTAGATAAGAATTTAGCCCGCGGATTCATACGGCGAGCCACAAAACACACCCATGCCGCCCCTGTTTTATTTGTTAAGAAAAAAGACGGTTCGTTGAGACTTTGTACTGATTATCGTGGATTAAATGCTGTTTCCATCTCCAACAAATATCCTTTGCCCTTAATAAAGGACCTCTTGGATGCCCTAGGCAAAGGCCGGATTTTTACCAAATTGGATTTGCGGGAAGCTTATTATCGTGTCCGCATCGCGGAGGGGTAACTGAACATTTAACAGCATTTAATACCAAATTAGGGCAATATGAATATTTAATAATGCCCTTCGGATTAGCTGGGGCCCCAGGGCTTTCATGGCCCTCATAAACGAAGTATTACATGATTTGTTGTACAAGGGAGTAGTCGTATATTTGGATGATGTTTTGATTTACTCACAGACCCTGGAAGAGCATGAGGCTTTAGTCCGGGAAGTTTTACAACGTTACTTGATAACTCCCTCTTTGCCAAGTTGTCAAAGTGCTGTTTTCACCAATCCTCCATAGACTACCTGGGCTATCGAATATCCTCTGACGATCTAGAAATGGACCCAGCTAAAGTGGCCGCAGTGGTTGACTGGCCTGCCCCCACCAATAGAAGGGAATTGCAATCTTTCTTAGGCTTTGCTAACTTCTATCGCGGACTTCATTCCCCATTTTGCCAAACTTGCCTTTACCGCTCACTGATCTTTTACGCACTAAAGGAAAGGACGGCTGCTGCCAAGCCTGGGGCCCCTCCCTGGTCGCAGGAATGCCAATTAGAGTTCCAGCAGATGAAAACAGCTTTCACAACTGAGCCAATTCTGACACATCCCGACCCTGAGCTTCCTTTTATCGTTCACGTGGATGCTTCGGACAAGGCGCTGGGCGCTGCCCTCTTGCAGAAAAATAAAGACAATAAATTGGTACCATGTGCTTATTTATCCAAAATTTTCTGGTTCCGAACTAAACTGGACTGTCGGAGATAAGGAAACCGCTGCCATCAAACTTGCGTTGAGCACTTGGCGCCATTGGTTAGAAGGAGCCAAGCACCCCTTTCAAGTCTGGTCGGATCATAAAAATTTGGCTCGCTTTCCACACCTCTCAAAATGTCCGCTAAACAATTACGCTATTGATTTTTTCTCTCGCTTTTCCTTTACGGTCCATTTTTTCCCTGGTAAAAGCAATAAGCTGGCTGATGCATTGTCCCGCCTCCCCGTGGAGGGGGGGGACGATCCCTACGGATATTCCACGCACCGTTCTCTCTCCCTCCCAGCTAGGATTGGCTGTCACCCGCTCACAATCCTCTACGCCCATCCCAGCCATCGTCTCCCCCTTCCTCCAGGAACTCAAGGAGGCGGGATTACGCGAGCTGCCAACAGAGGAAAAAAGATGCACAGCTACGCTTTGGAGGATGGGGTCTGGAAAGGGGGTGTTGGCACGTTCCTTACTCCCCTCCGAAAGCAGGTTCTTCAAGATGCCATGATGCCCGGTCCGCTGGGCACTTCGGTTTGTGAAAACCCTTCACCTAGCCCGCCGCCAGTTTTGGTGGCGCTCTATGCGCATGATCGCTGAGTCTTACATTAAAGGGTGTTCCATATGTGCGGAGGCCAAGTCAATACCGGAAAACCTCATGGATTACTGAAACCTATCCCCGTTGCCTCCCGACCCTGGCAGGTTATTTCAATGGATTTTATCACTGACTTGCCGAACAGTCACGGGAACACTGTTTTGTGGGTGGTGGTGGATCTCTTTTCCAAACAGGCGCATTTCATTCCTTGCACCACCATACCTTCAGCTCCCAAACTAGCCCGGTTGTTCATTCAACACATCTACCGCCTACATTCCTCTCCTGAGAAGGTGGTATCGGATCGTGGCCCTCAATTCATTTCTCGATTTTGGAAGGCTTTCCTGGAGTTGTTGGGAACCACACCAGCAGTTGCCGCCCCCTACCACGTTCAAAGTGACGGGCAAAGTGAACGGACAAACAGAACACTAGAGCAATATTTACGTTGTTATACAAACTACCATCAGGACAACTGGTGTGAACTTGGTTGAACTTTCAACTTGGTTGAAAGTTCAATTTCCCATCAAAATAAGAGCTCCCCCAGTGACTGGGAGATGGCAGTTTTGGGGATGAGGGCAATGAAAATGGTTGCTATGAAGGTGGACCAGGGGAAATCTCCTCTCCATATGACTTTGCATCCAAGCTGGGGAAAATCCAGGAGGTATGTGAATGTACCATGATGGTGTGGAGAAGCCAACCCCCTCCCCCCCCCAAAAAAACAGCTTTCCAACAGCTTTGGAACTGTGGAATGTAGCCTGTGTGGGGAAAGAGCTTTTTGCCTCCCACCTCTACTACAGCCCCAAATGTCCTCAATATGCTGTTTTTGGGGAACAGAGACCCCAACAACATTTGGGGGCATTTTAGCAGTCCAGTGTGAGCACACAAAACCACCCTGGAAGTAACAGTGGCCGAATTCCCACTGAAAATTTAATCTAGATACAACCAAGTTTCAAAAGAATCGACACCTTTTCATCCAGGTTCCAACATCCTCACTGCAGCATGTTTCTAGTGAAGACATCTAGGCCTGCCCCTTGGGGGGGTGCCTGCTGTCAGGGGTGCAATTGTTAACCTAGAAGCACCAAAATTTCAGAGTATACCTTTAGGAGACCCTCCTGATGATACCATCCAGGTTTGGTGAAGTTTGGTTCATGGGGCCCAAAGTTATGTTCTCTCAAATGTGTAGCCCATTGGAGTGTTTTTTCGAAAAGGTGCATATATAAGCAGGTCCAGGAAAATCCCTTGATAAGGGGGGGGGGAGCACCAGAAATGGGGCTGATCTGTGTTCCACGGTTTGACTGTGAGGAGATCTCGAGGGAACCTGGATATTTCGGGTGACTATCCCAGGATTAATCGTCAGTGGAAATTCGCCCAATAAGTGGAAAACAAAGGGGAATGTTCCAAGGATGAATGTCTAAATCAGGAGGATTGTTTCAATAGTTAGTATCTATCCACTTCTCAATGTGATTGTGCACTTCATGATGAACTGAACCACAGACAGCATTGGTAATATTCAACAAGCTCATCAACACGGAATGTGCAGCATAAAACCAGCAGTGGAAAATGGTAAGACTGTGATAAAATAAGGGGAACTCTCTTACAGGTATCCATTGGCTGCAAGCATATCAACAATGCACCTGGTATTAGGCAGCTGCCATCCATAAATGTCGTGAATCACAATCACAGCTTTCTCAGCAGAGAGGGAAGGTTTGCAAAGGTAGGCACTGATGTGCTCAACAGAAATTTCACATCCAAGACTTCTGTAGTCAAAAGTATCTCCAATGTTGCACGGGCAAGGGTTTGCTTCATTCGCCATCTGTATAAATGAGATTCAAAAATTACAACAGCTTGTTAGAGATAATCCTAGTGGGGGGATTTACCCATTCCAACTGTCCTCTTGGGACTGAGCTTTGGGAATTCACTCCTTGAGCCCAACAAGCTGGCTCTTATCTTGGGCTGTTGGAAAGGACAGTTTTATGCTCTGTGATTTCAGCTATTATGACAAATAATTTCTTACAGTGATCGGTGTACACAATAAATGGCTGCTATAGATTGCTGTGCCCTCTGACATTGTGTGCTGAGGGAGTTGGGCAGTGGGACTATCACAGAGAGTTCAAGGTGCAATCAGCCAAAATTGTCTCTCCTTTCCACTGGCAGAAGTACATTTGTCAATGGAAAACATGGACAAGCTGCTGCCACAAACAGAAACTTCAATTCTGTTCAGCCTGCAGGCACTTTTGGCATCGAAAAGGGAGCTGGTGCAGCCAAAAAACTGTGAGACCCCAGTCCCAAAATAAAGCAAGCTGTAGTTTTCTTAAAAAACGTAAGACTTTATTGAGAACTGAAGCATGCGAGAGATAGACGATTTCTGAGGACTATAGAAAGAACCAAACCTTAAATCCCTGCTGCCCTTGGCCCGCCCCTTGCCGGGCCCAAGAGCCGCAGTTACAGTAAGATAACAAAGGGAAGAAAACCAACATTCAGATACCGAGTTAACATTACAAAGGACAGGGGCCTGGCCACACCTTGGAGAGCTGTGGCTGCATTTTAGCTTTCGTTTCCTGGAAGGGGGAGGGGGGATGAGCCATGGCGCCCATCCTGACAAAAATAGCTGCCAATTGGATGGGCCTAATCTTAAAATGGCCATCTTGAAGACTCAGGGTCAGCTGGAAAACACCCCCTCCTACGAGAGAGGCACGTGCTTCTGAGTGGGCACTGAGTGGGAGAAACAGACCCTGGCAGGCACCCATTCTTGCTACAGAGAGTGTGTAAGGAATTCCATAGAAGCAGAAATAAAAGGCTCTTTGGTGAAAAAAGACCGTTTATTCAGACATCTTAGAAAGCTCAAGTACACGCAGTGGCAGGAATGACACTTCCCGCCAGAAGCACAGGTTATAACTCTATTCATCCCATCCCCCTCCCGGCTTCCCATGGGAACAGAGACCACATCTCCCGCGCAGAGATAAAGTCTCCGCCGATGAAGCTGGCCCATCGCCCGGGCTGTGGAATGTACTCAAGGTTAGGCGGCTGCTCTTACCATCAACACCATTGAAACCTTTACACTCTGCCTCCCTTAAAGAAGACCCCTCCCCCCCAGGTTTATGCGGAAAGGCGCGGTGGAAAGCCGAAATAAGGTTGGCGGCGTCAATATTTTCGGAATACACCCATTGATTATACCCAGAGGAATATCCCACCCAAGAGACTAAATACTGCAAGTGTTTGCTAATAAAGCGAGAGTCCAGGATGGCCAATTTCAGAGTGCTTGTGGCCATCAATAATAGTTGGTGGGGGTCTCTCCGGCTGGTCGTGTACAGGCATCGGAAGCGGGAGCCTCCTTGAGTAAACTGGAATGGAAGACAGGATGAATGTTACTAAGAGAGTTAGGCAAATCCAATCGGGCAGTGACATCATTAATCACTTTAGTAATCTGAAAGGTCCCACAAATCTTTTGCCTAGTTTGGAAAATTTATGCACGTCTCTGAGATTTTGGTAGACAAATACACCTAAGCGCCCACACGCAGAGGAAAATCCGAGCGGGTGCTTATCCGCTGCAGCTTTTGGGAGTCCTTAGCCTGTTGTGGGCGGTCTGGACCGATTTCCATCCCTCGGCTAGGGATGAAATCCATTGTTGAAACTCTGAGGATCCAAAGTTGTTGCGGGAAGTTGCGGCAACGGGCGGAACGAGCGACCAGACACAATTTCAAAGGGGGTTTTCTTTGTACTGCTATGAACCGCGATTGTTATAGGCGCATTCGCTAAACGGAATGAGCTCGCACCAATTGTCTTGGTGGTAGTTGGTGTAACAACGTAAATACTGCTCCAGGGTTCTGTTCGCTCTCTCCCACTCACCGTCACTTTGAACGCAGTAGCGGCGACCGCCGGGGCGGCCCCCCAACAACCCCAAAAACGCCTTCCAGAACTTTGAAATGAATTGGGGGCCGCGGTCGGAGACCACCTTAACGGGGGCGGAGTGCAGACGGTAAACATGTTGAATGAACAGCCGTCTAACTTAGGAGCCGAGGGGATGGAAGCACATGGAATAAAATGGGCTTGTTTAGAAAATAAGTCCACCACCACCCACAAGACCGTGTTGCCATGACTTTCGGGCAAATCTGTAATAAAATCCATGGAGATGACTTCCCAAGGGGCGGGAGGCCACCGAGAGGTTTCAACAGCCCATGGGCTTTCCCGGAATGGTTTTGGCTTCTGCACAAACAGAGCAACCTTTAATATACGCCTCAATGTCCTTGGCGCATTGCGCGCCACCAGAACTGACGGCGGCCAAATGCAGAGTTTTCAGAAAGCCAAAATGTCCAGCCGAGCGTGGCATCGTGGCAGGCTTCAAGAACCTGTTTGCGGAGGGGAGGCACGTACCAACAATCCCCCCGCCGCCAAACTCCACTCTCCAAACGCAATTGGGAGTCGCTTCCTCCTCCGCTGGAGGCTCAGGCAGCCCCGCCTCCTCGAAGTTCCCGCAGGAAAGGAGAGACGAGGCTAGGAATGGGCGGTGAAGAAGGAGTGGACGCTTGAGATCGGGTGACAGCCAGTCCCAACTGGGAGGGGGAGAGAACAGTGCGTGGAATGTCCCGTAAGGCAGCTCCACCCCCTTCCCCGGGTAGGCGCGGAAGCGCGTCAAGCCAGTTTATTGGTTTTCCCGGGGAAAAAATGGACTGTGAAAGAGAAACGAGAAAAGAAATCGGCCCAACGGAGTTGTTTTGCGGACATCTTGAGGGGGGTGGAAAGAGCGGCCATGTTTTTGTGATCCGACCAAACCTGAAAGGGGTGTTTAGCCCCCTCCAGCCAGTGGCGCCAAGTGGAGAGTGCTACTTTGATGGCTGCAGTCTCTTTATCCCCCACAGTCCAGCGCTGAGTTCAGCAATCGAGAATTTCTTTGATAAATAAGCACACGGAATCCGCCTAACATCTTTATCTTTCTGAAACAGGGCTGACCCAGAGCTTTGTCCGAGGCATCCACGTGAACCACAAACGGGAGATCTGGGTCAGGGTGCTTTAGGATAGGTTCGGTGGTAAAAGCAGACTTTAAGAGCTGAAAGGCTGTTTGACATTCTTCAGACCAGGAAAGGGGGGGCCCCGGGCTTGGCGGACAGTGGATCTTTACCCTTAGTGCGTAAGAGGTCTGTGAGAGGGAGAGTCAGCTCAGCGAATTGGGGTATAAAGTCACGATAGAAATTAGCAAAACCCAGAAAAGATTGGAGTTCTTTGCGGTTGGTGGGGCAGGCCATTGGAGGACCGCTAGCTAATTTTAGCAGGATCCATTTTTAAGCCCTCAGGCTTAGATCCGGTAACCCAAATAGTCAATGGAGGTCTGGTGGAAACAGCATTTGGAGAGTTTGGCAAAGAGAGAGTTGTCGAGCAAGCGTTTCAATACCTCCGAACCAATGCTTCATGCTCTTCTATGGTTTGTGAATAAATTAAAACGCCATCTAAGTATACCACAACTCCTTTGTACAATAAATCATGGAGAACTTCGTTGATGAGGGCCATAAAAGCCCGGGGCCCCACTTAACCCGAATGGCATTATTAAGTATTCAAACTGTCCAAACTTTGTGTTAAACGCAGTCAAGTGTTCATAGCCTTCAGCAATTCTGGACTCTGTAATAAGCTTCTCTCAAGTCCAATTTAGTAAAGATGCCCCCTTTGCCCAGTTCATCTAAAAGGTCCGTGATCAAAGTCAAACGATCTTTATTGCACAGGAGACTGCATTGAGACCTCGATAATCTGTGCAAAGTCAGAAGACCCATCTTTCTTTTTTTTTACAAAACAAAACGGGAGCAGCGTGTGTGTGTTTGGTAGCTCCGGCCGTATGAACCCGCTGAGCGAGGTTCTTGTCCAAGAAGGCACGGTTCCTTCTCCTCATTGGGACTCATACGGTAGATTCTACCTTTGGGCAGTTGCCATACCTGGCTGTATAACGATTTTGCAGTCAGTGTCTCTATAGGGTGGCAACTGATCGCATTCTTGCTCCTGAAAAACTCTGGCTAGATCTTGGTACGCCGTGGGATGCCAATAGAATCGGAGCAATCGCTGATGAAGCCAGGAGGGTGTGTGTCAGGAGAAGTTGAGTTTTCCCCAATTCATGTGTTCACCGCAGGGAGGGTCAGTGAATTCTAAGATCCGTTCTTTCCAAATGAACTTTGGTTCATGTAACAATAACCATGGCATGCCCAAAACTATGGAGTGTTTGGCCACTGGCGCCAAAATAAAACTAATTTTCTCCCAATGGTCGGGCGCAACGGAGGAGAACCGGTTGTGTTTTGAACTGGGCCGGTCCTTCGCTCCCGAGAGGGCTGCCGTCCATTTGGGTGAATGGTATGGGCTTAGCCAGGGGAATTTGGTCCAGACCTAGCTCCTCTGCCACCTGGGGCCGCATTAAGCAATGGGAGCAGCCAGAATCCACAAGGGCCGAGGCTATAATGCGAGTATGTTTAGCGGGGTTGGCCAGAAACGCTTGGACAGTAATGGGAGCGCTGCCTTCACTCACCGCGTCAGGAGTCGGACCCATATCCATGGGGGCTGAAGAAAGGCAAACAGCTGCTTCCCCTCCTCTGGGTCGCCTTCGATGACCGCCTTAGAAGAGCCCGTCGGAGGCGGCCCCGACTCTGGCGTGGTGGCTTGGCAGATGGGTGCGCGTGGCTGGAGCGGTTGGTTTTGTTTCTTCGACAGTTGGCGGCTAGATGACCTGGTCCTCCGCAGTAAAGGTACAATCCCAGTCGGCGACGGCGCTCAGAGGTGGTCTCGGGTGGGGGCGGCTGGGCTTGCCTTGGTGGACGCAGTAGCGGCGCTTCATGCGTGGGGCGGCCTCCGCACGAAATGCGTATTCCAAGCGAGACGCCACCTGGGATCCCAACTGGATCCAATCAGCAATAGTGCGAGGGAACCGAATTAAAAACACCGCTTCACGCAGCTTGCCGTCAACAGCATCTGAGAAGTATTCGCATTTCATGCGTTCAGGCCACTCAGGAGGGAGTCGAGCAGCCGCCGCACGAAATTCACGGGCAAATACTGCAAACGGTCGGTTGCCTTGCTGGATAGTTTTGATGGTGCGGATAGCCTCATTTTCGGCGCCCGGATCTTGGAAGCGCGCTCTCAAGGCTTGGAGGAATGCGGGCACCGTGGCGAGAAGTCTTCATCTTGTAAATCCAAAAGGGCCACAAACGAGTGGGCTGCGGCCCCATCCAGGACTGAGCCGATGTCCCGTGATCCTTTCGCTTGCTCAGACCGGTATAAATCATCATAGTCTTCCATGTGGGCATCGAAGTTGCAAAATGAAGTAGGGAAGCTTGGAAGCGGTCCCATCAAAACGGCAGGTATCGGGGCCTATAGTAACCCCTTTCCATCGGCTCTTGGCGCCGGCAGGGGCGGGCGGTTGCACGGGTTGAGCAGGTTGGGCGGCAGCGGTTGCACAGGGGGGGCCGGGATCGGGGGCGGTATCAATGCCGGTGCCGCTGGCGTTTGGGTGGCAGGACTCCAGCCACGTTGCCCCTCTGGCGCCGGCAGTATCAGTAACAGCATAGACTCCAACTTGGGGCTTCCTGGTCTGCTGCCTCCTCAGTTCCCTCTCCAACGCAGCCAGATCTCTCCTTAGCGGGTCAATGCATCCTGGTGCGCATGCAGGGCTGCTTTTTTCTCGCTCCAATTTAACCAGTTTGTCCCGCTTAATAGCTGCAGTAAGCTCACTTGGCGTGACGTTAGCGCCTGAACGCCGCGTTGCCGCTGTAAATCCAGTCTGGAGTGTTCCAGGACCTTATCATGGACTGGACAGATTCTGGCGCATATTGTCGCTTGAGCGCATCTTTGGCACGGTCCAACTCGAAGTTGGACTTCTTTATGCGTTGCTGTTCCCGGGTCCCTCTGCAGGTTTTCGCGCTCTTGCTGCAACTGTGCCCGCTCCTCCTCCCATAGCTGGCGTTCACGGGTCCATGCTTCTTGGGCATCTCGCAGTCGGCCCACTCTCATCCCAGTTCTCTTCTCATGGGAGAGGGAACAGATCCGGCTGGGAGTGCAGGCTTTCTTCGGACTCTTCGCCGTCTGGAAGCGTAGACATCGGAGACACCGTGAGCCACCGGTGGCTCCCTGGGGTGCAGCCGCTGACCCGGGATCAGGGTCCGATCGGAAGGCGGCACGGACACCCCTCCCAATCCCAGGTTTAGTCCCAGTGTCCTTCGGACGGGCCCCAGTGCTGTGCCACGGTGGTTCTTTGGGAGCATCACCAAAATACGAGTCCAGGAATCGTTCAATGGACTCCTGGGTTGCCGCATGAAAGGTGGTCAGGCCCGCCTCCTCCGTGACAGGTTGCATCTGAGGTTTGTAATCCATACGTAAAACGGGTAGAGATCCGATCCACAGGCGCTCGATCCATAGACAGCTTCCCAAACGACTCCATGTAAGTCCCCATGGTCGTCAAGCCACGCCCCTCGTTCCAACGGGAGTAAAGGGAAGACTCGGGCTGATACGAGGACGGGAAAGAGTCACCAGCGAGACCCGTTCTCCCGCCGGTTCCTCCAGATCCAGAAGGGAAAGGTCGGAGCCCTCTTTGGGGGCTACCGCACCTTCCGCAGTAATATTCAACCTCTCCATGCCGAGACACCAGAGGTCCACTGCACTAGTGATATAGATGAATTAAGATTCCTGCCACAATGTAAGGAATTCCATAGAAGCAGAAATAAAAGGCTCTTTGGTGAAAAAAGACCGTTTATTCAGACATCTTAGAAAGCTCAAGTACACGCAGTGGCAGGAATGACACTTCCCGCCAGAAGCACAGGTTATAACTCTATTCATCCCATCCCCCTCCCGGCTTCCCATGGGAACGGAGACCACATCTCCCGCGCAGAGATAAAGTCTCCGCCGATGAAGCTGGCCCATCGCCCGGGCTGTGGAATGTACTCAAGGTTAGGCGGCTGCTCTTACCATCAACACCATTGAAACCTTTACAGAGTGAAGAATTTATTCATCCAGCCTTTTCCAGGCTTATCCCACATTCTGTTCACACAAACAGGATTGAAGCCACTAGCAGCTCAAAAGAGGTAAGTCTGGCAGCCTGCAGAGACCCTCAGTTTCAAATAGTCACCTGGAATATTGTGTACAGTTCTGGGCACCACAATTCAAGCAGGATATTGACCGGCTGGAGCAGGTCCAGAGGAGGGCAACCAAAATGGTAAAAGGTCTGGAGTCCATGCCCTACGATGAGAGGCTTAGGGCTGGGGATGTTTAGTCTGGAGAAGCGTAGGTTCAGGGGTGACGTGATAACCATGTTTAAATTTTGAAGGGATGTCATGTCGAAGAGGGAGCAAGCTTGTTTTCTGCTGCCTCAGAGATCAGGACCAGGAGTCATGGGTTCAAGGTGAAGGAAAAGCGATCCCACCTAAACATTAGAAAGAACTTCCTGATGGTCAGGGCTGTTCAACAGTGGAATTCACTGCCTCGGAGAATGGTGGAGTCTCCTTCTTTGGAGGTTTTTAAAGAGAGGCTGGATGTACATACATCAGGATTGCTTTGATTGTGTGTTCCTGCATGGCAGGGGTTGGGCTTGATGGCCCCTGGGGTCTCTTCCAACTCTATGATTTTATGATTCTATTACAAATATTTTTTTCCTATCGCACATCCAAGCTGGAAACAGGGAAAGGTTAGAAATCATCTCACACCAGAGATATTGTCAGATCTAAGCAGACACTTAGCAGACACTGACCACATATCACCCAAGTTCAGACTGTGGTGGCAAGGATCAACATTCCAGTTTCAGAAATTTTATCTTTAGTGTATAAATAACCCAGCTGCCTGGTCAGTTTTATCCTCCACTTGCGCCTAACATTTTGTGGTACTGCAGCGATTCTCTCTGCCCGCAGCTTTTTGCTTAAGGTTTTCCCTGAATGTTTGCTCTGCAGGCTCCCCTGCTGGGCACATTTTGATCCCAAAAAGTACATGGTTGTACTCAGCTCATCCTGCTGATTCCAGCAATATATAGTTTTTCTTTTTCTTATTTTCGATGAGCTGTCTTTGAAGTTACACAGACATGATTTCAGAATCCAGGCCGATGGTTGGTGAGGAGGAAATGATGGGGGGAGGGGAGTCTCTTTTGTCTCTGACACCTGTTTGTCCGTGCTATCCAAAAAAAAAATGAGGAGGTAGCTTTTTTAAAGATGTCCCCAGGGTGTCTCATTTGTGCTGTGCAAAATCGAGCAGCGATGACAAGAACTATTCAGCCCCCCTTTTGGCCTCTCTGTTTACTATGGTTGATAGTTCAGGTACTGTCCCAGGGTCTTGGGTAAATGCAATAATAACACCACATGTCACCAGCTAATTACAAACCCATTAGTCTTCTATAGGGTTTTAAAAAGGCTGCTTTACGCTTGACCACTGTATGATTCTTAACCTCCTGTTATTAAAATACCAAAAAGGGTGCGATCTAAGATCTTTGCTGCCTTTTTGGACCTGAAAAGTGCCTTTGACTCAGTTGTTAGAGAGTTTCTATGGCTTAAGCTAGCAGAAATGGGAATCGATCTTAGATTATTATTACTTATCAAATCTCTCTACTCAAACACAACCTGCCAGATAAAATGTACAAGCTCTGGAGACCTAACCCCAAGGATTCCCGTTGAGAAGGGTGTTAAGCAGAACTGTGTATTGGCTCCAGTCTTGTTTAACTTATTTATTAATGATCTGGTACACGCATTGTCAGATGTTAACTCACATAGCCCAGTTCTTTCAAACAAACCCATACCACTCCTTCATTACGCTGATGACATGATACTGATCTCTAGGTCTCAAGTGGGTCTTAAAAGGCTTTTTAGCAAAACTATGGAGTACTGTACATCTAACTTCCTATCCTTAAACCCAGAAAAATCAAAAATTGTCATTTTTTCCAATGTGTTTAAGCCTTCCAGATGGCTTATCAATGGGATTAAGGTTGAACACTCCAAGTCCTTTAAATATTTAGGCCTAACCTTCCATCATAAAGCCACATGGGCCAGACATAAAGATATTGCTGTAAAAGGAAGTTATCACACTGCTTCAGAGGTGGTAAGTTTTTTTCATTCCAGGGAAAGGGGATATGTCCCCGCAGCTCTAAAGGTTTTCAACTCCAAGGTAGTTCAGCAACTTCTCTATGGAGTTCCCCTATGGATAGCTGCATGGAACAACTCAGTTGAGAGAATACAATCTGGCTTCCTCTACAAAATACTTGGGGTACCACACTCTGTACCATATGCTGTACTATGCTTAGAAACTGGTCAGAACCTACTTGAAACAAGAGCATGGCTGAATACATTCAAGTATTGGATCAAACTATGTTTTAACTCTGATGAGCGCAGTTTAACATATATTGTGCGCCCAGACCAATTTGCCTCCGAATGGTATCAACTTCTTAAATAAAAAATCTACTCTCTAGGCTTAATACTTGAAGATCTCTGTATGCTGTCACCCAGAGAGATTCTGCAAACCTTAAAAAGCAGACTTCTAGAACAGGAATACCATATCTTGTTGGGCCAAGCAAATAAATCATGCTTACCCCTTTCTGTCGGAATAGTACCAGAACAGGGGCACATAGCCAAATATCTTGAACTATTAATTGAACCCCAACAGAGATGGATTATTACAAGGGCCAGATGCAATACTTTTCCATCGGCCATTACAAAGGGTCGCTACCTATCTATCCCTCTCCAGGATCGGGTCTGTCCACACTGTAAAAACCAAGTGGAGACTCTTGCTCACATTATACTTGACTGTCCGAGATATGTGGGTATTAGGAATTTCTCTCCTGGGCAGGTCTTTCAGACAAATCTGAAAGAGACTCTGACAACTCTGTTGTGGAGCTTTTGTTAAATAACACAGAGGCTACTTGGAAAAAGAAGCAAAATTTCTTTTACAAGTGACAGAATTTTCTAAGTAACGTCCAATGCTAGATACAGTTTATCTGTCTGTGTTTTGAATGTACTTTTGATTTGTACTTCAGAAATGTCTGTAATGCTCTGGAGCCTATTTTAATATGCCTAATAAAGGTTGTTGTATTGTTAAAAACTATTCAGCTGAACAATAAAATAATACAGGAAAAATCAAATTGACATAAATACACCTGGAAATGGAAATCAGAAATTTGACAAATTATTGTGATTCCCAGTCTTTTTTCACTAACATAGTCCTTGGCAACCCATTTCCCTAAATATGCATTCCTGCATTAGCAAACCCACTAGGTAATTTTTTCTCATACCCTCAAATACTCTGGTGTGTACCCCTGGGGTATGCATACCACAGGTTGGGAACTGCTGCCAGGTTATTATATGCTCAGCTATAGAAAAACCAAAGAATACCCTCGTGTGAAGACTGGATATCAAGCCCCACCTCTCAGCAGCCCCACCAATCAGCAGCCTCAGCAGCCCCCACCAATCAGCAGCCCCAGGACAAGGAGAAAAAAAGAGAAAACCCCTGTTAAAAATGCACTGTTTAAAAGATGTGGCTTTGAGAAAAGCCCTCTGAAAAGAAAACCAGAGCTCACTCAGCCCTTTCTGGCCCATGCCTCTTCTCCACTACTACTCTTCTCTGCTGGTTCCAGAGACCCCTGCCATAGACCAATGCCGCCTTCCAAAGGGGCCATTTTCTCCAGGGGAACTGATCTCTGTCTTTTGGAGATCAGTTGTAATCTCCAGCCACCACCTGGAGGTTAGCAAACTGACCACATTCCTCAACAGCTTGTAGCAATTGTCTTTTCCCCTAGCAAATAAGGAATAGCTGGGGTGATGTGGTTTCCGGGCTGTCTGGCCCTGTTTTAGCAGCATTTTCTCCTGATGTTTCGCCTGCATCTGAAGATGCCAGCCACAGGCACAGGCGAAATGTCAGGAGAGAATGCTGCTAGAACAGGGCCAGACAGCCCGGAAACCACACAGCATCCCAGTGATTCCGGCCGTGAAAGCCTTCGACAATAAAATGAGGTATAGTTTAGTTTTCTTTTAGTTCCAGGCAACAGTAATTATCCAGGTACCTTTAACTGGTCAGCACCCCTCTCTTTGCTTGGCAAGCCAGGCTGCTGTCCTACCTTCCTGGAAGGGAGAGCCCCTTTGCAAAGGCCTGGAAAGATTCCAAGGAGCAACAGGAGCTGGGCCGCTTCAGCTTCAGTGACTGGTCTCAGCTGCTCCTTTTGTGTCTCTCCTGTGAAAAGGACCTGCTTGTTACAAAACAGCACCAGGACGTGGCGCAGAGTAACCCAGCTAGGAAGTAGGAACAGACTTGAGCTCCTCCTCCTTGTCTGTTTCCCAGTCACATTTCTTTGTCCAAGCAGGCCTCTCGGCACTTTGCACGGGCTGGGAATTTGCTACAACGTGTCAACAAAATACGCCCTCTGACTTTGTACCTCTAAACTCAGAAGAGTTTGAAGGAGAAGAAGAGTTTTCTCTCCTGTGAAGTCCCTCTTCATGAAACCACAGACCAGGGTCCAAGAACCCAACTAGTTCACTTGCAAAGCCAGCTGTTCACCTCCACTATTGTTCTTTCTCTCCATGGTCCATGCCTGCAACCAGGAGTAGAGATGAAAAGACAACTTGTACATCCAGATCCTTCAGCTTCCTTCTGAGAGCCTCAAAATCTCTTCTGATTTTGCTGTGTTGTTTGTTCCCACGTGGATCAAAAGGGAGGGGCTTCACAAGTCTTGATAGCCTCTCAGTGACATCATGGGGTTTTGCCCCAGGGAGACAGCCTACCTCTTGTGACATCTTGTCAGGCCTGCAAATCGCTGCTTCTGTTCCCCTCAGCAAGGAGTCCCTGACGACGACTACAAGCCTCCTCTGATGTTTTGCAGGGGCCATTCTATGGGCTGAACCTCCAATTCTTTGCACATTCTCTGAGGTCTGACTCTGTTGCTCCTGTGCCTGTTCTTATCCTCACTGAGAAGGGAGAGAACTTCAAGTCGATTTTGTAGCTTCAAGCTCACAGATTGCTCCCTAGTCCCTCGACTTCTTTGTGTCACATTCCTCCAATTGCCCCACTCCAGTGTTTGAGAGCTGCTATCTTCCTTGGAGAGATCCCCAATGTGTTCCTCACCCAGTACCGTCTACTCCACTCTGTCGAGGAAAGAAAGAAAAGCCAGAGCTCACCTAGTGCTTTCTGTCCCAGTCCTCCTCTACACTGCTACAGGGTTGGTCTGACCTAGAAGGCACCGAGGGCCAGCTCGAGATTCCGGGTGCCACAGACCGTGTGAGTTTCACCCCTCTGGTACTTTCCTTGACTTGGTGAATGGGATGAAAGAGACTAAAATGGCCGTGTAGGGTTTAGTTGACTCCAGATGCACCCGCTGCCTCGTACACCCCACAGTAGCTGAGGGGTTGGGACTGATTTCATTGCCTGAAGCAGCCTATCCAGTTTGAGCAGATGGATGGGCAAATTAGGGGGGGAGGGCTGGCCGGGTACAGAACTGTGCCGGTGATGCTGGGATGTGGCTCTCACTAGGAGTGACTTCAATTCATGATTGCGTCATTTGGAAAGAATCTAGTGATGTTGGTCATGACTTGGCTGACTAATCATGGTCCTGAGGTGCAGTGGAGTGCTGGACTCTTGTGTTTTTAGTCCCCTCATTGCATATTGCATGAGTGGGAGCATCAGCGCCACTTACCAGGGAGCCCACAGAAAGGAGGGAGCACCTCTGCTGGCTCCAAAGCAGCGGCTGCCCTGGCTACCAAGGAGGCAGGTGAGATACCAAATCAGTATAGAGACTATCAGGGGGGGTTGAGTAGGGGGAGTGTGATGCCCCCCCCACACAACAGACTGGCATTCAGCTAATCCTGGGTGCTAAGTTTCCAAAGGGGCGGCTGCACTCCATGAGTCCCTGGGAGTCTGAGGCATTGAAGGAATTTCTGGATAAGGATTTGGCCCAGGGTTTCATTCGACCTGCTACATCTTCCTTGGCCATCCAGGTGTTGTTCTGAAAGAAGAAGGACGGCACTTTGAGGCTGTGCACTGACTGGTAGAAGAGTGGAAGACTGCTTTTAACACAAAAGTTGGACAGTTTGAATACCTTTGGGTTCAGTGGGGCTTCTGGTGTATTCGTGAACTTGTTCAATGGATTCATGCATGATTTCTTGTTCGGGGGTGATGGTGTGCTAGATGATGTGCTAATGAACTCTGAGACAATGGAAGAGCACCTGCGGTTGATTAGAGAGACGCTCCAACGTTTGAGACATAACCATTTGTTTGCTAAACTAAGTGTGAATTCCACTGGGAAAGGCTGGACTTCCTGGGTTACCGAGTGTCCAGGACTGGGATTGAGATGGACCCTCAAAAAGTGCAAGACGTGCTGGGTTGGGAACCACCAAGTACCTGCAATCAGTTGCAATCCTTCCTAGGGTTTGCCAATTTTTATTGAGACTTCATTGCCCAACTGGCCCTCCCGCTAATGGATTTCTTAAAAACTGAGGAGAGAGGTCCTCAGTCCAAACTCCACTGGACTATGGGAGAGAAGGGAGCTGGGGCCATCAAGACAGCTCTGGCCACTTGCCGACATTGGTTGGAGGGGGCCAAGCACCCTTTCAAGGTGTGGACTGATCACAAGAACATGGCAGCACTGAAAATCCCCAGTAAATTAAACCCTAAATAGTTGCATTGGGCCAGTTCCCCTCCCTTTTCTTGTTGTGTTTTATGGAGTTAAACATTGGAACCACAGACTACAGTGCTGCTAGTGTTTAATGAATCTTGAGGTGCTGAACATGCTAATGTAAGATAAAGGGAGTTACAAATTAAGAAGAACCAGGAAAATTGGGGGGAAGATCATATTTGTCATATGACAACATAGGAACATATTTCCAATCCTGAAGGTTTGAGTGTTTGACATTCAAAGGTAAGAAGAACCAGTAATTACAAATATTTTGATAGCTGTACTGAAAACTTTAAACCAAATTCAACTTTCCCTTTTTCAAAGTCTGATGGATAAGAATCTACAAATCTTTTAAAGAAAAATAGTACAGTGCATTTTCAAGGAGGGATGATAAAGTAGTATTATGTAGTTTCATGTGTCAAATCATAAGGTTCTGTTCAGCCATTCCAGTAGGTCCATTCTTGCTTCCTCAATGTAGGGCACATCTTTGGGCCTCATATCTTCAGGTTTGCACTGAGCGAAGCCATGAACTTGTCCAGGATAAACTTTAATTTTGTAGTCTGTTCGACAATATTCCTTCAGTTTCTGCTCCAATAAAGTGACCTGAAAAACATAGTAAATTCTGTTAGACTTTGAACAGAAAGTTAATAATAAACCTTTTCCATTCTTTGCTTGCTTATCACCTGCATTCTTTGGAGGTTTGCTTTGAAGTTTGCACTCAACTAATACCCAATTTCCCCATTCTGACAGTGTGATGGGACGGCCCATCCTTGCCGTTGCTGGCATCCCCCAAGAGACTGAGGGCAGAGACTAATCCAAGCATCCCATGATGTTCTTCTGGTTGTGTAACAAGAAGTTATAATATACCAACAAGATAAACAGCAACAAGTTGGGTATAGTGTGCACACAAGCAATAGCCAGAACAAAGTGTCACTACAAAAGTAAGCAAAGGGTTGCTAACAAAGTGCAAATTTATACTAACAATGTATAGAAATTCTATTCTAACAATGTATAGAAATGAAACAAGGGCCACTGCTCATGTGAAACTATCGTTCTTGCAGCAGATTCTCACATAGAACTTTGATCCTTGCATCTTGCTTCTATTTTATGTTACAATAAATTTGCACTTTGTTAGCAACCCTTTGCTTATTTTTGTAATCTGGACATAGTGACTTCATTCTGGTTGTTGCATGTGTAACTAGAAGTGACACAATTGTCTCATGGGACAATCTAGAATGTCACCAAAAATTTGGTTAAAAACCCATAGAGTTTCAGGGGAATCCTAGGGAGTCCTACAGCATCACTTCTGGTTATGCCCTGGGCATTGACATTGCAGGAGATTGTTTTGTCCATCTGCCATGACTGTCCTAATGTCACCAAGGACAACAAGGGCACGGCTTTCCTTTAGTATGAGTATATAAGAAAAAGAAAATGCTCTTGAAGTTAGTTGCTTTTGTAGCTCTTTCATTTCTCCTTTATCCACACACAGAACCTCCCCTCCCCATTTGTGACCATGCCTCTTTTTGAATGTAACAAAAGTGAATAATCTCATGTAACAACAGCAGTTGAATGGCTACAGTGGGGAAGGGGGGTGGAAAACTGCCCTACACCCCTTCCCCCCTCCCCCGCCCCACCAGCCAGGCCCTGCAGCCTGGAGCAGCCTGGGAGGCCAGGTTGATTTTTCAGCTGGATACTCTTTGTGGGGGTGGGGGCTGTGGGGGAGGGCTGTGGGCCCCCCACTTACCTGAGTGTAGCTGGCGGCCCTGCCAGGCTGCTTTTTCAACCGGCTGCTCTAAGGTAAGTGGGGGGCAAGGGGGCAGAGCCCACAGGGGCTGGGGGTGGGGCCTGGGTGCCATTTTGCCACAGACACCGTTCCCCCCCCCCCCCGAACAATGGTATCCTTTCTAATGGTACATTGGGGGAGAAGCCACTCTTGGTACTACTAGATGTGCAAGGTAAGAATAACAAAGAGAGAAGTAATAGTGGCTGAATTTAGATCCAAGGTGGGCTTGCCCAAAGTTTTGGTAGACCCCTTGCTGGTAGCAACTAGCACCAAAGTTAGAGTTGCTCATTTGAAAGGAAATAAATGGTGCATTTGTTGGCATTAATCTAAGTAGAGTGGCAAAAGGTAAAAGTAGTCCCCTATGTAAGCACCAGGTCATTAGTGACCATAAGGTGATGTCACATCACGACGTTTACCAGGCAGACTATATAGACTGTTCAATAACAATATTCTGCATTCAGTTGATTTCTTTATTTTAAAACACCTTCAGGAATAAGCTTCTATTGCCAGAACTAAGCATAGTGAGACTGCAGAGTCACCATGATACCGCACATCACCCCCTGCGTCATGTCACCCCCCACCCTGACCGACCAGTTCCCAAGGGGGGCCGACCCCGCTCTGGTTCCATGGTCTGTTGGAAGAAGCAACCACCTTTCCCCACCAGGGTCAACACAACCTGCATTCCACACGACTGACAGAACAACAGGAGCAGGTGACTGACGAGCTGTTAATGAATCAGAGCAGGAGAGGGAAATGGGCACAAACAGGTCCCCAGATCCTGCCCAGGAGTTGAAACATGGCAGGATCAAACAGAGGCTGATCATAACACTATGTCTGTGAGTTGGTTTGCCACTGCCTTCCGCAGCCATCTACACTTTACCTCCAGCAAGCTGGGTACTGCTTTTACCAACCTTGGAAGGACAGAAGATTAAGTCAACCTTGAGCTCGCTACTTGAACCTACCTTCTGTTAGGAGTGAACTCAGGTTGTGAGCAGAGCTTGGACTGCAGTACTGCACTCTGCACTCTGCACCCTGGGGTGACCCCGACCCTGACTCTCTCACTCTGCTGAGCAAACTTTGATGTCTTCCTGGCACTCAGGAGGAAGACTCATTCATTCAATCTGCCTCAGTAATTCCACCCCTCCCTCCTGGTTTTACACTACATGATATTTGTGGAAGTGTGCCCTGAAGCTAGGAAGAGAAGGACTTTTTACAAAAAATATAAATAAAAACATCCCCGATGAGCATGTACAGAGTGCATTTTATATGTTTCCCTTGCAGACTTGGATTCTGACATTTTTCATTTTAAAATATGCCTCTTTCAAGACTATTCTTAGAACATAGGTCCAAGTGCTTTAAAAATGTAAAACTTACAATTTTCAGTGATTTTCCCATGTCATGAATGATCATTTCACCACATTTGAGCACAAAACAATTTGCTCTAAATATCTGATAACATTTTTCTTAACATTTCACAGTGTGATACAAACAACCAGCTTATTACGTGATTTAATGCACAGCGTGGCATTCACCACTCAGTTAAAAAAAAAGTCTGCATCATTTCCTGGGAGAAAGAGGAATCCAAAGCAAAGGAATGAGGAGAAAAAGCAATGAACTAAAATTGGAGAGTTGTGTGGTTTCTGGGTTGTATGGCCGTTTTCCAGTAGCATTTTCTCCTGACGTTTCGCCTGCATCTGTGGCTGGCATCTTCAGAGGATCTGATGGTAGTAAAGCAAGTGGAGTATATGTGCATAAAAGTCATCACCCAGGACAAAAAAGGAGCACAATAAAAACTTTAGTAGATCATGCAAAAAGAATCTGCCACCTCCTTCAAGATGAACTGAATCACCTAAACTGGGCTCTACAGGCTAATGGCTAATGGTTACTCCACTACAGACATCAGAAGAGCTGCAAGACCAAGAACAACCCACAGGAAAGGAGATAAAAAGCCACCCAGAGGGAAGGTGTTCTTACCATACATCAAGGGAATCACTGATTGCATAGGGAAACTGATGAAGAAATATAACCTCCAGACAATCTTCAGACCCACCGAGAAAATCAACAAATGCTACGTTCAGCAAATGATAAGAGGATCCTCTAACTTCTGTAGGAGTCTACCGTGTATTTTGCAGCTGTGGACAAGTCTACGTAGGGACCACCAAACGCAGCACCCAGACACGAATCAAAGAACATGAAAGGCACTGCAGACTAGATCAGCCGGAAAAGTCAGCAATAGCAGAACATGTGATAAACCACGCTGGACACAGAATGTTATTTGAAAACACAGAAATTCTGGATCACTTTGACAACCACGATGTCAGGCTACACAGAAAAAGCCATTGAAATCCACAAGCACATGGACAGTTTCAACAGAAAGGAAAAAAACATGAAAATGAACAAAATTTGGCTACCAGTACATAAAAACGCTAGAATCAAGACAATGGTTTGTGAACCCCACCCAGACACAGGATGTCTCCAGGCAGTGAGCAGTCATAGGGCTAGTGAACACCACCCAGAACACCACCCACCACTCTAGGCAGAAAGCAATCAAAGGGATCTATAGCTAGATCTATAACTGATTGGAAATGGCAATCCTTTCTTGTTTTCATTATTGTATATTGAATGTGCAGTCCCTATTCCGATTTTTGTTTTGGTAGACCATCTAAATTTCAGAGATCTTCTTGCAGGATAGGAGGAAGAAGAAGAAGAAGAAGAAGAAGAAGAAGAAGAAGAAGAAGAAGAAGAAGAAGAAGAAGAAGAAGAAGAAGAAGAAGAAGAAGAAGAAGAAGAAGAAGAAGAAGAAGAAGAAGAAGAAGAAGAGAGAAGAGAGAAGAGAGAAGAGAGAAGAGGAAGAAGAGAGAGAGAAGAGAGAAGAGAAGAAGAGAAGAGAGAGAAGAGAAGAGAGAAGAGAAGAAGAAGGAGAAAGAATCTGCTTCATCTTAACCAAAGAGGAACCAGACTGCTGGTATCAACATTAAAAGGGTGTGGAGACAGCTTTAAACTGATCTGGGGAAAGCCGACAGGAGCTGGGGTGACTTGATTGAGGAATACTGGTATCTATGGGGATGCAGACAGAGGGGTTTTTTCTAAATCAACCACATACAAGCCCAGGGAACATAGCAATGTAAGTGTGACAAGGGATAGTGTCACCAAAGACTTGAGGGGTAAAAGCACAAATCCCAGGTTAAGGGACAGAGACAGGGTATACAGGTGTCTCTATATACTAATAGTAGAAGCATTAGACCCTAAAAATGGGGGAGCTAGGATGCAGAGTTTGAAGGAGGTTTTGATATGAGTGGGCATTACAGAGACAGCTGGGTGGAATAGGGAGAACCAGTGGGATGCTGTTATACCAGGCTACAGGCTCTATAGGAAGGGACAGAAGGAAGCATTGGGGGTGGGTTTGCCCCACATCAAAGAGAGCATGGTATCACATAAACTAGACAATGCAAGGGAGCTGGTTCCCTACAGAATCACTATGGATATCAATACCAGGTGTGAAGGACAGTTTAATATTAGGAATATATTATGGTCCCCTGACCAAAGAGATTACACAAGAGGATTCTGAGATGGAAAAAGAAATTAGAGGGCCAACAAAACAAAATGCTTAGTGGTAATGGGTGATTTTAACTATCCCCATATAAACTGGAAAAAATGCATGTTCAGGTCATAGTAAGAAGAAACTGGATATGCTAAATGACTGTAGCTTAGAGCAGATGGTTTGTGGAACCAACCAGGAGAGTGATCAGATCTAATTGTATGTGGGACAGGGACCTAGTGCAGGAAGTCCAGTGTTGTTGAGCCGATAGGGGCAAAATGACCACAATGCTGTCAGATTCAGTACTCTCAACATCTTGAACAAGTGACAACTACTAATGTAGTTACATTAAGCCTTCAGAAGGAAATTTCTCAAAGATGGGGGGGGATAGTGTAGGGGAAGCTGAAAAGGAAAATCAAGAGAGAGTCAAAACTATCCCGGGATGCTTAGGTTATTTAAAACACAGTAATAAAAGCTCAAGCTGGAATGTGTTCCTGAGTTAGAAAAGGCAGCACCAGTCAAAGAAAGCCACCATGGTTAACAAGAGAGGTTGAGAAATTATCAGAGAAAAAGAAAAATATCTTTTCGAAAATGGAAGTCCAGTTTGGCTGATAGAAGAATATGAGAGGGAACACAAATGGTGGCAAAAGAAACAAGTTAGCTGTAAAGGGGCAAAAAAAAGGTTATGAGGCATGGCTATGAACATCAAGACCAGCAACAAACAGTTCTTCAAATTTACATCAAAGCAGAGCCAGCAAAGAGAGAAGCGGTGAGCCCGTTAGATGACAAAGGGAACAAAGGGTGTGCTAAAGAGATGGCAGGAGATTGCAGAGCTGAATGAATTCTTGCATCTGTCTTCACAAAGAGGAGGGTAGACATTCCTGCACCTGAACCAAGCTTCTTAGGAGAGATCAGAGGGGCAGAGATAGTGGTAGACAAAGGCCATTGATAAACTAAATGTTACCAAATCCCCTGGCCCAGATTGCATTCACCCAAGGTTCTTAAAGAGCTCAAGCATGAAATTGCTGATCTTCTCACTTTAATATGCAACTTATCCCACAAGTCTACCTCCACATCCCTGAGACTGGAAGATGGCCAATGTCACACCAATCTTTAAGAAAAGGATCTGGGGGGGGACCCGGAGAGTACAGGCCAGTCAGTTTGACATCTGTTCCGGGTAAATTAGTAGAATCATCATTAAAGGCCAAAATTATTAAACATGTAGAAAAGCAAGACCTGCTGAGAAAGAGTCAACATGGCTTTTACCCGAGAGGCAAAATCCTGTCTTACAAACTTACTAGAGTTCTTTGAGGGTGTGACAGGCATGTGGACAGGGTGAACGGTGGACATTGTCTACTTAGTTTCCAAAGGCTTTTGACAAAAGTTCCCTCACAGAGACTGTGTGAGAAAACTCAGCAATGAAAGGAATAAGAGGGAAGTCCTCCTATGGATTAAAACTGGTTGAGAAACAGGAAACAAAGAGTGGAGTGTAAATGGGAAGTTCTCACAATGTGGAGAGATGTAGGGAGTGGGTGTCCCAAGGGATCATTTGGGACCAGTGCTCTTTAACCTATTCATAAATATTATTACAGAGTAGGGGTGGGTAAGCGTGGTGGCCAAAGTTTGCAAGATGATACCAAATTAGGTAGGGTGAATTTAGAGACCACAAAAGGTTGAAAGAGCTCAAGGACCTTGATAAATTGAATGAGTGGGGCTCCAAGAAAGTGGCAAATGCAGTTCAATGTAGCAAAATGTAAAAGTGATGCATAGGGGCAAAATCCAAACTTCTGCCCTACGCTACAGGGGTCCAGTGCTATCAGTCACAGACCAGGAAAGGGATTTAAATGCGTCTTAGTTGGTAGTTCCATGGGAATGTCAACTCAATGCATAACAGCTGTGAAAAAGGCAAACTTCCCTATGCTGGGGATCATTAGAAAAGGAATTATTAATAAAACTACAAGGTTAATGTACTTGCCACTAAAAGCAATTGAATGTGACCCACTTGGAGTACTAATGTGTCCAGTTCTGGTTGCAGCATCTCAAAAAGGATATTGAGGAGATAGAAAAGAGGTGCAGAGAAGGGCAACAAGGATGATTGAGGGACTGGAGCACCTTCCTATGAGGAGGCTGCAGCATTTGGGACTCTTTAGTTTTACTTGGAGAGGAGAGGCGGCTGGGGGGGATATGATTGAAGTCTACAAAAATTATGCATGGGTAGAAAATGTTGACAGAGAGAAATTTTTCTCTCTTTCTCACAATACTAGAACCAGGGGCATTCATTGCAAAATGCTGGGGAAAGAATTAGGACTAATAAAGAAACACTTCTTCATAGCGTGTGATTGGTGTTTGGAATATGCCTACCACAGGAGGTGGTGATGGCCACTAACCTGGATAGCTTTAAGGGGCTTGGACAGATTTATGGAGGAGAGTCGATTTATGGCTACCAATCTTGATCCCTCTTTGATCTGAGATTGCAAATGCCTTAACAGACCAAGGTGTCCGGGAGCAACAGCCGCAGAAGGCCCTTGCTTTCACATCCTACATGTGAGCTCCCAAAGGCACCTGGTGGGCCACTGCGAGTAGCAGAGAGCTGGACTAGATGGACTTTGGTCTGATCCAGCTGGCTTGTTCTTATGTTCTTATGTTCTTAAGAAGGAGGAGGAGGAGGAGGAGGAGGAGGAGGAGGAGGAGGAGGAGGAGGAGGAGGAGGAGGAGGAGTTTGGATTTATATCCCCCCTTTCTCTCCTGTAAGAGACTCAAAGGGGCTTACAATCTTCTTGCCCTTCCCCCCTCACAACAAACACCCTATGAGGTGGGTGGGGCTGAGAGAGCTCCGAGAAGCTGTGACTAGCCCAAGGTCAATGCAATACAAAACAAAGCCTGAGACAGTATGAATGTCAATCATAAACAGCAAATCCCCTGTCTGGCTCTAATACAGAATTAAAAACTCCATTTTAATATAAACATTTTAAAATACGTCAATGAACATATAAACTATACATACAATGGACAACAACAATAATTCGAAACCCCACATACAGTCATGCACAAAAAAGGAAGAGAGATTCTCTGGACCAATGTATACACAACAAGTCTCTACCATGAGAACAACATAAGCACGCACAACGAAAATTTACAGCAGCATTCCTCGATGCACACAATTTCAGACTCATACCCCATCCTCACTTTCCCCTTCCTCCACCCATCACTACACAGCCCCAAACACATCAACACGAAGCCCCGGAGTTCAGCATCGCCACAGCTCTAGAGTAGAAGCTGTCTCTAAGCCTCTTTGTCCTAGTTTTTATAGACCTGTATCGTCTGCCAGATGGTAACAGTTCAAAAAGAGAGTGTGCTGGATGAGACGGATCTCTCAGAATATTTTGGGCTTTCTTTAGGCTTTGGGAATTATAGAATTCTTCCAAGGAGGGGAGAGGGCAGCCAATAATCCTCTGTGCGGTAGTGATCACCCTTTGGAGCACCTTCTTATCTTATCTGCCACTGTGCAACTGGAGAACCATACACAGATGCAGTAGGTTAAGACACTCTCTATAGCACAGCGGTAAAAGGACACCAGGAGTTTTCCATTCAGTTGTTGTTTCCTTAACAGTCTAAGATAGTACAGTCTTTGCTGGGCCTTCTTAACCACCGCGGCAGTCTGTATGCCCCAGGTCAAGTCCTCTTTAATCATAATGCCCAGAAATTTAAAACTAGCCACCCGCTCTACTTGATCTCTATTTATAGTCAAGGGCTGAATTTCTGAGCTATTCCTTCTATAGTCCACTATAAGCTCCTTTGTCTTGTTGGTATTAAGAACCAGGTTGTTTTCCCTGCACCATGAGAGCAATCGGTCCACCTCACTCCGACAGGCAGACTCATCCCCTCCAGAGATGAGCCCCACCACCGTTGTGTCATCGGCAAATTTGATAATGGTGTTGCTATGATAGACAGGAGTACAATCATATGTATAAAGGGTGAACAATAAAGGACTCAACACACAGCCCTGTGGCGTTCCCATATTTAGAGTAAGAACTGAGGAAACCCGATTTCCCAGTCTAACCCTCTGGGAACGTCCAGACAAGAAGTCCCTAATCCACAAACAGATTGAATGTGAGAGTCCAAGATCCACAAGTTTTGTCACCAGTCTTTGTGGCAAGATTGTATTAAACACGGAACTAAAGTCCGCAAAGAGCATTCGCACATAATTCCCCTGTTGTTCCAGATGCGTCAAAGCAGTGTGGAGACTAATGGCAATGGCGTCCTCCGTAGATCTATTAGTCCGATATGCAAACATATTCAATGAATTGCGCACGGTTGTGAGGTGAACAAATTGGCTGGTGGTCAATCTCCGATGGAGGTGGTTCATAATCTCTTTCATCCCTTTTTCACTTCTTATTTTTCATTTCATTGAGTTTAAGCTGAAATGATTTCAAATTCTCTTCTATCTCTTTAAACTTATTTTCCAGGACTTCTATATCATTGCAACTGCTTTTTAAATCATCTGTGATCATACTGATATCCACTCCAAGTCTTGTTTCTTCTTCTGTGGCCATCTCTATCACCAACAGCATCAAGGATCCTAAAGAACATTTATTGAGCACATTTGCCCATCGACTACCACCAATGAATCATATTCCTAGAGGCTTATGGATGGTTAAGCCTCCTACTCTATTTGCAGAGAATGAGGCATTTACAGTAACCAAGTTGGAGGATTCCTGGATATGCTAAATGACTGTGGCTTAGAGCAGATGGTTGTAGAACCAACCAGGGGAGGGGTGATCCTAGATCTAATTCTATGTGGGACCCAGGACCTGGTGCAGGAAGTCAGTGTTGTTGAGCCGATAGAGAACAGCGACCACAATGCTGTCAGATTCAGTATCTCTGCATGCGAACAAGTGACAACTACTAATATAGTTACATTTGCCTTCAGAAAGGGAAATTTCTCAAAGATGAGGGGGATAGTGCGTAGGAAGCTGAAAGGGAAAATCAAGAGAGTCAAAAATGTCCAAGGTGCTTGGAGGTTACTTAAAAACACAGTCTTAAAAGCTCAGCTGGAATGTGTTCCGCAGGTTAGGAAAGGCAGCGCCCAGTCCAAAAGAAAGCCACCATGGTTAACAAGGGAGGTTGAGGAAATTATTAGGAAAAAAAAGATGTCTTTTAGAAAATGGAAATCCAACTTAACTGATGAAGAATACCAGAGAGAACACAAATGGTGGCAAAAGGGAAGCAAGTTAGCTGTAAGGGAGGCAAAAAAGGATTATGAGGAACGCATGGCTGCAAACATCAAGACCAGCAACAAACAGTTCTTCAAGTACATCAAAAGCAGGAAGCCAGCTAGGGAAGCAGTAGTCCCGTTAGATGACAAAGGAACAAAAGGTGTGCTAAAAGATGACAGGGAGATTGCAGAGAAGCTGAATGAATTCTTTGCATCTGTCTTCACCCAAGAGGAGGTGAGGAACATTCCTGCACCTGAACCAAGCTTCTTAGGAGGTGAATCCGAGGAACTAGTGAAGATAGTGGTAGACAAGGAAGTAGTTCTGGCAGCCATTGATAAACTAAATGCTACCAAATCCCCTGGCCCAGATTGCATTCATCCAAGAGTTCTTAAAGAGCTCAAGCATGAAATTGCTGATGTTCTCACTTTAATATGCAACTTATCCCTGAAATCTGCCTCCATCCCTGAAGACTGGAAGATGGCCAATGTCACACCAATCTTTAAGAAAGGATCTAGGGGGGACCCGGGAAATTACAGGCCAGTCAGTTTGACATCTGTTCCGGGTAAATTAGTAGAATCTATCATTAAAGATAAAATTATTAAACATGTAGAAAAGCAAGACCTGCTGAGGAAGAGTCAGCATGGCTTTTGCAGAGGCAAGTCCTGTCTTACAAACTTACTAGAGTTCTTTGAGGGTGTAAACAGGCATGTGGATAAGGGGGAATCAGTGGACATTGTCTACTTGGATTTCCAAAAGGCTTTTGACAAAGTTCCTCACCAGAGACTGTTGAGAAAACTCAGCAATCAAGGAATAAGAGGGGAAGTCCTCCTATGGATTAAAAACTGGTTGAGGAACAGGAAACAAAGGGTGGGTATAAATGGGAAGTGCTCACAATGGAGGGAGTGGTGTCCCCCAAGGATCCATTTTGGGACCAGTGCTCTTTAACTTATTCATAAATGACCTGGAAGTAGGGTTGGGTAGCGTGGTGGCCAAGTTTGCAGATGATACCAAATTATGTAGGGTGGTGAGAACCACAAAGGATTGCGAAGAACTCCAAGTGGACCTTAATAAATTCGGTGAGTGGGCTAAGAAATGGCAAATGCAGTTCAATGTAGCAAAATGCAAAGTGATGCACATAGGAGCAAAAAATCCAGACTTCACATACACGCTACAAGGGTCAGTGCTATCAGTCACAGACCAGGAAAGGGATTTGGGCGTCTTAGTTGATAGTTCCATGGGAATGTCAACTCAATGCATGGCAGCTGTGAAAAAGGCAAACTCTATGCTGGGGATAATTAGGAAAGGAGTTAATAATAAAACTGCAAGGATTGTCATGCCCTTATATAAAGCCGTAGTGCGACCGCACTTGGAGTATTGTGTTCAGTTCTTGTCGCCACATCTCAAAAAGGATATGGAAGAGATAGAAAAAGTGCAGAGAAGGGCAATGAGGATGATTGAAGGATTGGAGCACCTTCCTTATGAGGAGAGGCTGCAGCGTTTGGGACTCTTTAGTTTGGAGAGGAGATGTCTGAGGGGGGTGATGGCCACTAACCTGGATAGCTTTAAAAAGGGCTTGGACAGATTTATGGAGGAGAAGTCGATTTATGGCTACCAATCTTGATCCTCCTTGATCTGAGATTGCAAATGTTTTAGCAGATCAGGTGCTCAGGAGCAACAGCAGCAGAAGGCCATTGGTCTCACATCCTGCATGTTAGCTCCCAAAGGCACCTGGTGGGCCACTGCAAGTAGCAGAGAGCTGGACTAGATGGACTCTGGTCTGATCCAGCTGGCTTGTTCTTATGACTAGTTGAAAGTTAATAATTGATAATTAATAGTTTATGGTAAATGGGGGAGGCCTAGATGGTAACCAAAGTTGCCTCAACCATATGCCTGGCAGAACAGCCCTGTCTTACAGGCCCCGTGAAACTGCTCTAAGTGGCACAGGGCCCTGGTCTCCTCAGGTAGAGCGTTCTACCTGGCCAGGGCCAGGGCTGAAAATGCCCTGGCTCTGGCCCTGGTTGAGGCAAGTTGGACTTCCTGAGGACAACAGATCAACAGTAGGTTGGAATGTGATGCTTCTTAAGCCTTTCAGGTGTATAATCATACACAGAGCCCATATTGTGAGTGTGGACCATCTGTTATGTGTGGTTCCCATGTTACATGAAGAGAGCAACACAAATTTACCATAAACATGTAGTCTAAGTATCTGTAAACACTGAAAATCCAGTAGTCAGTTGGCACTTACATGCACATGCACAGTAAATAAGATGGAAGCTTACCTGGTCCTTAGAAATGGTGTGATCTTTTTCTCCAAAGATGAAAAATGTGGGGTTCAGCAAATTGTATCTGTCATCACTGTTTCTGATAATTCCTAAAGCATATTAGAAGAAAGTGTTTAACACTGCAGTTCAAAGCACGCTTACCAGGGAATAAGTCCCAATGAACTCAACAAGACTTGCTTCTGAATTTACAGGCGTTTTAAGCAGTGTGTTCTTTGAGAAGGGTTTTGGTAAAAGATACTGTTCAACAACACTGGCAGTTTATTGTGGGTTTAGTACACAAGTGCTACCATTAGAGAAGCAATACTATTTCAGTCTTTTAATCAAGAATCACTACTGCATTTTTAACACTGACCAACTCAACCAAAAATTATACCTCCATTACAGTTACACAGGAGAGCAATGACTTGAGTTGATAAAAGTATATTTCCAAAACATAAGCAGATTCCAAGCAAAGTGCCCCCTTCTAAGAATCTCCCAGTTTTTTATGTTTTCAAGTATTTATAGGTTTTCAAAATAGTTTCCTAATGATAGCTAATGATATCCCACTTGATAAGGACGCGCAATCTTAGTTAACTAGTTAAGTTATCTATATTTTAATATCTTTTTAAATATATACAAATTATTAATTCATTGTATTCTCTAAGGTTTTCTTGGCCAGAATCACTGGAGGCTGTGGGGTTTCTGGGCTGTTTCCAGTAGCATTTTCACCTGAAGTTTTGCCTGCGTCTGTGGCTGGCATCATACAGCCCCGAAACCCCACAACCCCCATTAATTCATTCTTGCTACTTTTTGTTTTAATGAAATAGTGATTATGAGTTTCTCACACATATAAATATCTTGTAATCCTTAATGTTTCCCATATTTGGACAAGATCTTCACTTTTGCCATTCTGAGGCGCTCGCCTGAGTCGGAACACATAATATCTATTAATTTAGTGGGTTAATCTACACAAGGTCAGCTGATTATGTTATTTCTTTGTTTCTTGTTTCTTCTTCAAAGCATTTCTTCTCTGGAATGTTGGACTCCCTCTTAGGATATGTAGCTGAGAGGCCCGTCCAACTCTGCCTGTGCTGTGCCAAAGTCTCCTCCATCGTCTTTTTAGTCAAAGTCCAGCAACTGTTTCCTTACATTCCTGGCCATTTCTGTGACAGACTCACAAACTAACATTAACCAGGTCATCCAGGTCATCCTTGTTACTTAGTGTGGCACTGCGCCTCCTCCTCCACCGCCTCTTACCCCTCCATGAGTGCTGTTCCTCTCGCCCTCGCCCCTGCTCTCCTGGGAGTGGCTCCTACCAGACAGCCTCCAAAGCCACAGGTTGAGTCAGCATCTTCCCACTAGGGCGGGGATGCTGACAAGGCTGGCTAGCAGCTTGAAGCAGACACAGGTTGGCCACTGGGGAGAGGGCTAACCCTAGCTCTGGGCCCTTCCTTGCCTGTTTTTCCGGACGTCCCTTGCCTCTGCCTTGGTCTCCTCCCCCTTTGGAGCCTCGGGATCCTCTGCCCTCCTTGTTTGTCTCTAACTGACTCTCAGCAGGGGCAGCCCTGGGCAAACTGTAGCCCTGGGCAGCCCTGGGCAGCCCTGGGCAAACTGTAGCCCTGGGCAGCCCTGGGCAAAATGTAGCCCTGGGCAAAGCCTGAGTTGGATGCCCCCCCCCCCCCCGTGGGCGGCCACTCCACCACGACCAAATTTCTTTTCGCACCAGGACACTGGTGCCTGCAGGGGGTGCATTTTTAGACATATCAGCACCAAAATTTCAGCATATCATCAGGGGACTGTCCTTATGCTACTCCCCAAGTTTGGTGTGGTTTGGTTCAAGGAGTCCAAAGTTATGGACTCCCAAAGGGGGGTGCCCAATCCCCCATTGTTTCCAATGGGAGCTAATAGGAGATGGGGGCTACAGTTTTGAGGTCCATAACTTTGCCCCCCCTGAACCAAACTGCACCAAACTTGGGGGGTGCCATCATCTCCAGATGATACCCTGAAATTTTGGTGCCGATACATCCAAAAATGCGCCCCCTGCAGGAACATCCCAGAAATGTGCCCAAGAATCTTTGTTCTGCATTGAGTTTTCTGTATTGCTGTCAATGGGGGTTGTTGTAAGATTGTTTCGGTTTGCTAGCAGCGTGCTTGCTACTGTCCTGTGTTGGTCTGTGTTGACTTGCTCACTGTGACATCTCTTTGCTTCAAGGAACCCCTGATAAGCTTCCCAAAACTACCGGTGCTTGATTTGTTTGGGCACAGGACACTTTCCTAGCTTTGCTTATGCAGCATATCCAGGAAGCTAAAGCCAGGTCCCAGCACCTATGCAAAGATAAGCACTGGAATTTTTCGGAAGCACTTGGATAGTTCTGCCTGTGGGCACTGATTCGTAGAGTCAGTTTGGGGAACAAGTTTCCAAACCTTCAGTCTCCAAGAAACCCTTTTCATGCTTCCATCTCCCTAGAAATCCCTCCCAAAATCTTATTTTGGAAAGCCTATATCAGTGATGGCGAAACTTTTTGAGACCGAGTGCCCAAACTGCAACCCAAAACCCACTTATTTATTGCAAAGTGCCAACACGGCAATTTAACCTGAATACTGAGATTTTAGTTTAGAAAAACGGTTGGCTCCGAGGAGTGCGTAACTCAAGAGTAAGCTTGGTGGTAGTCGGTGGCTTTGCTTTGAAGCAACCGTGCAACTCTTCCAATGAGTGAATCGCAACCCTAGGAGGGTTTACTCAGAAGCAAGCCCCATTGCCAGCAACCAAGCTTACTCCAAAGTAAAGGATTGCACTTTTGTTCTTCGCATGAAAATCAGTGGGGTTTAACAGCGCTTAACAGGGTTACCTACACTGCTTCCCCAAAACTTGGTCTTAGGTTTAATGCTAATAATCGAGCCCAGCGGCCCAGACCAGCCTAGACGTGGGGGCCCCACTCTGTTTGCGTGTGCCCACAGAGAGGGCTCTGAGTGCCACCTCTGGCACCCTTGCCATAGGTTCACCACCATTGACCTATATGTTGCAGAGCCCTGACCTGGATGGCCCAGGTTAGTATTTGGATGAAAGTACTTGGATGAAAGGCTGTTTAGGGTCACTATGCTGAGGAAGGGAATTGCAAACCAACTCTGTTAGTCCCTTGACTTGAGAACCCTACTGTATTGCTATATGTCGGCTGCAACTAACACAAACATATACATTGCAGGAACTTCTGGGATTTATTCTGGGTTACATTCAGAGCTCACGTGAGGAAGTAGCCAGATTAATAGGATTTCATTTTCACTCCGTGTGAACCAACAGTGCACCCCTCCAGTTTCACTTGTGACTTCTGCATTGCAAGAGAAGACGGGCAGCCGTGAGCAAGACATATTTTAGAGAAACTTGCTCACTGTGACATCTCTTTGCTTCAAGGAACCCCTGATAAGCTTCCCAAAACTACCGGTGCTTGACTTGTTCGGGCAATCAAGTTACTTTTGAATTACTGAATTGCACAAAAATATGTCTGCTTAAGTATTTTTCACTACCGTAGGCAGATACCCCTGTCTTCAATTCAGGATTTGTCAGCATCAAGTGATGTACAGCCATTCCACCCCAGGAAAACCCAACGATACCAATCTCCTTGATATTGTACTGTTCCTTTAGACACTTCATAGTGATGGCAGCTGTCCTTAAGATATAGAAACAAAAGAATACTCAGATGTGTGCAAAAACGTTAAAAAAGAAATTACAATATTCTAAACATTTATTCCCCTTGCCCAATCGTCTCCCATTACTAAAATAATATTCTTCTTGGAAAAGATTATTCTGCTGTGTTAGGCAATGTGTTTGTTTGTTTGTTTGTTTGTATGCTGCTCTTCCCTTTATGGGCTCAGGGTGGGTTTCATCATAAAAAATGCAATAGATGGACCCAGATCCTAACAATTTAAACACAGTAACTCCCAACCCTAAAAGAGATGACGACTAAAATCTCGATGTGACAGCAGGGGGAGAGAGAAATAGGGCACAGGGAAGCCAAACTGTGGTGGAAATTGCTGACTACAGCATTGCTGCCTCAACCATATAAACCTGGTGAAACAATTCTGTCTTACAGGTCCTGTGGAACGGCAATAAATCCCATAAGACCCAGATCCCGTCTAAGTGAGCACTCTGGCTGGACCCTGCGCTGAAAACGCCATGGCTGTGGTTGAGGCCAGCTGGATCTCTGTGTGATTCGGGATCACCAGTAGGCTGTTATTCTCTGACTGCAGCACTCTTCAGGCGACATACTGGGAGAGGCAGTCCCATAGATATAACAATGACCCAAGACCGTTGAGAGTCACCTTAAATGAGGATTATCAGAAGACCAATTATTTTGAGCTCAGATGTCCAGGAAGTGAGTTTAAGAAGCAAAATCCATCTGCAGTCTCATTAATTATGAATTGCACATGACATTTATTGGATATTCTCACAATAAACAATAGCAATCTTAAAAGAATTAGGCTGTCATTTCTGTGTTTATTTTTTTCTCTTTATAAATGTACAAATTCAGAAAAGGTGCAAGGCAGTGAGTCAGTGAATAAAATGAATACAAGTGACTGGTTCCAACAGTGAAATGTAATGAATTGAAGAGACAAATAATCATTGTGGTAATCATTTTTGACACTTGGAAGAACAAGTGAATAAAAGCAATAAGAAGGATTGAGGCATTCTTGTTGGGATTGATGCGGGAGGATATCCCAGATCCATCCAGAACACTTATGCACTCCAACATGTGCACTCCAACCCATGCCAGCTGGGTGACCTTGGGCTAGTCACAGTTCTTCAGAGCTCTCTTAGTCCCACCCACCTCACAGGGTGTTCGTTGGGGGGGGGCAGAAAAGAGATTGTCAGCCTCTTTGAGTCTCCTTACAGGAGAGAAAAGGGGAGATATAAATCTAAGGGGGAGATATAAATCTAATAAATCTAATATAAATCTAATTCTTCTTATGTACATGACAATGCAGCAAGGATTTTATATGCATACAAATGGAGGGGCAACAAAACAAGAATTGATTCTAAAAATTACAGAATATGCAGAGATGGCAAGGCTGAGGACGTTTGTAAGCAACAAGGATATGTTTCCTTAAAGACTGGAAGCCCTTTGCGGACTACCTACTCAAAACATATACAAATAGAGAAATAATGGCAGGATGTGAGATTTAAATGAAAATAGCGAACTGGACTAAAATAGTTTCATAAGAATGACTAAAAGCGGAGAAAATGGTGATACCAACTATAAGCACGAAACTAGATTTGAGTTCGGATCCATTATGAGGTAGCTGGAAGTCACATATATGTATACAGTGATAGCTTGAAATGTGTAGATAGCTTGTAGATACATGACCCTGAGAAGCCTCTCCGGCTCAGGGAGACAGGATGTGCCTGCTGGCCTGAGGGGGGAGGCAAGGCAGGGTGGCCTTGTGGGCGCCTGGGCCTCTACCAATTGCTTTTCACACTTTCTCTGGGAAATCAGGAGGGGGAAATTGGGCAAGGATAAAGGGGCCCAGGAAAGCCAGGTCGAACAGAACTGGCTTTCTCAAGCTTGGTTCTTGCTACCTTTCAATAAACGCTGCTGATTGAAGAGTCCAGAGTCTGCTTATTGGCTTAAGGTCCAAGACCTAACATTTAGCCAGTTCTACTGGATCCCCACAAGAACTTCCATTCCTACAGCTACGGATGGAGCAATGGAGCACTGGCAATAGTGGGTATGGCAACAGTGGGACTGGACCTGGGGTGACCAGACAAGATGGTTCCAGGGAGAGGCTCCCTGCAAGACCCCTGTCCCCTTGAAAACCAATTGGTGCAAGGTCACACCATCCAACTCGAACCCCTGGCAGGGGCATAACGAGGCAAACTGTAGTCCTGGGCAAAACCTGAGTTGGATGCCCCCCCCCCATGGGCGGCCACTCCACCATGACCAATTTTTTTTTTGCACCAGGACATTGCTTTTTTTTTTTGCACCAGGAGCCCGCTTGAGCAAACTGGAATGAAAAACAGGATGAATATTGCTTAATGAGTTAGGCAGTTCAAGTCGGGCAGTAACGTTATTGATCACTTGCTTAATCTGAAATGGCCCTATGAATTTCTTGCCAAGTTTTGAGTACCGATGACCATCCCTAAGGTTTCTGGTGGAAAGGTAGACCCACTCTCCCACCTGCAAGGGAAAGTCAGAGCAATGCCTATCGGCCTGCAGTTTCTGAGACTCTTGTGCCTGAGTAAGAGCAGTAGTTACTGAGTTCCAACCCTCCGCCAATGTTTGAATCCACGTATTAAACTCAGGTGGTTGGAGGGGCTGGTCGGTGAGGAGGGGAAACGGGGGGAAGAATTGCCCCGTAACCACCTCAAAAGGAGATTTATTGGTACTGCTGTGCACTGCGTTATTATAAGTGTACTCGGCAAACAACAACAACTCGACCCAGTTATCTTGGTGATAGTTAGTATAGCAACGTAGGTATTGCTCCAATGTTCTGTTGGTCCGTTCCGACTGACCGTCGCTTTGCACGTGGTACGGGGCTGCGACAGCCGGGGTGGTCCCTAACAGGTTCAAAAATGCTTTCCAAAATTTTGATATGAACTGGGGCCCGCGGTCGGAGATTACTTTGAGCGGGGTGGAGTGCAGATGATAGATATGTTGAAGAAATAACTTGGCTAACTTGGGAGCGGACGGGATGGTGGGACAAGGAACAAAATGCACCTGTTTGGAGAATAAATCAACCACCACCCATAACACGGTGTTGCCATGACTCTCAGGGAGATCTGTAATAAAATCCATGGAGATAACCTGCCAAGGGTGAGAGGCAAGCTGAATCGGTTGTAGCAACCTGTGGGGCTTGCCAACAATGGGTTTTGCTTCAGCACATACAGGGCAGCCTTTCATATATGCCTCAATGTCCTTGCGCATGGTGCGCCACCAAAATTGTCGGCGTAAAAGATGAAGAGTTTTCAAGAAACCAAAATGTCCCGCCTGCCTGGCATCATAGCCAGCTAGCAATACCTCCTTACGAAGGGAGGGCGGCACGTACCAACACTACCCCCTTCGCCAAACACCATCCCTGATGCAGAGCAAAGTATCAGCATCTTCCAGAGAGACGGGTTGTCATCCCGCCTCCCATAAGTGCAGCAGAAAGGGTGTGACGATGTCGGGGCCAGGGGGAGGGGAAGAAGGCGTTATGGTGGGTAGCTCAGCCTTCGCTTGGGATCTGGTTACGGCCAACCCCAATTGAGATGGCGACAACATGGTGCATGGTACCGCACGTAGAGACGTCTCCGCCCCTTTTGGTAGGCGGGAGAGCGCATCAGCCAACTTGTTGCTGTTACCCGGGAAGAAATGGACAGTGAAATTGAATCTAGAGAAGAAATCTGCCCATCTGAGTTGTTTAGCAGACATCTTGGTTGGAGTGGACAAAGGTGCTAAGTTTTTATGATCAGACCAGACTTGGAAAGGGTTAATGGCCCCTTCCAACCAATGTCTCCAAGTACTCAGGGCTTCCTTAATTGCAGCAGTTTCTTTATCACCCACAGTCCAGTTCAATTCCGGACCTGACAGTTTCTTGGACAAATAAGCACACGGTGTGAGTTTATTATCTTTATTTTTCTGCAATAGGGCAGCTCCCAACGCTTTGTCCGAAGCATCCACATGCACCACGAAGGCAAGGGTTGAATCAGGGTGTTTTAAAAGCGGCTCGGTGGTGAAAGCAGTCTTGAGCTGCTGAAAAGAGAGCTGACAGGAGGGGGACCAATGAAGGGGGGCTCCTGGCTTTGCCGCCAATGAACCTCGGCCTTTGGTGCGGAGGAGATCAGTGAGGGGCAATGCTAGCTCCGCAAATTGGAGAATAAAGTCACGGTAAAAATTAGCAAAGCCTAAAAATGATTGCAGTTCCCTGCGAGTAGTAGGGACCGGCCAATTCACTACAGCGGAGACTTTATTCGGATCCATTTCTAGGCTGTCAGCAGAAATCCGATACCCTAAGTACTCCATTTCATGTTGATGGAAGGCACATTTGGAAAGTTTAACAAACAGGGAGTTATCGAGGAGACGTTGTAAGACAGTCCTAACCAGATTAACGTGTTCCTCCTCCGATTGTGAGTATATGAGAACATCATCCAAATACACAACTACTCCCTTAAACAATAAATCTTGCAGCACATCATTGATTAGAGACATGAAAGCCCCCGGGGCTCCATTTAACCCGAATGGCATTACAAGATACTCATATTGGCCAAATTTAGTGTTAAAAGCAGTGAGATGTTCAAATCCCTCAGCAATGTGTACTCGATAATAAGCTTCTCGCAAATCCAGTTTCGTGAAAATACACCCGGAGCCAAGTGCGTCCAGAAGGTCCTTAATGAGGGATAAGGGATGTTTGTTGGAGACTGACACAGCGTTCAAACCCCTATAATCAGTACATAAACGGAGAGAGCCATCCTTCTTCTTTACAAACAACACCGGAGCTGCGTAAGTACTTTTGGTAGCCCCCCGAATGAAGCCACGAGCCAGGTTTTTGTCTAAAAAGGCTCACAGTTCCTTCTCCTCGGAGGGGCTCATTCGATAAATTCTTTTCTTGGGTAGCTTGGCCCCCGGAACAAGAGTGATTTTACAATCCGTATCCCTATGGGGCGGCAATTGATCACACTCCCCTTCCTCAAACACCTTGGATAAATCCCAATAGTCTTTCGGGACCCCGGGCAACTCGGGGGGGTGCCACCTCAAGCGCTGATGAGGCGAGCGGTTCGATGGGAGGTTCACCTTCATGCATATGGTCCCCGCAGGGAGGATTGGTGAAACGGACTATGCGTTCGCTCCATTTGATAGTGGGTTCGTGGGTCTCTAGCCATGACATTCCTAAAACTATGGGATGTCGGGCCACCGGAGCTAAAATGAAACTGCGTCGTTCCCAGTGTTCAGCACATCTAAGGAGCACTGGCTCCATTTTGAAGTGGGCAAGACCTTCCCCCCACAATGGGCTTCCGTCCATCTGAGTAAATGGAATGGGCTTGGCAAGTGACACCCTGTTTAGCCCCAATTGATCAGCAACTTGGGGCCGCATGAGGCAATGGGAACAACCCAAGTCAACAAGGGCTCGGGCTAAAATACGTGTGTTCTTAGCCAGGTTAGCTAGGGTAGGCGTCAACGTAATAGGGGCTCCACCCTCACTCACCGCATCTGGAGCAGGATTGGTGTCATCCGGAGCAGAGGAAAAGCCAACAGCATCTGTGGGATCTTCCTCGACTTCCTGGTCCACTGAATCATCTTCCATGAGTGCCTGCGAGGATCCTTGGGAGGATTTCACTCCCGTCTTGCGCGGAGGTTTGGCGGCAGGCTTGCGCGTTGGACCCGAGGTAATTGTCTTGGCCTTCTTTGGGCAGTTGGCAGCCATGTGGCCAGATTCCCCGCAATATAAACAAAGACCCAGATGGCGGCGGCATTCCAAAGTAGTTTCGGAGGACGGCCCGCTGACTGGTTTTTTGCTAGGAGTTCCGGACGGCTTGGGTGGCTGAACCTTAGCCGGTGTTCCTTTGGAGCGAACAAGTCGGGTGGAGATCATGCCACCAACCTCAATCCATTCAGCCACCGTACGCGGTTCACGGTGTAAGACAGCCCACTTACAGATCTCGGGATCAACTCCCTTGAAGAAATATTCGCACTTCATTCGGTCGGGCCAATCTGGAATTTTGCTGGCAGCAGCTCGGAACTGGCGTGCAAAATCCGCGAACGGACGATTGCCTTGCTTGATGGTTTTGAGAGTCTTCTTGGCCTTGTCAACTGCATCTCTATCCTCGAAACGGACCCGAAGCCCTTGCAGTAGCTCGGCCACAGAATTTAACTCATCAGCCTCTTGTTCGAACAACTCAACGAACCATTTGGCAGCCTCGTCATCAAGCACAGAACCAATGTCCCTTACTTTCTCCCTCTCAGAGTGGTAAAGGTCGTCAAAATCCTGCATGTGGGCGGCCAGTTGAAGGATAAAATAGAGCAATTTAGAGGCAGTACCTTCAAAGCGAGTGGGAATGCATGGTCTCGGGTATGCTCGGCCAGGAAACGACCCCCGCCGCTCCTGAGCTTCGAACGCAAGGAGTTCCCTCTCCCTACGAGCAAGCAATTCATGTTGCCTAATAATTTCCTCATGATCCCGCAGAAGCCGCTGCTGCTCCGTTCGTAGCACCACCGCATCAACCTCCCCTTGGTCACATAGAGCCTTGAGGGTTAGTTTTTCCCGTGACAAATCGTGTCTGGATTGCTCGGTGAACAGGTGCAATTCCTTCTCTTGCTTCTCTTGGTCCTGTTGAAGTTGAAGGTAGAGCGCTTCCTTCTCCCTCTCCAATTCCTCCTGGAAACGTATTCGCTGTTCAAGACGCTCTTCAAGAAGAGCTTCGCGTGCCTCTTGCCATTCCCTCTTAATCTTTTCAAGGCTTTCATGCTGCGCATGGAGAAGGTATGGATCGGGGCTCACCACGGGGCAATCCCAGATCGTCACGACTGGAGGAGGTAGCTGCAGGGAGAGCCAGTGGCTCCTCAGGTTCCTCATCCATGGAGGACTCAGTTGGATCCTCGGGCTCTTCGTGTACAAGTTCGTCCGCGAATGACAGTTTAAAACGTGAGCCACATCGAGGTTCAACAACATCCCCCTCCACCATAGGAAGCGCGGCTACAGCCCCAGATTGAGGCATCCCGAACTCTAAGGACTCCCGTAGCGGAACCTGTCGGATAGCAACCTTGGGCCTTGCTCCGGTGCTCTGCCAATGTTCAGCAGGAGGGGGGTCGTCCAAATAGCGGTCCAAGAATCGTTCAAACGATTCGCACGCGGACCCATGGATAGTTGATATTCCAATTTCCTCCGTTACCTTATGCATAACGGGTTTGTAATCCACATGTTGTCGGGTGGTAATATGCTTCTCAGGAGGGGCATGATCCATTGACATCCCTCCTCCGAGATCCATGATTTCCCGACGCGCCCCGAGGCATTCGAAGGAAACGGTGCGACAGGCCATAAGGGTGGCTTGGTCAACTTGTTCTTGGAGTTGAAGGAAAGCCATACTATGACTCAGTCGAGGTCTGGAGAGGGTGACCAAAGAGATGGACTCCGTGGACTCCCTCGGAATAGTGGATACAGGTTGAGACGAGTCAGAGCCCTCTTTGGGCTTTGTATTCCGAATTCATCGGACCCTTAAATCCCAACTTCTGCATGTCTGAGACACCAGAGTTCAACTAGGAACGGTTTATTCCAGAAAAATAATGAGAATTCACATAATGTAAGGAATCAGCAAAGTCCAGGCCAAAAGTAACTGTATTAGTTCTTTATTGATCTGGCAATCATGATCTTCTACAGACAATGCGAATTCTGACCAGACTCTCCCAAGCAGCCGCTTTTTACGGGCTGACGTTTTCCCGCAAAAACCCCAACCCAAACAACCCATCTTTCCCATCTTAGCAAGCACGCTGCTAGCAAACCGAAACAACCTTACAGCAACCCCCATTAACAGCAATACAGAAAACTCAATGCAGAACAAAGATTCTTGGGCAAATTTCTGGGATGTTCCTGCAGGGGGCGCATTTTTGGATGTATCGGCACCCAAATTTCAGGGTATCATCTGGAAACTGTCCTGATGGGACCCCCCAAGTTTGGTGCAGTTTGGTTTAGGGGGCCAAAGTTATGGACCCTCAAAAGGGGTGCCCCATCCCCCATTCTTTGCTAAGGAGATGGGGGCTACTCTTTTGAGGGTCCATAGCTTTGGACCCCCTGAACCAAACTGCACCAAACTTGGGGGGTCCCATCATGACATGTAATGAAGGCCAACAACCAGCTAAAGATCTGGCAGCTGTGAAATCTACAACAACAACAACAACAATAAAAACAACAACAACCTTTATTAGGCATTGAGAGAATAAAAGAAAGAAAGAAAACAAGCATTGGCAGGAAGGGAGTGGATTTAAAAAGAGAATCTGGGGAAATTTAGGGTGTGCCTGTTGTCAGGGGTGCAATTATTAAGATAGCAGCACCAAAATTTCAGAGTATCTTCATCAAACCCTACTGATGATACCTCCCAGGTTTGGTGAAGTTTGGTTCAGGGGGTCCAAAGTTATGGACCCTCAAAGGTGTAGCCTCCATCTCCTATTAGTGTAAGGAACCTCGAAGGACCCGAAATTAAGCAACTTGGAATAGTTCTTTATTTCATAAACTTCAGGAGTCACATACACGGAATGCAGATTCTGACCTTCCCCAATTCAGGGTGCCTCTTTTACGGGCAAAATGGCTCCTCCCAAAACTCCCAACTACAATTCCCACAATAGAAAAAAGGCAAACTTCAAACATATATGATAAGCGTAGACAGCAAGGTTAACTCCAGCAGCCATCCTGGGCATACAGCCCAGATCGTGGAATGTTCCAAGGCCAGGCTGGCTGAACAGAAACACACATCACCCCACAACCTTACACTCCGCCTCCCCTAAGAAAGCTCCCTCCCCACCTGGCTTGTGGGGAAAAGATTTATGAAAAGCAGAAATCAGTGAGGGGGCATCAATATTTTCAACATAAATCCACTGGTTATGGCCTGAAGGATATCCCACCCATGAAACTAAGTATTGCAAGAGTTTGCGGGAATAACGAAAGTCCAGAATAGCATCAATCTCATAGTGCTTGTGGCCGTCAATAATCACTGGCGGGGGTGCCTCCGTTTGGTCGTGCCAGACATCGGAATCTGGAGCCCGCTTGAGTAAGCTGGAATGAAAAACAGGGTGAATGTTACTCAATGAATTTGGCAATTCTAAACGAGCAGTCACATCATTGATCACTTGGGTGATCCGAAAGGCACCTATGAATTTCTTGTCCAGCTTGGAATATTTGTGTACGTCCCGAAGGTTTTTCATGGATAAATAAACCCATGTCCCAATCTGCAAAGGAAAGTCAGAACGATGTTTGTCTGCTTGGGTTTTTTGCGCCTCCTGGGCTTGTGCGAGCGAAGAAGGCACGGTCTGCCAGCCCTCAGCTAAATAATGGATCCAGTTGCCAAAATCCGGGGGCTGCAACGCCTGGTCTGGGAGTTGAGGCAGGGGAGGGTAAGAACGACCCGACACCACTTCAAAGGGAGTTTTGTTGGTACTACTATGTACCGCATTATTATATGCGTATTCGGCAAAGGGCAGCAGCTCGGACCAGTTATCTTGATGATAATTGATGTAGCAACGTAGGTACTGTTCTAGGGTTCTGTTGGTCCATTCTGTCTGGCCATCACTTTGCACGTGGTACGGGGCAGCGACAGCTGAAGCAGTTCCCAGAATTTCCAGGAATGCTTTCCAAAACTTGGAGATGAACTGGGGGCCGCGGTCGGAGATCACCTTCTCAGGCGAGGAGTGCAAACGGTAGACATGTTGAATAAACAATTTCGCTAACTTGGGTGCCGAAGGGATGGTGGGGCATGGAATAAAATGCGCCTGTTTCGAAAAGAGGTCCACCACCACCCACAGAACGGTATTTCCATGGCTTTCAGGGAGATCCGTGATGAAATCCATGGAGATCACTTGCCAGGGCTTGGAAGCTGGAGGGATGGGATGCAATAATCCATGGGGTTTGCCCGGGATAGACTTGGCTTCAGTACACGTCGGGCAACCCCTAATATATGCTTCAATGTCTTTGCGCATGGTGCGCCACCAAAATTGACGCCGGAGCAAGTGGAGCGTTTTTAAAAATCCGAAATGTCCCACTTGCCTGGCATCGTGACCCGCCATCAGGACCTGCTTACGTAGCGCCGGCGGGACGTACCAACAGTCTCCCATCCTCCAAACTCCCCCCTTAAGTTGCAGGAGGGGGTCGGATTCCCCTATTTGGATGTCTTGCAGCCCCGCCTCCTCCAATTGGCGTAGGAAAGGCGAGACGACTTCTGGAATGCTCGGTGGGGGTGGAGGAGTAGGCGCGGACGTTTGGGATCGGGTGACCGCCAATCCCAATTGTGAGGGTGAGAGAATAGTACGCGGAATAGCATGTAAGGACGTATCCGCCCCCTTGGGTAGGCGGGACAATGCGTCCGCTAACTTGTTGCTTCTGCCTGGGAAAAAATGAACTGTGAAAGCAAATCTGGAGAAGAAATCAGCCCATCTTAACTGTTTAGCTGACATTTTGAGCGGTGTAGATAGGGCTGCCAGGTTTTTATGATCAGACCAGACTTGGAAGGGGCGGGAGGCTCCTTCCAACCAATGCCGCCAAGTACTAAGAGCCTCCTTGATAGCAGCCGTTTCTTTGTCACCCACAGTCCAGTTAAGTTCCGGACCGGAGAATTTTTTCGATAAGTAAGCACACGGAACAAGTTTATTATCTTTATTTCTCTGCAAAAGGGCTGCTCCTAACGCCTTGTCCGAAGCATCTACATGCACGACGAAGGGCAAGGAGGGGTCCGGGTGTTTCAACACTGGTTCCGTAGTGAAAGCTAATTTAAGCGATTGGAAAGAATCCTGACACTCTGGGGACCAGGGGAGTGAAGCCCCAGGTTTGGATGCTTGAGGACCCTTCCTTTTTGTGCGAAGTAAGTCAGTGAGGGGCAGGGCAATTTTGGCAAATTGAGGGATAAAGTCCCGGTAGAAATTGGCAAAACCAAGAAAGGATTGAAGCTCTCTGCGGGTTGTTGGGACGGGCCAATTAACTACAGCAGCTACTTTGGCTGGATCCATTTTCAGGCCCTCTGGTGAGATCCGATACCCCAAGTAATCCATGGAGGTCTGATGAAAGGCACATTTAGATAGTTTCACGAATAGGGAGTTATCGAGCAGACGTTGCAACACAGCTCTGACCAGACGAACATGCTCCTCTTCCGATTGGGAATATATAAGGACATCGTCTAAATACACAACCACTCCTTTAAACAAAAATTCTTGTAGCACGTCATTGATGAGTGACATGAAAGCCCCTGGGGCTCCAGATAACCCGAAAGGCATTACAAGGTATTCATATTGATCAAATTTAGTATTAAAGGCTGTTAAATGTTTAAAACCTTCGGCGATCCTCACTCGATAGTAGGCTTCGCGCAAATCAAGTTTAGTAAAAATACGCCCCTTCCCCAACGCATCGAGGAGATCTTTGATCAGGGGCAAGGGGTACTTATTTGAGATAGAAACGGCATTTAATCCCCGGTAGTCGGTTACCCAGAGCCGTAAAGAGTTCCATCTTTCTTTTTTACAAAAAAGAACTGGGGCTGGCGTGTTATTGCCTTTTGCATTCGGCCCGACGAATAGAAATCCCCGAGCTAGATTCTTGTCCAGGAAGGCACGAAGCTCCCTCTCTTCGGTGGGGCTCATTCGATATATTCTACCCTTGGGAAGTTGTGTTCCTGGGACCAATAGGATTTTACAATCTGTGTCCCGATGGGGGGGGGGGGTAACTGGTCACACTCCTGTTCTTCGAAAACTTTGGATAAGTCCCAGTAGGCTTTGGGGATTCCATTTAAGTCTGAGCTAGGAGTGACATCGAGAGCCAGGGGTTGGGGGTCATCGGGAATTTCAATAGAGTCTTCCGGTGGTTCCCCCTCATGCATGTGATCCCCACAAGGGGATCTGTGAAACGGACGATACGCTGCCCCCAGAGAATGGTGTGGGTTCGTGGGCATACCCAACACGATGGGATGTTTGGCGGCTGGGGCCAGGATGAAGCTACGTCTCTCCCAGTGTTCCGCGCAACGTAGGAGCACTGGCTAGGTTCTGAAACGGGCCGGACCTTTGGTGCCTAATGGACTGCCATCCATTTGAGTGAAGGTGATGGGTTTGGCCAATGCAATACGCTCGAGCCCCAGTTGATCAGCAACCTGGGGCCTCATAAGGCAGTGGGAGCAACCAGAATCCACTAGGGCGCGTGCTAATATGCGCGTGTGTTTCGATGTATTGGCTAAAGAGGTCATAATAGTTATGGGGGCACCCCCGTCACTCACCGCATCTGGAGCTGGGTTCTCTGTAAGGATGGCAATTCTGCCTGGTTCTCTCCCAGCCAGCTGGCCTTGACGGAATGCCTCCAGCCGGGCGACGGGCCAGATTCGGCAGCAACAACCTTGGAGGACGGCTTATCTTGCTGTCCAGGATGAGCATTCCGTTCTCATGAGATGGGCCCGGATGGCCCAGGGAGGGGAGGACTCGGGTACGTTATAACCTGTAGTTTGGGCGGGAGGTCTCATTCCTGTCATATTGTGTGTGTGTGCTTTCTAAGATGTCTGAATAAACGGACTTATATTCAAAAGCCTTTTATTTCTGCTCTTTGGAATTCCTTACATTATGACAGGAATCACATTTTAACCTTTACTGTTAATCAGAAAGTGGATCTCTGAGGTGTTCCCGACATGCAGAGATTGAGTACTCTTGACCATAGTGGAAGAGCACCGATAGCTCCCTATAGAGGGTTTCTGAGCCTTCCCTTCCAGGATTCCGAGGATCTAGGAGATGGAGAGATGGGCCGATTTCTCTGGTGACTCTCTCCAGACCTAGAGACAGTAAGCAAGTTTCGTCTCTTGTTTCATTGGGATGAACAAGTGTGGGTCCGATACGCGGAGATGCACGAAACGCTTTGGTGCATTATCCATGCGATCGGGCTCCTGTCGATCGGGTTCAAGCTTTCCTCCGACAACGGAAAGTGGGATTACAAAATCCCCAAATGCAAATCCAGTCCCTGGAGAGGAACTGGGACTGACAGCCATCCATGTTGACACCCAGGAATCCATGTGGAAAGATTCCTAGACAAGTAACTTTGATGATATTCCCAAGGAGCAGCAGTGGCATTGAGCACCGGGCGCCTACCCCAAAACCACGGGCTGAGGCTGGAACAATGACGCTGGCCGGATCGATGATCGTGGTAGAGGGTTCCACGACTCAAAAACCTCCCGCCCGGAGCCGGGGCAAGTGAATCTGGATGGGAAGAGCTCCGTGGAGCGGTCGGAGGAATCGTAAGAAAGTCCGGCCTGAGGTGGAACTTAATCCCGACCTAATCTGCCCCTTTCCCAATGCCCCTCGGAAGGAAAGTTGGGGACGATGAAGTGGCCTTCTGCTGGGCGTGAAGCCAACCGCCTGGGAGCTAACGCGAACTCTGGGAAGAGGAGCGCTAAACTCTGCAACGAGACATCCGTGAGAAGCAACGCGCAGAAATCCAAATGGAGTTGGATCACTTAAAGAGAAGCGCTATACCGGCCTCAGTTAGCCCTGTGCAGAATCTGACAATCCATGACAAAGTACCTGGATCAATCGAAAATGGATTTCACAATGCCAGCGAGAAGGCATCAGGGCATATCCAAACACGGGCATGAACTGACTACAGCAATACAATCCAGATGAACGAAGCCAAATTGGATCGTGAAAGGGCATGGCCTTGTGTATTGCGCATTCAGGACGCCTAACACTAGCAAAGAAAGAGAATTGGCCGACCTGGAACAGGATTTGCGAAGGCAGCTACACTGACGAGGGCTCCAGATAGAGTCTCCCGGGCACCTACAGCTCCTCTCCTCTCCGGAGGCACGGTAATTCGAGGTCCGATTCCAGCGGCTCCCCAACCCGGGGCGCCTCAGCCACTCCCGGTTCCGCCAGTCCCGCCACCTTACCCCTTGCAGAAACAATCACCTTACCCCTTGCAGAAACAATATTGTGTTAGGCATGCCTTGGTTGCTCCTACACGAACCAACCATCATATGGAAAGAACGGATCCTCCAATTCACGGATCCTCCCTGTGGGGATCACATGAACGGGGGAACCCAACTCCTTCACTGAGAATCGAGCCTCATGAGTCCCAAAGCTTTTAAATGTGTTGGTTCGTTCCTCTGGTCCCATGGAAATTCGTGAGGGCGTGATCGGAGATTCTTGTCCTAGAGTGTTTTCAAGAACAGGAGTGCAAGTGCACCAACCTTGCCCCCCCATAGGGATACTGACTGTAAAATTTTACTCGTTCAAACTGGAGCTCAAGTGCTACCCAAAGGTAGAATTCTATCGCATGAGTCCCACCGAAGAGAAGGCGAGTCTCAAGAGACTCTCTTAGATAAAAACCTGGCTCTGTGGATTTATACGAAGAGCCACAAAACATACCCACATGCCGCCTCTGTCTCTATTTGTTAAAAAGAAGGGGACGGTTCGCTAAGACTTTGTGTACTGATTATCTTATGATTGAATGCTGTGTCTGTATCCAACAAATATCCTTTGGCTCCTTAATTAAAGACCTCTTGGATGCATTTTCGGGGCAAAGGACCGGATCTTTACTAAATTGGACTTTAAGAGAGGCTTATTACAGAGTCCTGTAGGACATTATGGAAGGCTATGAACACTTGACAGCTTTTAATACAAAAGTTTGGACAATAACCGTAATATTTAATAATGCCATTCGATTAGCTGGAGCCCCCTTAGGGGCTTTCTACATGGCTCTGTATCAACGAAGTTTTACAAGATCTGTTATACAAAAGGTGGTCGTATATTTAGATGATGTTTTAATTTATTCACAAAAAACATTGGAGGAGCATGAGAAACTAGTACGAGAAGTCTTACAACGCCTACTAGATAACTCCCTCTTGTTGGTAGTTGTCAAAATGTTGTTTCCATCGCTCCTCCATAGATTATCTGGGGTATCGGATCTCTCATGAGGGTTTGGAAATGGACCCAGCCTTAAAATAGCCGTGAATTGAATGGTCTGCTCCCCACCAACAGTAGAAGGAACTACAATCCCTTCCTAGGCTTCTGCTGCTAAATTTCTATCGTGGACTTTATTCCCGACGATTTGCTGGAGAGAGATCACCTTACCACTCACAGATCTCCTAATGTAACTGTAAAGGCAAAGACTCAAGCGAGGGCTTCTAAACCCGAGCTCCCTCCTCTGGTCCTCGTAGAATGCCAGTCAGCATTCCAGCAGCTAAAACAGCTTTTACCACAGAGCCGCATTTTAAGTCACCCAAACCCAGATCTTCCCTTCTATCGTGCATGTGGATGCTTCGGATAAGCGCTTAGGGCGCCCGGCCCTCTCCTTTGCAGAAAAATAAAGATAACAAATTAAGTGCCGCAGTTTACTTTCCTTCATTTCTGCCTCATTTCATTTTTCATTTTAACCTTTAATGGCATACATAATGGTGCCGTGTGCTTACTTGTCCAAAAAGTTTTCTGGGGCTGAACTGAACTGGACTGTGGGGGATAAGGAGACCGCGGCTATCAAAGCTGCTTTGAGTGTTTGGCGCCATTGGCTAGAAGGAGCCAAGCACCCTTTCCAAGTTTGGTCGGATCACAAGAATCTAGCTGCCCTGTCTACACCGCTCAAAATGTCTGCCAAACAATTACGTTGGGCCGATTTCTTCTCCAGGTTCTCTTTCACAGTCCATTTCTTTCCTGGTAAGAGCAACAAACTGGCTGATGCGCCCGTCTCCTGCTTCTCCCCGGGAGGGGGGGGAACACATCGCCACGGTAGACATCCCACGCGACCGTTTTACTCTCCTCCCAGCTGGGATTAGCTGTCACCTGATCACAACAACAGCGGCTACCTCCCCTCCGCCATCCCTAACATAGTCTCCCCCTTCCTCCAGGGATTCAATGCGATATGGGCTCCGCGAAGCTCTCGGCGGAGGACGGAGATTCACAACTACGCTTTGAGGGTGGTGTTTGGAAACGGGAGGGTGTTGGTATCGCCCCTCCTCCTTCCTCGAGGCAGGTGGTTCGGCGTATGTCATGATGCCCGCCAGGGCTGGGTGACATTTCGGATTTTTGAAAAAACGCTTGCATCTGGGTCTCCGACAGTTCTGGTGGCGCTCCATGCGCAAAGCACATTGGAAACGGTGATATCAGCAGGTGTCCCGCTCTCAGCGGAAGCCAAGTCGACACCGGAAAGCCACATGGGTTATTAAAGCCCCTCTCCCGCTGTGCATCTCTTCGAACACCCTGGCAAGTCATTTCTATGGATTTTATAACTGATTTGCCGGAAAGCCACAGGAACACGGGTTTTATGGGTGGTAGTGGATCTTTTTCTAAACAAGCTTATTTTTTTGTATTCCTTTGCACCACCATCCCGTCGGCACCTAAATTGGCCCGGGTTGTTTATCCAACATGTCTATCGCCTACACTCTCCGAGCAGTGTGGTGTCCAAATCACGCGGTCCCCAATTCGTGGTTCTGGGTGCTCTTGGAAGGCGCTCCTGGAGCTGTTAGAACCACCCCGGCGTCACGCCTCTTACCACGCTCAAAAAGTGACGGCCAATTGTAGAACGGGATCTAACAGAACGTTAGGAACAGTATTTACTGCTGTTAAGCACTAACTAATACAGGGCAATTGGTGCGATTTACTCCCTTTGCAAAGTATGCGTATAACAATGCTATTCACAGCAGCAACGCAAAAGACCCCGCTCGAGATTGTTTCTGGTCGGTCCTTCCCACCGCTGTTCCCAGCTGCCTGCAGAGGTACTGCAGCCTCCGGAATTCGGGAACAATGGATTTCTTCACTAGTCAGGGTTGGAAAACGGTGCAGTCTACCTTACAGCAGGCCCAAGAATCACAAAAGCGTCCAGGCTGACAAACGTCTCTCAGACTTCCTCTTTGGCGGGTTGGGGCATGGGTCTACTTGTCCACTAAAAACCTTAGAGACGTGCACAAATATTCAGCAAACTTGGCAAGAAATTTGTGGGCCCTTTTCGGATTACAAAGGTGATCAATGATGTTACTGCTCGTTTAGGAACTGCCTAACTCCGTTAAGTAACATTCAACCCTGTCTTCCATTCCAGCTTTTCTACTCAAGCGAGGCTCCTGCTTTCAGATGTGCTCTGGCACGACCCTCCGAGCCACCCCCCGCCAGTTATAATTGATGGCTCACAAGCACTATGAAAGCCAGATGCTATTCTTGGACTCCCTCGCTTCTTCCGCAGAATCGCTTCTACAATATCTAGCCTTTCATGGGTTGGCTATCCCTCTGGCCATAATCAATGGGTGTATACAGAAAATATTGATGCCCCCCCTCCCTCATTTCTGTTTTCCATGCAAAGCCCTTTCCTAATAAACCGGTGGGGGGGGCTTGCTTAGGGGAGGGAGAGGGTAAGGATGGCAATTCTGCCTCGGTTCTCTCCCAGCCAGCTGGCCTTTGACGGAATGCCTCCAGCCGGGCGACGGGCCAGATTCGGCAGCAACAACCTTGGAGGACGGCTTATCTTGCTGTCCAGGATGAGCATTCCGTTCTCATGAGATGGGCCCGGATGGCCCAGGGAGGGGGGAGGACTCGGGTACGTTATAACCTGTAGTTTGGGCGGGAGGTCTCATTCCTGTCATATTGTGTGTGTGTGCTTTCTAAGATGTCTGAATAAATGGACTTATATTCAAAAGCCTTTTATTTCTGCTCTTTGGAATTCCTTACATTCTCCTCCGCAGGAGCCAACGAAAGGCTTACTCCTTCTGGTTCGGTGTCATCAACTTCCCCCAAGTCATCATCGAAAACAGCTTGTGACGCTCCTTGGGGCCCCTTTGGCTCTGGCTTGCGTGGGGTTCGATCTGTTGACTTGAGAGGAGCTGGAGTGGGGGCTTTCTGTTTCTTTGGGCAATTGGCCGCCATGTGGCCCGGACCTCCGCAATACAGACATAATCCTCGGCGATGGCGTACCGCATCCGGGATGTGGACTTCGACAGCTGGACTGCCCCCTCCTGTTTTCGCCAAAAGGGCGGCGGCGGCAGTTTTGGCAGTGGTCTTGGTCGCTGCTTGTTTTCCAGCTTTAGAACGGGTGAGGCGGGTCGCGATGATGTTGCCCACTTCGATCCACTCTGCAATGGTGCGTGGCTCACGATGCATGACTGCCCAGGTGCAAATGTCAGGGTCTACAGCATCGTGGAAATATTCGCATTTCATGCGCTCAGGCCAGTCGGGTAGTTTACTTCCTGCCATCCGGAATTCTCGAGCGAAATCTGTAAAGGATCTATTTCCTTGCTTAATAGTTTTAATCGTCTTAATAGCCTTGTTCACCTCATCTGGATCCTGGAATTGGAGTGTAAGTCCCTGAAGCAACGCTGCCATGGTTTGGAGCTTGGGGCCCCCCCATTTCATGCAATTCCACAAACCATTCCGCCGCATCCCCATCCAGCACAGATCCGATATCTCGAACTTTCTCCGCTTCTGATCGATATAGATCATCGAATTCCAGCATGTGGGCATCCAACTGTAGGATGAAATACGGTAACTTGGAAGCGGTCCCATCAAAACGTGCTGGAATGTGGGGTCGCGGGTAGCCTCTACCAGCCGCCGGTGCCACATGGGGTGCAGGAATGGGGATAGGAGCACGGACTTGCGGCGGCGGCGGTTGTGCTGGAGGGATCACTCTGTGCTGTCTAGGGGCTGCTATCCGGGGGGCTGCTGCTGCATGGACCGGGGCGGTGGGAGAGCGCAGTCTTGTTGCGCCGTCGGCTCGGGTTGGGGCGACTTGGGGCACCCCACCGCCTCTCTGCGAGCAGTGCTTCTCCTCGTGGGCTGCTCTCTCTCTGCGTGTGAGGGCGTCTCCGCCTGGTAATCCAAGGCATCTCTGCTCAAGGCTGCAGTCTTCATCACGCTCAGCCTTTTGGACTGCGGACTCGGCCTCCCCTTGGGTTTCGAGGTCTTTTAAGCACTCCCACTGACGTTGGAGATCCAGCCTGGATGGTTCCATCACTCGATCGTGGACGGTAATATCTTGAAGGTATTGATGTCTAAGGACATCTTTTTCTCGTGCCAGTTCCAGTTCGAATTCTTGGCGTTGCTGCTCACGTTCCAGTTTGAAAGCTTTGCGCTCCCTCTCAAGGGCCTCACGCTCTTGTTCCCAATCACGTTTGGCCGCTTTGAGAGCCTCGAGCTGCTCAGCCCATTGGACCGGTTCTGAGTCAGGGGGGCGATCCAGGTCCATTTCAGGCATGGCAGTCGCCCCCTCAAGTTCATGTAAGTCCGGAGGATCCCGGGCGCGGGTATCCTCGGCAAAAGCGAGTTGAACTCGGGACCCTTTCGGGCGGGTTCCCGTGCTCTGCCAGTGGTGTTCAGGGGGAGGCTCCTCTAGGTATTGATCCAGAAATTTCTCCAGAGATTCCTGGGTGTTTCCATGGATGGTCGAGACTCCGACTTCCTCCGTGACCGTTCGCATCACTGGCTTGTAATCCACATGTTGGCGGGTGGTGAAGTGCCACTCTCGGGGAGCACGATCCATTGACTCCCCGCTACCTGGATCGTAGAACTCCTGACGCACCTCTAGACGCTCGGCGGAGACCGTGCGCCGAGCCATCAGGGGGGCTTCGTCCACTTGCTCGTGCAGTTGGAGGAAGGCTAAGCTCTGGCTGAGCCGAGGCTTGGAGAGGGTCACCAGGGAGATTGACTCCGCTGGTTCCTCCACAGAAATGGAAGAGAGGGAACCCTCTATGGGGGTTACCGCAATCTCCTCATATTCCGAGTCCATCGGACCCTTGAAAGCCAATCTCTGCATGTTGGAAGACATCAGAGATCCACAAGAACGGATGGAGATGGTGCTTGGCCACGTTCAATCCGAAAAGTAAGTTGTGAGAATCTGCATAATGTAAGGAACCTTGAAGGACCCGAAATTAAGCAACTTGGAATAGTTCTTTATTTCATAAACTTCAGGAGTCACATACATGGAATGCAGATTCTGACCTTCCCCGATTCAGGGTGCCTCTTTTACGGGCAAAACGGCTCTTCCCAAAACTCCCAACTACAATTCCCACGATAGAAAAAAGGCAAGCTTCAAACATATATGATAAGCGTAGACAGCAAGGTTAACTCCAGCAGCCATCCTGGGCATACAGCCCAGATCGTGGAATGTTCCAAGGCCAGGCTGGCTGAACAGAAACACACATCACCCCACAACCTTACAATTAGCTCCCATTGGAAACAATGGGGGATGGGGGACTCCCTTTGGGAGTCCATAACTTTGGACTCCCTAAACCAAACCTCACCAAACCCAGGTCATATCATCAGGAGAGTCTCCCAAAAAATCCCTGAAATTTTGGTGCTGCTAGCCTAAAATCTGCACCCCCTGCAGGCCAAAAACGGAAAAAACACTGAAAATACAAAATCCCCCACAAATGAACCTGCAATTTTGTCGCCCACCACAAGGTGGCGCCCTGGGCAGCTGCCCACTTTGCCCAATGGGAGGAACACCTCTGGCTAAGTTACATTTGTATGCTAAGGCAATTTTGTATGCTAAGTTCAAATGTGAATTCCACCGCCCAAACTAGATTTCCTTGGGAATAGAATCTCAGCTGAGGGATTGGAAATGGACCCGGGGAGGGAGTGGGATGTGTTGGCTTGGGAAGCCCCGAAAACCCAGAAACAACTGCAGTCCTTTTTAGAATTTGCTAATTTCTACTGGGATTGAGGAATTGCCCTTCCTCTCAACAACCTGTTGTGCACAAAGGGGAAGGGATTAGGAGGAGGGAAACTGGAGGCTAAACTCAAGTTGGACAAACTGTGCCAAACGATGTTTGAATGGCTCACATTGGCATTCACATCCAAGCCCATCCTCTGCCATGTAAACCATTGTCCATGTGGATGCTATGGATGTAGCAATGGGCGCCACCCTCCTCCAGAGGGGGGAGAACAGGAAGTTCCATCATGCCTGCACCTACGTTTAAAAAAAAATGTTGGGACAGAAGTGAATTGGACGGTGGGGGACAAAGAAACAAGGGCCACTAAAAAAGCCTTGGCTACCTGGAGACATTGATTAGAGGGAGCAAAACACTCACTTGAAGTTTGGGCAGACCATAAAAACCGAGCAGCCTTGAAAACGGCAAGTAAGCTCCATGCAAAGCAACTCTGATGGGCTGACTTTTTCTCGAAGTTCAGTTTCACCTTGCAACTCTTCCCAGGAAAGTGCAGCTATCTGGCAGATGCTCTGTTACACTTGCCACAGAACCAGGGCAGGGGGAGAAGAGAGAGCCCTCCATGCACAGTATTTACCCCCACTCAGCTGGGGCTAACAGTAACTTCCCCCAGTCAATCAAAGCAACAAGGAGTGCATGCCCAATACCCCTTTCCACTACAGTGCCCAAATCCCGAGAGGAGGAATTCAAACAGTTGGGTAGCCAAGACCCAGAGGTTAGGAAGCTGGGAGCGAAACTTGTGGAATGGGGCGGGAGTGGGGAGGACTGTGGAAACAAAATGTATGTACCATCAGGTGTGCGAAGCAAAGTGTTATCTGGCTGCCATGATGTGAAATCAGCAGGGAATTTTCGGTTTGTCAAAACACTGCATTTAGCCAGAAGGCAATTCTGGTGGCATACTCTCCACAAATTGTTTCCAAGTATTTCATGATACAACTATGGGGCAGGGAGTCACATGTCTTCTTGTAATTGATCCAGACCATATGCAGATTCGTTATTCAATTCTTGTAGTTCTCCATTATCATTTTGTCTATCAGGAATTGAACTTTTGTGCCCCTGCTCCTTCTTTTGTTCCCTTTTTGCTCCACTGGCAGGATGTTATTCGCTTCCAAGTAGTCCATGATGTTATCTGCTATTATGCCAGTGAGCAGTTTGAGCATTGTGGGCAAACTTGTTATTGGGCTGTAGTTTTCAGGTATAACTTTGGCCAGATCTTTCTTAATCAAGCCTGCCTTCCCAGTTGTTAACCATTCATTGATTTCACCATTTTGCCTGGTTTCGCTGAAATCCTTGGCCATTGTCGCATGCAAATTTGAGCCAGAAGCCAAGCAGTTGATCATGCCCAGGTGCCTTTTCTTGAACCTTAAGCCAATTAGGTCTCGAACCTTAAGCTACTAAACGAACTCTGTGTTGTTGATCAGCAGTGTTTATTGATAAGCTCAGAGCACCAAATCTTGGCAAACCCAGTTCTGCTGAATCTGGACTTTAAGAGCATAAGAACAAGCCAGCTGGATCAGACCAGAGCCCATCTAGTCCAGCATTCTGCTAAGACATTTGCAATCTCAGATCAAGGAGGATCAAGATTGGTAGCGATAAATTGACTTCTCCTCCATAAATCTGTCCATAAATCTGTCCTTTTAAAGCTATCCAGGTTAGTGGCCATCACCACCTCCTGTGGCAGCATATGCCAAACACCAATCACACATTGCGTGAAAAAATGTTTCATAAGAACATAAGAACAAGCCTGCTGGATCACATCAGAGTCCATCTAGTCCAGCTCTCTGCTACTCACAGTGGCCCACCAGGTGCCTTTGGGAGCTCACGTGCAGGATGTGAAAGTAATGGCCTTCTGCTGCTGCTGCTGCTGCTCCCAAACACCTGGTCTGCTAAGGCATTTGCAATCTCAGATCAAGGAGGATCAAGATTGGTAGCCATAGATTGACTTCTCCTCCATAAATCTGTCCAAGCCCCTTTTAAAGCTATCCAGGTTAGTGGCCATCACCACCTCCTGTGGCAGTATATTCCAAACACCAATCACACGTTGCATGAAGAAGTGTTTCCTTTTATTAGTCCCAATTCTTCCCCCCAGCATTTTCAATGAATGGCCCCTGGTTCTAGTATTGTGAGAAAGAGAGAAAAATTTCTCTCTGTCAACATTTTCTACCCCATGCATAATTTTATAGACTTCAATCATATCTCCCCTCAGACGTCTCCTCTCCAAGCTAAAGAGTCCCAAACGCTGCAGCCTCTCCTCATAAGGAAGGTCTCTCCAAACCTTCAATCATCTTAGTTGCCCTTCTCTGCACTTTTTCTATCTCTTCGATATCCTTTTTGAGATGTGGCGACCAGAACTGAACACAGTACTCCAAGTGTGGTCGCACTATGGCTTTATATAAGGGCATGACAATCCTTGCAGTTTTATTATCAACTCCTTTCCTAATTATCTCCAGCATAGAGTTTGCCTTTTTCACAGCTGCCATGCACTGAGTTCACATTCCCATGGAACTATCAACTAAGATGCCCAAATCCCTTTCCTGGTCTGTGACTGATAGCACTGACCCTTGTAGCGTGTATGTGAAGTTTGGATTTTTTGCCCCTATGTGCATCACTTTGCATTTTGCTACATTGAACTGCATTTGCCATTTCTTAGCCCACTCACCTAATTTATCAAGGTTCGCTTGGAGCTCTTCTCAATCCTTTGTGGTTCTCACCACACTACCTAATTTGGTATCATCTGCAAACTTGGCCACCACGCTACCCACCCCTACTTCCAGGTCATTTATGAATAGGTTAAAGAGCACGGGTCCCAAAACGGATCCTTGGGGGACACCACTCCTGACATCTCTCCATTGTGAGCACTTCCCATTTATACCCACCCTTTGTTTCCTGTTCCTCAACCAGTTTTTAATCCATAGGAGGACTTCCCCTCTTATTCCTTGATTGCTGAGTTTTCTCAACAGTCTCTGGTGAGGAACTTTGTCAAAAACCTTGTGGAAATCCAAGTAGACAATGTCGGCTGGTTCCCTCTTATCCACATGCCTGTTTACACCCTCAAAGAACTCTAGTAAGTTTGTAAGACAGGACTTGCCTCTGCAAAAGCCATGCTGACTCTTCCTCAGCAGGTCTTGCTTTTCTACTTGTTTAATAATTTTATCTTTAATGATAGATTCTACTAATTTATCGGAACAGATGTCAAACTGACTGGCCTGTAATTTCCTGGGTGTCCCCTAGACCCTTTCTTAAAGATTGGTGTGACATTGGCCATCTTCCAGTCTTCAGGGATGGAGGCAGATTTCAGGGATAAGTTGCATCTCAAAGTGAGAAGATCAGCAATTTCATGCTTGAGCTCTCTAAGAACTCTTGGATGAATGCAATCTGGGCCAGGGGATTTGGTAGCATTCAATGGCTGCCAGAACTTCTTCCTTGTCTACCACTATCTTTGCTAGTTCCTTGGATTCACCTCCTAAGAAGCTTGGTTCAGGTGCAGGAATTTTCCTCACCTCCTCTTGGGTGAAGGCAGATGCAAAGAATTCATTCAGCTTCTCTGCAATCTCCCTGTCATCTTTTAGCACACCTTTTGTTCCTTTGTCATCTAACGGGACTACTTCTTCCCTAGCTGGTTTACTACTTTTGATGTACTTGAAGAATTGTTTGTTGCTGGTCTTGATGTTTGCAGCCATGCATTCCTCATAATCCTTTTTTGCCTCCCTTACAGCTAACTTGCTTCCCTTTTGCCACCATTTGTGTTCTCTCTGGTATTCCTCATTGGTCAAGTTGGACTTCCATTTTCTAAAAGACATCTTCTTTTATCTGATAATTTCTTCAACCTCCCTTGTTAACCATGGTGGCTTTCTTTTGGACTGGGCACTGCCTTTCCTAACCTGCGGAACACATTCCAGCTGAGCTTTTATTACTGTGTTTTTAAGTAACCTCCAGGCATCTTGGACAGTTTTGACTCTCTTGATTTTCCCTTTCAGCTTCCTGCGCACTGTCCCTCTCATCTTTGAGAAATTTCCCTTTCTGAAGGCGAATGTAACTACATTAGTAGTTGTCACTTGTTCGCATACTGAATCTGACAGCATTTTGGTCGCTGTTCCCTATCGACTCAACAACACTGACTTCCTGCACCAGGTCCTGAGTGTCACATAGAATTAGATCTAGGATCATCTTTCCCCTGGTTGATTCCACAACCATCTGCTCTAAGTCACAGTCATTTAGCATATCCAGGAATGCTCTCTCCTTACTATGACCGGAACATGCATTTTTCCAGTTTATGTGGGGATAGTTAAATGGGTGATCCATTTTTGTTTTTGTTTTCGTTGGCCATTTCAGAATCCCCTTGTGGGCTTTGATCAGGGGGACTATAATATATTCCTAATATTAAACTATCCTTCACCCCTGGTATTGATATCCACAATACTTCTGTAGGGGAATCACTTCCCTTTGCATTGTCTATTTTATGTGACAGTATGCTGTCTTTGACGTGGAGGGCAACCCCGCCCCTAATACGCCTTGTCCTATCCTTCCTGTAGAGCCTTTAACCTGGGAAAACAGCATCCCACTGGTTCTCCTCATTCCACCATGTCTCTGTGACATGTTTTTCCTCAATCTCCCCTAGATCCTTTATCACTATAGATCACTATATCAATGTCCTCCTTCAAAACTCTGTACTCCAGCTCCCCCATTTTAGGTTGAAGGCTTCTGCTATTAGCATAGAGACACCTGAATACTCTGTCTCTTTCCCTAACCTGGGATTTATGTGCTTTGCCTTGTAGTCACTAACCTTCGCACCAGGCAGGCAAGTCACCATGCGGTCATCACGCCTCTCACAAACCCAACTCTCTACATTTCTAATGATCGAATCACCCGCTATGAGGAGCCCCCCACCTCCCCGAGGGGTATCCTCAGTGCGAGAGGATAGCTGATCACCAGCTAAGGAAGGGGTCCCATCTAAGGGAGCATCTTCCCCCACCCCAGACTGGCACCCTCCGTCCCCAAGACCTTCATTCTCCAAGGTGACATCTGAAGAGATGTCACCTTGGGAGTGGGACCCGGCTGTTAGGTCCCTAAAAGCCTCATCTGTCACCCTCTCTGTCTCTTTCAGCTTCTCCAGGTCTGCCACCTTGGCTTCAGGAGAATGCACACGTTCCTTGAGTGCCAGGAGCTCATTGCAGTGAGGGCACACCCACAACTTCTGTCCTAGTGGCAGATAGTCATACATGTGACTATCTGCCACTGGAAAGCCCCCATCCCCCTGCTGGCTTCCTGCCTTCCTATCTGATTTTGTTTAGATATTTAAATATTAAACTTTTAGTCAGAGCTATCTGTACCTACTATCCCTCAAGAAATGTCCTTATTAATTAAAAAAACTAAACAAAAACAAACAAAAAACAAAAAAATTGCGCGCGCCATTAGCCAGAGACTGAACTAAAGACTGACTGACTCACCTCAGCAGCCCCACCTCACAGCAGCCCAGGACAAAGAGGAACCTCTGTTAACCCCTGTTAAGCCCCACCTCCCAGCAGCCTTAGCTCTCAGCAGCCTTACAAGGAGAAAAAGAGATAACCCCTGCTAACCCGCGTTAAAATACACTGTTTTAAAAGATGTGGCTTTGAGAAAAGCCCTCCAAAATGAACACCAGAGCTCACTCTGCCCTTCCTGGCCCAGTGTTCTTCTCCACTGCTACTCCTCTCTGCTGGTTCCAGAGACCTTTATATGCTAAACATCACGATCACCGCCAGTCAGTGATCGGGCTCTTCTGCTTTGACAGTTATAGGCCCCAGTGTGGTAGCCTAGCAACACAACAACAGCAGTTCCCACCAATCACCATTCAGCTCTTCCCAACTCTTCCAACTATCACAGACTGCAGTCCAGCTCCTAACACATCTGAAGAGATGTCACCCTGGGAGTGGGACCCGGCTATTAGGTCCCTGAAAGCCTCGTCTGTCACCCTCTCTGCCTCTCTCAGCTTCTCCAGGTCTGCCACCTTGGCTTCAAGATAATGCACACGTTTCCTGAGTGCCAGGAGCTCATTGCAGTAAGGGCACACCCACGACTTCTGTCCTACTGGCAGATAGTTGTACAAGTGACACGCAGTGCAAAACACTGGAAAGCCCCCCCCCTGCTGGCTTCCTGCCTTCATATCTAATTCTGTTTAGATATTCAAATATTGACTTTTAGTGAGTGCCTCCCCCTTAAGCTTTCTATACCTTCTACTATCCCTTAAGACAGCCATTCTCAACCAGGGTTTCCTGGTACCCTGGGGTGCCGTGAGCATGTCCCAGGGGTACCGCGGCAACACTACTGCCCCCCCTCATTTTTGTGGTGTCTCCCACCGGCGCCAGCAATGGGGCAGGGCCAGCCACAAGGTCAGCAGCCACCCCCCCCAGTACTACCCTTCACCTGGGAGGGGAAGGTGGGGGTGTGGCAAGCAGGGGCAATGGGAGGGGAAGGTGGAGGGTGGCGGCAGGGGTACCGTGAGATATGAAGAGTGAGGTCAAGGGTACCCTGACCTCAAAAAGGTTGGGAAACACTGCCTTAAGATATGTTCTTATTTAGTAAAACAACTAACGGCGTGTGCCGCTGGTTCCAGAGACTGACTGAAAAGAGTTAAAAAGCCCCACCTATCAGTAGCCCCACCTATCAGCAGCCTCAGCAGCCCCACCTATCAGCCAGCCTCAGCAGCCCCACCTATCAGCAGCCCCAGGACAAAGAGAAAACCCCTGTTAACCCCTGTTAAAAATACACTGTTTAAAAGATGTGGCTTTGAGAAAAGCCCTCCAGAAAGAAAAGCCCTGTTAAAAACACACTGCTCAAAGAGATGTGGCTTTGAGAAAGACCCTCTAAAAAGAAAACCAGAGCTCACTCAGCCCTTTCTGACATCTTCTCCACTGCTACTCTTCTCTGCTGGTTCCAGAGACTTTGCCATCCCGTTTATCTCTGTTGTCAGCCCCTCCCTCTTGTTTTCCCAAGAAGTATTGAAAGAAAGAGTCCATGGAGCAGAGGCACCCCAAGGTCGGCGACAGATAGTGACAGAGACCCACCTGGCTTCCTGCCCGATAAGACAATGGAAACATTCCCATATCTAATTGGACCAAGGGATTAGGGCTACCACAAAGCGTGTGAAGCCATGAAGTAAAGATCAAGGAAATAGCAGGCTGGTTATATATCTCTTGTAGCAGAACTGATGCACAGTTGCAAGCAGTTACATTGAGTTAGGTATGCATCTCAGTCACCTAGATAGTGTCCCCTGACAGCCATCCAGTTTTTCACTTTCTTGATTCTGTGTTTTATCCTATCAGTTTTTATTTCCAGTTCTTGCATTTATTTTTGGCCAACACCTTTCTCAAAATCTTTGATCCACTGTGCCTTCTTGTTGTAATCCTACTCGTTTTCCCACAGATCTTTCCAAAACTGAACTGTTGCATTTTTCTCTGGTTTTTTTGCTTTCAGCATTGATCTTTGTGTTGAGACTTTGGTAGCTCAGACCTTTGGTCTGATTAAAATCGCTGACTTTGTCTGTACTGGATATTTCTTGCTTCATATCTTTCCATTTTTCTTGCTGTGGCTGTTATTTGTTGTTTGGTGATCTCCAGCTCTTCTTCAATTGTTCAGTGTCTAGCCAGTACCTTCTAATTAGCTCTTTCATGATCTTGCCATTCTTTAATCTTTGTTCCTTCATATTTTTCAGGTTATTGGCATCTGATTTAAGTTTTTTGATCTTGTGTTTCAGTTGGATTTTCCACTTTGCTCTTGAAGTTTGATTTATCTTGGGTTTAGGTATTTCAATGCCCAGTTCTTATGTGACTACTGCAGCCATACTGTACATGAGCTGATTGGTTAATTTGTTTGATGATGATGATGACGACAACAACAACAACAATAACGACAACAACGACGATGATTATAGTGGGGAACAGGAGATCAGATTTGGGTTTTTTTCTTTTTGTTTTTTTCTGTATGTGTTGTGTGTGTAAAATAAATAAAACATTTGTCACACACACACAAAATCTTATTGTAATGAGAACTGGAATAACTTTTCAAGTGATAAAAGGCATTTTCGTGTGCAAGGAGACAGGCATCCTTGTGGAAATCAACCTGATAGTCCAACGTCAACATTTGGTCAAATCCTAACACTTGATGCAACATCCTGCTTGATTAGATAGATGTGAAAACTGTCACACAAGATGAAAAACCCGCAAGCAGTTTCCGCATTTCAAAGAATACTGGCCTGGGCCATCAACAGCTGGGCCAAACTGCAGCGCGCGGGTGGGGGGGGGGGAGCCAGCCCCTATAAAATATTATGCACATAGACAGCAAAGAGAACACACCCAGGCGTACGCACACACAAAGAAAACAGTCACGATAGAACCTTAGAATCCTTGTGGCAAATCAACAGAAGCCTATCGCCAGCACCATCCAACTGAGGCTTTATTTATGCCTATATGCCTAACTACGTGGATGTAAGTATTGTAGGAGTTTTTTTATTTTATTGAACCTACTCGTTTGACTTATGTTTGTGCCTGAATATTTTAATGTTGCTTTTAATATAAAGCCTAATGCTTTTCTTGGCATGGTCTGTTGTATGCAAGAGCCCTATGTTTGCTTAGCAAATTTCCACAGAAAGGGATCAATTCCAGGGTCCCTGGTTTGGGACAGGGGAATTGTACCACTCTGGTGGGCTGGAAAACCCTAATTTGCGACACCGCATGTGAATGGAAGGGCTGATACTAATTATATTTACTTCTGCTTGGTGTCTAAATCAAGTATCTTTGTTCAAATTCCATTAGATACGTCCATCTGGTCTTTCTGATTTAGCTGTATTTTTTCCTGTTTGATATTTATCAGGTAATTACGTGTTTCAGAATAAATACCTTACCTGTCCACTTCCATAGGATCCCGGTGCTTCAGCCAGTCCCCAAACGTCTGCCAATGATCATTAGGTGTCCAAGGTGCTTTTCCCAAAAAGAAATCTGGGCAGATGATTCTGTAGGGAATAACAGTTGTGAGACGTTACCTGGAGAATTGAGCTTCTGCCATTTTCCATCAAGCTGGTTAACTTCAATCTCCTATGTCTATCTGCATAAACAACAACAAACTGCAGTCAAAATAGAACAAAATTATTTTTCACATTTTACAGATATGTAAGTAATGTGATACTGGCAGGCAAATGCCAACTGTGGCTTGCTCAGCCCTGCCGAGTGCATCAGCCATGTTTGTTAGCCCTAGAAAGTTTAGCGAATCTGGGCAATTGAGAGGGCAGTGTAGTGTTCTTATGAAAAGTTCTGTACACATGACCTTCCCTCTGTGGAGGAGCGGAATTCAACATGTCTTTATTTCTGAAGCCATCTTATTTCCAGGCAGCTTTAACTTCCAGAGATGCAACACATTGCTTTTTAGACCACCTTTCTTTCTATGGTTAAAAGTTAGTCTTATTAACTTGATACCACCAATAGTTCACAGATAATCCTTGTATATCAAAGTTATCAAAAGCCAAGTCAAAAATCTGGCCTATAAAATGTGATAGAGACACAAGATTACTCACAAGTATCCATTAGCAGCAATTATATCAGCAACATATCTGGTATCAGGGAATTGCCACCCATATATGTCATGAACCACAATCACAGCTTTGTCCGTGGGGGAAGGAGGCTGGCAAACATAGGCGTTGATGTTCTCCACTTGTGTCTCTTGGCCACGCCCCACATAATTGCTTCTTCTTCCAATGTCATATTGGAAAGGAAAATCCTTACCAGACATTTATAAAAACTGAAATGGAAGCAAACAAAAATTAAATGTAATTGATGAACAATTTGTGTTTTAAAATATCTTTTGATGAATATATTATATTAAGCTACAGAAATGTAAGGTTAAACATGATGGCAAAGAGTAGTGAAGGGGCTATGGTGGCCTAGTGGGTGAGGATCTGTTTTGCATGGAGAAGGTCCCATGGGCAGCAATTTGTGTCTCCAGTTCAAAGGACCAAATAGGTGATATTGAAAGCATAGAGACAATAGAGACATAGAGAGAGCACTTTGGTCTAATGCACTAGAGGACAACCTTGATTTTCAAGGCTATATCTGCTTTGTGTCTGACTGAGAAAGGCAGGTTTAAGTGAAGCAAATAAGTGATGCCAACTTCAGACTCTGAGAGCGATTGTGTCTCTATAATAGAAGGAACTATTCTACCAGAGGGAAAAGCCATACATGTCAAAATGTTCCTTTTTATAGAACTCTGTACAAATCCCTTTTTAATCATCATTTTGGTGCTCCTGCCTGCTGTATCAGAAAAGTGCATGATACACAACCCGCTCAATACACGCATTTGCTATTCTGTATGACTACAGAAATATACACATTTTCCAGCTTCTGTGTGTGTGAATGTGGACCCTAAATGACTGGGGTTTCTGATTGCATTTACTGAAACTGGAAAGCACACCAATGCCCTAATGACATAATATGAGAAAATGTGGGCTGAGAACCACACACGGTGCATGCCCCTGATCTGCAAGGCCGGCATGCCAGATTCACGACGACTGAACAGGAGGGCTTCCGATGCTCTCGGCAGTGATTTCAAGTGAAGCAACAGAATCCTCCTGGGTGTGGAGTGCTGGCTGGGTTTTCAAGGTGGTTTGCCATTGCCTGCCTCCACATCATGGCCCTGCACTTCCTTGGAGGTCTCCCATCCAACTACATGTACTTAGTTTCTGAGATCTAAGACCTGAGTGAAGGCTTGACACACCTAGTTAATGTGGAATGAGGTTTTCCTTTTAATGAAAGCCAGGGGCCCCAGTATTCCAAGGCACGAGTGTGGACCATGAGGCTGCAGAGGTCAGATGTAAACAAGATCCAGTTAAAACAGGCAATGATCCAACCAGAGAACTGATTCCCACTCCCAACTGCTACCAAACTGGTTTAAGTTAAAAAAAAAAAGGCCTTGACTGTCTGTAATGAGCTTCCCAAAGGCAGGCCGTGGTGACAGAAAAGGGCACCTCACTTTTAGTACTCCAGCATGTGGCTATGATTAAGGGCTGCAACTGTGACACTCTCAACTAACTCAGCAATGTTGTTAATCGATTCAGTCAGTCAAAACACTGAGAGACAAACCAGGTGTCTGCTGAGAGTTCTTTGTCTGGACTCTGTTCTCCGGTGCAGAGCTAGAAGCTCCAGATGTAGAGATCCCACTTCTGGCCTTGTCTGTTTGTTAGGGTCTCAATTCTTAAGTCAATAAATGGACTCTGTGTTGTTGATCAGTAGCGTTTATTGATAAGCATCAGAGCACCAAAGCCTGGCAAAGCCTGTTCTGACAAACCTGGCTTTTGCTATTCCATTTATCTCCTGTGGATCCCCCCTCCTGAATTCCCAAGAGATGGTGAAAAACAGTCCCCAGAGTGAAGGCGCCCCAAGGTCGGCGGCAGATAGCAAGAGAGAGCCACCTGGTTTCCTGCCCCCACTAGATAACGGATACAACTCTGCTTCCAATGGGATCGGGGGTGTCAGGGGATGAGGCTTTCCACTGACACTCTAGTTATCTACAGAGCATGTGAAGCCATAAAGGATCTGATGGTAGTAAAGCAAGTGGAGTATATATACATAAAAGTCATCACCCAGGACAAAAAAGGAGCACAATAAAAACTTTAGTAGATCATGCAAAAAGAATCTGCCACCTCCTTCAAGATGAACTGAATCACCTAAACTGGGCTCTACAGGCTAATGGCTAATGGTTACTCCACTACAGACATCAGAAGAGCTGCAAGACCAAGAACAACCCACAGGAAAGGAGATAAAAAGCCACCCAGAGGGAAGGTGTTCTTACCATACATCAAGGGAATCACTGATTGCATAGGGAAACTGATGAAGAAATATAACCTCCAGACAATCTTCAGACCCACCGAGAAAATCAACAAATGCTACGTTCAGCAAATGATAAGAGGATCCTCTAACTTCTGTAGGAGTCTACCGTGTATTTTGCAGCTGTGGACAAGTCTACGTAGGGACCACCAAATGCAGCACCCAGACACGAATCAAAGAACATGAAAGGCACTGCAGACTAGATCAGCCAGAAAAGTCAGCAATAGCAGAACATGTGATAAACCACGCTGGACACAGAATGTTATTTGAAAACACAGAAATTCTGGATCACTTTGACAACCACGATGTCAGGCTACACAGAAAAAGCCATTGAAATCCACAAGCACATGGACAGTTTCAACAGAAAGGAAAAAAACATGAAAATGAACAAAATTTGGCTACCAGTACATAAAAACGCTAGAATCAAGACAATGGTTTGTGAACCCCACCCAGACACAGGATGTCTCCAGGCAGTGAGCAGTCATAGGGCTAGTGAACACCACCCAGAACACCACCCACCACTCTAGGCAGAAAGCAATCAAAGGGATCTATAGCTAGATCTATAACTGATTGGAAATGGCAATCCTTTCTTGTTTTCATTATTGTATATTGAATGTGCAGTCCCTATTCCGATTTTTGTTTTGGTAGACCATCTAAATTTCAGAGATCTTCTTGCAGGATAGAAGAAGAAGAAGAAGAAGAAGAAGAAGAAGAAGAAGAAGAAGAAGAAGAAGAAGAAGAAGAAGAAGAAGAAGAAGAAGAAGAAGAAGAAGAAGAAGAAGAAGAAGAAGAAGAAGAAGAAGATGGAGGAGGAGGAGGAGGAGGAGGAGGAGGAGGAGGAGGAGGAGTTGTTTGGATTTATATCCCCCCTTTCTCTCCTGTAAGAGACTCAAAGGGGCTTACAATCTTCTTGCCCTTCCCCCCTCACAACAAACACCCTATGAGGTGGGTGGGGCTGAGAGAGCTCCGAGAAGCTGTGACTAGCCCAAGGTCAATGCAATACAAAACAAAGCCTGAGACAGTATGAATGTCAATCATAAACAGCAAATCCCCTGTCTGGCTCTAATACAGAATTAAAAACTCCATTTTAATATAAACATTTTAAAATACGTCAATGAACATATAAACTATACATACAATGGACAACAACAATAATTCGAAACCCCACATACAGTCATGCACAAAAAAGGAAGAGAGATTCTCTGGACCAATGTATACACAACAAGTCTCTCAAACTGTAGCATGAGAACAACAACATAAGCTAACTGACACAACTAAAAAATTTACAGCAGCATTCCCTCGATGCACACACAATTTCAGACTCCATACCCCATCCCTCACTTCTCCCCTTCCTCCACCCATCACTACACAGCCCCAAACACATCAACTACTGAAGTCTCCGAGTTCAGCATCACGCCACAGCTCCTAGAAGTGAGAAGCTTTTTTTCGTCTCTAAGCCTCTTTGTCCTAAGTTTCTTATAGACCCATGTATGGAGTCTGCCAGATGGTAACAGTTCAAAAAAGAGAGAGTGTGCTTGGATGAGGACGGATCTCTCAGAATATTTTGGGCTTTCTTCTTTTAGGCTTTGGGAATTATAGGAATTCCTTCCAAGGAGGGGAGAGGGCAGCCAATAATCTGTGCATTGGTAGTGATCACCCTTTGGAGCACAACTATCTTATCTTATCTGCCACTTTTGTGCAACTGGAGAACCATACACAGATGCAGTAGGTTAAGACTTACTCTCTATATGCACAGCCGTAAAAGGGACCACCAGGAGTTTTTCCATTCAGTTGTTGTTTCCTTTAACAGTCTAAAGATGAGTACAGTCTCTTTGCTGGGTCCTTCTTCTAACCAATCAACATGCGGCAGTCCTGTATGCCCCAGGTCAAAGTCCTCTTTAATCATAATGCCCAGAAATTTAAAAAAACTAGCCACCCGGGCTTCTACTTGATCTCTATTTATAGTCAAGGGCTGAATTTCTTAGCTATTACTTCTATAGTCCACACCTATAAGTTTCTCCCTTTGTTGTCTTGTGTTGGTATTAAGAACCAGTAGTTGTTTTCTCCCTGCACCATGAGAGCAATCAGGGGTCCACCTCACTCCGACAGGCAGACCTCATCCCCTCCAGGAATAGAGCCCCACCAACCGTTGTGTCATCGGGCAAATTTGATAATGGTGTTGCTGCCATGATAGGAGCAGGAGTACAATCATATGTATAAAGGGTGAGAGCAATAAAGGACTCAACATTGAACAGCCCTGTGGTGTTCCCATATTTAGAGTAAGAACTGAGGAAACCCGATTTCCCAGTCTAACCCTCTGGGAACGTCCAGACAAGAAGTCCCTAATCCACAAACAGATTGAATGTGAGAGTCCAAGATCCACAAGTTTTGTCACCAGTCTTTGTGGCAAGATTGTATTAAACACGGAACTAAAGTCCGCAAAGAGCATTCGCACATAATTCCCCTGTTGTTCCAGATGCTGTCAAAAGCAGTGTGGAGACTAATGGCAATGGCGTCCTCCGTAGATCTATTAGTCCGATATGCAAACATATTCAATGAATTACACGGTTGTGAGGTGAACAAATTGGTTGGTGGTCAATCTCCGATGGAGGTGGTTCATAATCTCTTTCATCCCTTTTCACTTCTTATTTTCATTTCATTGAGTTTAAGCTGAAATGATTTCAAATTCTCTTCTATCTCTTTAAACTTATTTTCCAGGACTTCTATATCATTGCAACTGCTTTTAAATCATCTGTGATCATAATTGATATCCACTCCAAGTCTTGTTTCTTCTTCTGTGGCCATCTCTATCACCAACAGCATCAAGGATCCTAAAGAACATTTATTGAGCACATTTGCCCATCGACTACCACCAATGAATCATATTCCTAGAGGCTTATGGATGGTTAAGCCTCCTACTCTATTTGCAGAGAATGAGGCATTTACAGTAACCAAGTTGGAGGATTCCTGGATATGCTAAATGACTGTGGCTTAGAGCAGATGGTTGTAGAACCAACCAGGGGAGAGGTGATCCTAGATCTAATTCAATTTGGGACCCAGGACCTGGTGCAGGAAGTCAGTGTTGTTGAGCCGATAGAGAACAGTGACCACAATGCTGTCAATTTCAGTATCTCTGCATGCTTAACAAGGACAACTACTAATATAGTTACATTTGCCTTCAGAAAGGGAAATTTCTCAAAGATGAGGGTGATAGTGCGTAGGAGGCTGAAAGGGAAAATCAAGAGTGTAGAAAATGTCCAAGGTGCTTGGAGGATACTTAAAAACACAGTTTTAAAAGCTCAGCTGAAATGTGTTCCGCGAGGGTTAGGAAAGGCAGCTTCAGTCCAAAAGAAAGCCACCATGGTTAACAAGGGAGGTGGAGTAAATTATTAGAAAAAAAAAAATGTCTTTTAGAAAATGGAAATCCAACTTAACTGATGAAGAATACCAGAGAGAACACAAATGGTGGCAAAAGAGAAGCAAGTTAGCTGTAAGGGAGGCAAAAAAGGATTATGAGGAACGCATGGCTGCAAACATCAAGACCAGCAACAAACAGTTCTTCAAGTACATCAAAAGCAGGAAGCCAGCTAGGGAAGCAGTAGTCCCGTTATATGACAAAGGAACAAAAGGTGTGCTAAAAGATGACAGGGAGATTGCAGAGAAACTGAACGAATTCTTTGCATCTGTCTTCACCCAAGAGGAGGTGAGGAACATTCCTGCACCTGAACCAAGCTTCTTAGGAGGTGAATCCGAGGAACTAGTGAAGATAGTGGTAGACAAGGAAGTAGTTCTGGCAGCCATTGATAAACTAAATGCTACCAAATCCCCTGGCCCAGATTGCATTCATCCAAGAGTTCTTAAAGAGCTCAAGCATGAAATTGCTGATGTTCTCACTTTAATATGCAACTTATCCCTGAAATCTGCCTCCATCCCTGAAGACTGGAAGATGGCCAATGTCACACCAATCTTTAAGAAAGGATCTAGGGGGGACCCGGGAAATTACAGGCCAGTCAGTTTGACATCTGTTCCGGGTAAATTAGTAGAATCTATCATTAAAGATAAAATTATTAAACATGTAGAAAAGCAAGACCTGCTGAGGAAGAGTCAGCATGGCTTTTGCAGAGGCAAGTCCTGTCTTACAAACTTACTAGAGTTCTTTGAGGGTGTAAACAGGCATGTGGATAAGGGGGAACCAGTGGACATTGTCTACTTGGATTTCCAAAAGGCTTTTGACAAAGTTCCTCACCAGAGACTGTTGAGAAAACTCAGCAATCAAGGAATAAGAGGGGAAGTCCTCCTATGGATTAAAAACTGGTTGAGGAACAGGAAACAAAGGGTGGGTATAAATGGGAAGTGCTCACAATGGAGAGATGTAGGGAGTGGTGTCCCCCAAGGATCCGTTTTGGGACCAGTGCTCTTTAACTTATTCATAAATGACCTGGAAGTAGGGTTGGGTAGCGTGGTGGCCAAGTTTGCAGATGATACCAAATTATGTAGGGTGGTGAGAACCACAAAGGATTGCGAAGAACTCCAAGTGGACCTTAATAAATTAGGTGAGTGGGCTAAGAAATGGCAAATGCAGTTCAATGTAGCAAAATGCAAAGTGATGCACATAGGAGCAAAAAATCCAAACTTCACATACACGCTACAAGGGTCAGTGCTATCAGTCACAGACCAGGAAAGGGATTTGGGCGTCTTAGTTGATAGTTCCATGGGAATGTCAACTCAATGCATGGCAGCTGTGAAAAAAGGCAAACTCTATGCTGGGGATAATTAGGAAAGGAGTTGATAATAAAACTGCCAAGGGATTGTCATGCCCATATATATAAAGTCAGAAAAGTCACAGCGACTTGGAGAGTATGTGTGTTCAGTTCTTGTCGCTACATCTCCCAAAAAAGGATATGGAAGAGATAGAAAAAGTGCAGAGAAGGAACCCAATGAGGATGATTTGGAAGGATTGGAGCACCTTCCCTTATGAGGAGAGAGGTGCAGCTGCAGCGTTTGGGACTCCCTTTTTTTTTTTTAGTTTGGAGAGGAGATGTCTGAGGGGGGGTGAGATTGGCCACTAACGCATGGATAGCTTTAAAAAGGGCTTGGACAGATTTTATGGAGAGAGGAGAAGTCGCATTATCATGGCTACCAATCTTGATCCTCCTTGATCTGAGATTGCAAATGTTTTAGCAGATCAGGGTGCTCAGGAGCAACAGCAGCAGAAGGCCATTGGTCTCAATACATCACCCATGTGTTAGTCTCCCAAAGGCACCTGGTGGGCCACTGCAAGGTAGTGCAGAGCCAGCTGGACTAGATGGGACTCTGGTCTGATCCAGCTGGCTTGTTCTTATATGACTAGTTGAAAGTTAATAATTGATAATTAATAGTTTATGGTAAATGGGGGGAGGCCTAGATGGTAAACCAAAGTTGCCTCCCAACCATATGCCACTGGGCAGAGACAGCCCTGGTCTTACAGGCCCCGTGAAGAACTGCTCTAAAGTGGCACAGGGCCCTGGTCTCCCTTCAGGTAGAGTTCCTACCTCGGCCAGGGCCAGGGCTGAAAATGCCCCTGTAAGCTCTGGCCCCCTGGTTGAGGCAAGTTGGACTTCCTGAGGGACAACAGATCAACAGTAGGTTGGAATGTGATGCTTCTTAAGCCTTTCAGGTGTATAATCATACACACAGAGCCCATATTGTGAGTGTGGACCATCTGTTATGTTATTGTGTCTCCCATGTTATACATGAAGAGAGCAACACAAACTGGTCTACCATAAACATGTAGTCTAAATTGTATCTGTAAACACTGAAAATCCAGTGCAGTCAGTTGGCACTTACATGCACATGCACAGTAAATAAGATGGAAGCTTACCTGGTCCTTAGGAGCAGCAGTGGCGTAGGAGGTTAAGAGCTCGTGTATCTAATCTGGAGGAACCGGGTTTGATTCCCAGCTCTGCCGCCTGAGCTGTGGAGGCTTATCTGGGGAATTCAGATTAGCCCGGGCACTCCCACACACGCCAGCTGGGTGACCTTGGGCTAGTCACAGCTTCTCGGAGCTCTCCCAGTCCCACCTACCTCCCAGGGTGTTTGTTGTGAGGGGGGAAGGGCAAGGAGGTTGTAAGCCCCTTTGAGTCTCCTACAGGAGAGAAAGGGGGATATAAATCCAAACTCTTCTTCTCTTCTTCTTCTTCTTAGAAATGGTGTGATCTTTTTCTCCAAAGATGAAAAATGTGGGGTTCAGCAAATTGTATCTGTCATCACTGTTTCTGATAATTCCTAAAGCATATTAGAAGAAAGTGTTTAACACTGCAGTTCAAAGCACGCTTACCAGGGAATAAGTCCCAATGAACTCAACAAGACTTGCTTCTGAATTTACAGGCGTTTTAAGCAGTGTGTTATTACTTTGGAGAAGGGTTTTGGTAAAAGATACTGTTCAACAACACTGGCAGTTTATTGTGGGTTTAGTACAACAAGTGCTACCATTAGAAGAAGCAATACTATTTCAGTCTTTTAATCAAGAATCACTACTGCATTTTTTTTAACACTGACCAACTCAACCAAAAAATTATAAATTCCTCCATTACAAGCTACACAGGAGAAGCAATGACTTGAGTTGATAAAAGTATATATTTCAAAACATAAGCAGACCTCTCCCAAGCAAAGTGCCCTCCCTTCTAAGAATCCTCCCTAAAAGTTTTTTATGTTTTCAGAGTGACATTTATAGAAAGTTTTCAAAATAGTTTCCTAATGATAGCTAATAATGATATCCCACTTGATAAGGACGCTGCTAATCTTAGTTTTTTTTTTTTTTTTTCAACTAGTTAAGGTGCTATCTATATTTTAATATCTTTTTAAATATATACAAATTCATTAATTCATTGTATTCTCTAAGGTTTTCTTTGGCCAGAATCACTGGAGGCTGTGGGGTTTCTGGGCTGTTTCCAGTAGTGCATTTTCACCTGAAGTTTTGCACTTTCAAGGCCTGTGGCTGGCATCATACAGCCCCGAAACCCCACGCCAACCTGGCCATTAATTCATTCTTGCTACTTTTTGTTTTAATGAAATAGTGATTATGAGTTTCTCACTACTATATAAAATATCTTGTAATCCTTAATGTTTCCCATATTTGGACAAGATCTTCACTTTTTGCCATCTCTGGTAGGCGCCTTGAGTCGGAACACACACATAATATCTAATTTAATTTAGTGGGTTAATCTACACAAGGTCAGCTGATTATGTTATTTCTTTTGTTTCTTGTTTCTTCTTCTTCAAAGCATTTCTTCTCTGGAATGTTGGACTCCCTCTTAGGATAATATGTAGCTGAGAGAGGCCTCGGTCCAACTCTGCCTGGTGCAAAGGTGCCAAAGTCTCCTCCATCGTCTTTTTAGTCAAAGTCCAGCAACTGTTTCCTTACATTCCTGGCCATTTCTGTGACAGACTCACAAACTAACATTAACCAGGTCATCCAGGTCATCCTTGTTACTTAGTGTGGCACTGCGCCTCCTCCTCCACCGCCTCTTACCCCTCCATGAGTGCTGTTCCTCTCGCCCTCGCCCCTGCTCTCCTGGGAGTGGCTCCTACCAGACAGCCTCCAAAGCCACAGGTTGAGTCAGCATCTTCCCACTAGGGCGGGGATGCTGACAAGGCTGGCTAGCAGCTTGAAGCAGACACAGGTTGGCCACTGGGGAGAGGGCTAACCCTAGCTCTGGGCCCTTCCTTGCCTGTTTTTCCGGACGTCCCTTGGAGTGGGGGTGGGAGGCTTAATCCATTTCTCCTTTTATACTGCATTCCCAATCCGAATTGGACCCACATGGGCCTGGGAATTAAATTCCCAGTTGGTTCTGCCATCATAATCTGGTCCAAAGCCTTCATGGTGTCCACCATGTGGGCTTTGTAACACTGAATATATTTGTTGGACAGGGTAGCTACCTTTATTTTGGAAATTGACTTTTGTCCCTTTAATTGATGCAAACCAATACAAGTCAACAGACAGCTCTATTCCTTGCACACAGATGGCATGGAAGGAACTGAATAGAAGTCTAGCCCCTAATCACTGATGGGTGGGCTCCGCTCCATTAAGCTTCTTCCTAGAAGAAGAGTTGGATTTATATCCCCCCTTTCTCTCCTGTAGGAAACTTAAAGGGTCTTACAAACTCCTTACCCTTCCCCCCTCACAACAAACACCCTGTGAGGTAGGTGGGGCTGAGAGAGCTCCGAAGGACTGTGACTCGCCCAAGGTCACCAAGCTGGCGTGTGTTGAATTCAGGGGAATTCATGCTAAGCTGAATTCCCCAGACAAGCCTCCACAGCTCAGGCAGCAGAACAGGGAATCAAAGCTGGTTCCTCCAGATTAGAACATACCTGCTCTTAACCACTACACAGGGATGGAGCGAGGGAGGAAAGCGCCCGGTGCACTGGTGCATCTTCTGCCCCTGCCACGCCCTGGAACACCCCACCACACCCCCACCACGCCCTTGCCACATCCGCACCATGCCCACAGAGGGGTGCGAGCCCAGTGCGTTGTGCACCGCCCCCCGTCCCCTTGGAGCTATGCCTCTGTCACTATGCCACTGCTGCTCCTATCTCATCCAACCTGTCTTGCTCTGAAACAGGAAGTGGCAGAGTCCTGAGAGAAACAAATCACTTTTTAGATAGCAGATAGCAGTATGATAGAAGTATAATTACTCTTGACGTAAACACACATTTCTTTTTGTTTCACTGATACTCAGGTTGAACAGGTTTTCAGAAACATTGTTAAACCTGTTTTCCCAGTGACCGTTTTGGGATGAGAATATACACTATGAGTAGGAAAGTTTCTCCCATGCTACTTAAATGCTCAGAAACACCCCCCCCCCCTCAACTGGCTGTAATTCTGGTTTGCCTTGACGTCCCAGGAGACAGAAGCTCAGATTGGGAAACAGAAGGAGCATTCTACAGTATGAGGGATATTTGGAATGTCCTGGCCTAAAAGCCGGTCAAACACTCTGAATCAATGTATTGTCGAAGGCTTTCACGGCCGGAATCACTGGGGCGCTGTCTGGTTTCCGGACTGTATGGCCGTGTTCTAGCAGCATTCTCTCCTGACATTTCGCCTGCATCTGTGGCTGGCATCTTCAGGGGATCTGATAGTAGGAAAGCAAGTGGAGTATATATACCTGTTGGAGTGTCCAGGGTGGGGGAAAGAACCATTGTCTGTTAACAAGTAAAGGGTGCAATTAGCAAGCTAGATTTATATGTGTTGAGTGGGATCCACCCATTAGCATGTGAGTAACAGACACTTGCTTTCCTACTATCAGATCCTCTAAAGATGCCAGCCACAGATGCAGGCGAAACGTCAGGAGTGAACGCTGCTGGAACGCGGCCATACAGCCTGGAAACCACACAGCACCCCATTGGAAGCTCCTCAGAGACTTTGGCCAGTGATTGTTAGGGAGTTCATTATGGATCTTCCTCCTAGCCATGGGAAGTCAGTAATCTGGGTAGTGGTGGATACCTTTTCCAAACAAGCCCACTTTGTGCCTCTGACACAGAAATTGGCCAAGTTATTTGTGAGTCCTATTTACAGATTACATTCAGACCCAAGGAAAATAATCTCAGACAGGGGCTCAATTCATGTCCCAATTTGGGCTTTTCTTTCTCAAGTTATTGAGGGTGGAACAGGCTAATCTCCTCACACCATATGGAAAGTGACAGGCACTTGGAGAGAGTGAACCAGGTACTTGAGCAGAACTTGAGCTGTTACGTCAACTACCATCAGGGGGAGGGCGGTCTATAAACCCAATAAATAAATAATAAAATAAAATCAGGACAATTGGACTGACCTGCTCCTGTTTGCTGAGTCTGCTTACAGTGATGCTGTTCATCAAAGTACTGGTCAATCTCATTTTAAAGTAGTCTATGGGCAGGAGGGAAAGTCACTGCTTTTCATAGAGAGGAGGGTCCAAGAGATCTGCAGGTCTGGTTGTGGAATATTCAGCAGTCATAAGCCCACATCCATAAAACCATCATGTGTAAAGCTAAAGAGACTTTTAAATGCCAGGCTGATAAGAAATGCAAAGATGTATGTTTTGAGGTGTGGGATTCAGTGTACATCTCCACTAAGAATTTACATTGTGCTCAGCCAAGCTGCAAACTTGGTCATTGGTTTTGGGGACCTCTCAAAGTTGAGTGAGTCATTAACAAGGTGACTGTAAAGATGAAACTGCTAAAACCGATTGGATTGTGCACCCTTTGTTTCATTCATCCTCCTGAAATGGACGCCGCCTGCTGACAGCAGCACCCAGAAGTGGATGTACTTTTTGATCTGCAGGAGGACCACAAGACTAGCCAAATATTAGACTCATGTTTGTATCACGGCCATCTGCAATATTTGATTGCTTGGAAACATTTTTCTGTGAGGAAAAATGAGTGTGCTGTTGCTTCTGACATTCAAGTCCCCCGTTTGGTGTCTGACTTCCATCATAAATATCTTCACCATTCTGAGGGCCCCTAATAGGTAACCATTAGGGGAGCAGTATGTCATGATCAGCCCATTTCTGGGTTGACTCTGTCATGTCTCCTGCCCAGGACACGAGATCCTTTGTCTCCTCATTCCCGCTCCCTTACAATTACTGTGCTTGTCCTTCACGCTTTGTACTTTTGTTTTCCAAGCAATGCATTAGCAGCTCATTAGACGCCTGCTGTTGTACTGGCAGTGGTGTGGAATGTAGGTTGTTTTGACTTGGGAGAGGCTGCGTTGTCCTGGATCATGGGACTGGTGGGGTCCATCCCCCCTTGGGAACTGATACTCAGGGGTGATGTTGTGTGACATGGGGCATAGATAAGATAAGATAAGATATTTATTATTACGGCCTTTTGGCCAGCCAATAGTTTAAAATCAGAGTACATGTGAATACATAGCACTCCACTTATACAAAAATATAATATAAATTAAAATCCATTATAAAATCTATTAATAAATAACATTAGCTTCAGACATTATTACAGCCCTCATCACACAGTGCAGCTCTTTGTTTTAATAAGGAACATGGGGCATGATGTGGGGTATAATGAAGCATGCTTTGTTGCTTATGCTTTAGTTCTGGCAGTAGAAGTCTAAATGATTATTGCTGATGCTGCTTCATAGTAAAGAAATAATCTGAACACAGAGGCTTGTTATTGAACAGTCTAGAGGGACAATGATAATGTGGCAAAAAGCAGGCTCAGCTTAGAGTATGGCAGAGTTGTGGGATTCCTGTCTCACCAACTTACAAAGGCTGTGCATATTTTGTGAAACACCTGCTGTGCATGCACACAGATTCCAATGTATATGTGACTATGGATGGATGAAAGCCATGTGGTTTGGGAGGATGTGCTCTTTTAAAACTTACATCCAATGCATGAAAGGAAGCAAGTCCTAATGGTGGTTTTTAGAGAGTAGCTGTGGCTATGGAGGTGCTCTAGCAAGAACCACTGAACCTGCAAGAACTCTGCTGGTGGAAAGTGCTGCCAAGTTGCAGGCGACTGATGGAACCCCCATGCAGTTTCCTGGAGATGTCATCATCTGCCTCCACGCAGCAACACTGCACTGCCTTGGCAGCCTCCCATCCAAGTCCTAAGCAGTGGGCTAGCCTGGGCCATCCAACTCAGGACCCCAAAAGCATTAAGATAATTAAAAGCAAATACAAAATCTTTCAATAGTTTGGGGATGCTAGACACAGCAGTCAAACCAGAAAAGGATGAGTTGTTTGGGAAAGGAAGGGGAAATCACATTGTTGCTGGTAAAAAAACCCATTGGCCTGAATCCATCCATCTGTCCTTTTTTGTAAAGACGGTGCTTTGTTGTAGAATGCATTCCTCCAGCACCAGTGCTTGTTTGCAATGGCATACTGCCTCCACAAAGGAGGAAAGGGCTGTCCAAGGGACAGAAGGTACACATCCAAGTTATTAGAATTACTCTTGTGACAAATGTGACAGTCCCATGACACACATGCAAATCTAGGAACGATTGTCTGGCCAGTATGTGGAAAACAAACAAACAAAAATACTGCACTGAATTCAAACAAACTTATTGTGCTAAAAACTATCTTTAAAAGCCTTTGTAGAAATGGTGTGTCTGTCTCAGCAGGACAGGGTAGGTCTGGCAGGAAGCCCCTCTATTTCTCTTCTTCATACTTCTTTGTTAGTGTTGATTTCTATTTTAATCAACTGACACCAATTTGCTCTCCAAACAATTTACCAAAACCTGATAGACTGGATGATTTTCATGGCATCTTGTTTAGCCAGAGGGGAACATGCTTACAAACAGTTCATTCTTATACAAATTCCTTCTTTCATCCAACATGGCACTGGAAGTAGATGGAACAAGAAGAACCTTCTCTTCCTGCTTTCCCATTCCAATCTTCCTTATTATTCAACCCACCATCCATCACCCATACTATGCTACCTAATCTACGTTTCCCGTTTCCACTTCCACCATGGCATGGGGAAGGAAAGGGTCAGTGAACTGAGGGACAGGAAATTATCACTCAATAAGTTTGCTCTCTGTGATAGGCCAGCGTTATTCTAAATATCTAGCCTCAAGACTTATAAACTGGATCCTCTCTAATAATATACTAGGACCTGAACAAATTGGATCCAAGAAAGGAGTGACCACAATGCATCAGTCTAGTTTTAGTCTTCCTCAGCAAAAAAACCATAACCGATTGAAAAGAGGTACATTGGGGTGCTGTCTGGTTTCCGGGCTGTATGGCCGTGTTCTAGCAGCATTCTCTCCTGACGTTTCGCCTGCATCTGTGTCTGGCATCTTCAGAGGATATGATAGTAGGAATGGAAAGCAAGTGGAGTATATATACTGTGAGGTCAAAAAGGTGAGGCCATCTGAATAGAGTAGCCTAACATGTGAGTCACAAAGAAGTCTGTAGCATGTGAGTAACAATGAAGATAGCAGGGTCAATAGGTGAATGGATCTGAATAGAAGTATCCTGGTCTTTGTTCCCTTTGATTGCTATTGTCTATAGTTGTCCTGTGTTTGTGTGGAGCTGATTAGTCACTGTCTTGATTCTAGAGTTTTTCAACACTGGCAGCCAAATTCTGTTCATTTTCATGGTTTCTTTCTTCCTGTTGAAATTGTCCATGTGCTTGTGAATTTCAATGGCTTCTCTGTGTACACTGATGTAGTGGTTGTCAGAGTGGTCCAGAATTTATGTGTTTTCAAATAGTATTTTGTGTCCAGGTTGGTTTATTATGTGTTCTGCTATTGCTGATTTTTCTGGCTGAAATAGTCTGCAGTGCCTTTCATGTTCTTTGATTTGTGTCTGAGCACTGCGTTTGGTGGTTCCGATGTAGACTTGTCCACAGCTATGTGGTATGCGATAGACTCCTGCAGTAGCTAGAGGATCCCTCTTATCCTTTGCTGAACGTAACATTTGTTGAATTTTCTTGGTGGGTCTGTAGATTGTTTGTAGGTTATGTTTCTTCATCAGTTTTCCTATGTGGTCAGTGGTTCTCTTGATGTATGGTAAGAACACTTTCCCTCTAGATGGCTCTTTATCTTTGTTCATGTGGCTTGTTCTTGGTCTTGCAGCTCTTCTGATGTCTGTAGTAGAGTAACCATTAGCTTGCAGAGCCCAGTTTAGGAGGTTCAATTCATCTTGAAGGAGGCGGGGTTCACAGATTCTGTTTGCGCGATCTACCAAGTTTTTATGGTGCTCCTTTTTTGTCCTGGATGATGATTGGAGTTTTTGTGTAGGTATCGATTCATGTGCATAGGTTTTCTGTATACTGTGTGGCCCAATTGTTGGTTTGGTTTGCGGATGACTAAGACATCTAGAAATGGCAGTTTTCCTTCATTTTCTTGTTCCATAGTAAATTGGATGTTTGGGTGGATTTTGTTGATATGGTCCAGGAACTTGTTTAGTTCTTCTTCTCCGTGGCTCCAAATGGTGAATGTGTCATCCACATAACGGAACCATATGGTGGGCTTTTTTTGGTGCTGTTTCCAGGGCTTGTTCCTCAAAGTGTTCCATATAAAAATTTGCTATTACAGGGCTAAGAGGGCTACCTATGGCTACCCCATCTTTCTGTTCATAGAATTCATTATCCCACTGGAAGTAGCTAGTAGTGAGGCAATGTTGAAACAGGGCTATGATGTCTTCTGGGAATTTCTGGTTAATGAGTGCCATGGTGTCTGCTATGGGGACCTTGGTGAATAGGGAAACCACATCAAAGCTGATCAGTTTGTCATTGGGGTTGAGTTTAAGATTGCTGATTTTTTCAATGGAGCAGAGTCCTTAATGTAATGTGTAGTCAGTCCAATATGGATTTGCCTTCAACAATACAAGAGGTAAATTGTTTGTGGCCTTTATTGACTTAACAACTGCCTTTGATTTTATTGTTCATGAACACCTATGGAACAAATTACTAAAACTAGAAATCAACCACAGATTGCTATATCTTATCAAGCAACTTCACAAGGTTAATACCTGCTAAATATTCTTTAGACGGTATTCTTTAGACGGTAAATTGACAGTTAAAATATCAATTTCTAAAGGTGTTAAGCAGGAGTGTATCCTAGCCCCACATTTATTTAAAATGTTCCTGAATATTGCATCTGTCTTAAATCTAGTAGATGGGCACCACCCCCACCCCCAAGATTAGGAACGGGTCCCATGCCAGTTTTGTTGTAAGCAGATGACACAGTTATCCAGCGTGGTGTAGTGGTTAAGAGCAGGTGGGCTCTAATCGGGAGAACTAGGTTTGATTCCCCACTCTTCCACATGAGTGGTGGAAGCTTATCTGGTGAACCAAATGTGTTTCCCTACTCCTACATTCCTGCTGGGTGACCTTGGGCTAGCCACAGTTCTTTGGAACACTCAGCCCCACCTACCTCACAAGGTGTCTGTTGTGGGGAGAGGAAGGAAAAGGAGTTTGTAAGCCCCTTTGAATCTCCTCACAGGAGAGAAAGGGGAGTATAAATTCAAACTCTTAGTGCAAACAAAATTTGGACTTCAACCTTATCTTCAAGCCTTCCATCAGTATTGTATTCAAAACCAATTAACCATAAATCATGCAAAAACCCAAGTTTTTGTGTTTGCCAAAGATTGGTACAAATATACATGGAAAATAGGCACTACCCAAATTAAACAGGTAAACAAATTAAACATTTAGGCTTCACTCTCAGCTATAATAATAGTCGGGCTGTTCATCATAACAATATTGTAAAAGCTATTGAAGCATTTTTACCTGTTTAAAGGTAATCTTCCTGCCACTCTTAGGATATGTCCAGCCCAAATTGTTCCACAGATCCTCCTTTATGAAATCCCATCCTTAACTGAAGCCCTGTGATCTCTTTTTTTCTGGCAGTTGTTAGGTGTTCCAAATTATGTAACGTTAGGTGAACAAAGCTTAGAAACCAGGGCTCTAGATACTGGTTAAAAATCCATTTTCATTCACATTCCACAAACCTTCTATCCTACATTCTGGGTGCCTACATTTCTAGTTAGCTAAAACCTGTATCACGAAAATTACTCCATTTAGGAATTGATATTGGAACTTTTGCTGGATCTGAAGAAAGATATATTCTGAGATGGATAACCGAGCAACTTGAGGTCTGCCACCTTTAAAACTAGTTCACCCCAATCATAAGGGCTATCTTTCTCCTATAAAACCCAAACATCATACTTTGTCACTTCCCTGCTCAACAGGCATTTACAGTATGTTAGCTCATCTAAATATTTTCCATCTAATGTAACATACGGCAGATATATAAAAAACTCTTTAAACTCTTACTGTGACAAAGATTCGTGAACAACAGAAATAGTAGCAAAATTTGTAGCTGAAGTCATGAAACAAAATGTTTCTAAATATGAAGAAACTATCCAGACCTCTGTAAATTCTCCTAATTTGAACTTATTGAGGTATTTTTACCAGGCGAGAGGGCTTCAGCTACAGAATTCACTTATTTTACTAGCAGCAAAGCCCATTGCAGGGGAGATGCCATGGGCCCTAGCAGAGGGTCGAAGAGGAAGCCTCTCCCCCCGCAGTGGGTTTTAGTGGAGCTGTAGCTGGGCAGAGGAACGGGATGGCTGGCGGCAGGTTCAGCAAGGTAGCTGGAGGCCACGTGCTGTGGCCCACCCGTCTGCCTTGTCTTTGTGGGGTGGGTAAGGTCGGGCAGGGGGTTGGTTGCTATGAGTGGGGAGGAGGTGGAGAGGGCTTGTTTGGAGCTGGGGTGGTTGGTGTGGGTAGGGAGCAGGGGCAGGGGCAGGGGCAGGGGCAGGGAGGGCTTGTTTGGAGCAGGAAAGGATTCCTGGGGGTGGGGGAGGAGGGGAGGGCTTGTTTAGAGCCAGGGAGAGTTCTTGGGGTAGGAGGGGGCTGGGAGGGCTTGTTTGGAGGGTTGCTGGGGTGGGGGAGGGGTGGAGGGCTTGTTTGCAGTCAGGAAGTTTGGTGTGGGGGTGGAGGAGGCTGGCAGGTGGCCCAGCCTGTCTAGTTGGGCAGAGGGGAGGGCTTCTGGAAGCCTACAGAGCAGTGGATATGGGGAATCAAATGTTGGGACAACAAACCAATTTGCTGGGTCTCTTCGGCCCAGCATGGGTTAGTGGGGTGGGAGGGGGTGAAGGTGGCTCTTGCCGGGGTCTCTGCTTGGCGGGGAGAGGGGGCAGGGGAGCTGATCTGCAGGCAGCAATGGCCAATTGGAGTGCAGGATGCATAGGGCTTTGGTACCTGTGCATCCTGCACACTAATTGGCTAAGGGTTCGTCAACGGACGTTTGAACCCTTAGTCAATTATGTATAAAGATATTTTAAATGTCATTAAAGGTAACTTGACTTGACTTGGAACTGAGGGACCAACGTCTACTTTGCTGCACCAACTGACCTTCATACAGGTTGTCAGCCTTCAAAAGAAAGATGACCCCCTGTGGGGGATGTCAGTCAATACAATTATATTGTTTCCATGTAACATGCAAAATTCAGAGATTTTATGTTACATCATGAAATGTCTCACAGTTTCTTTCAGTTTAGAAACATTTGCTCCGTGAAAGAAGCTGTGAGCAAATTTTTACCATACCTAGAAGAAAGTTAGGTGACAGATCCAAACTATGGGCTGCCAAATTGTCCATGCTCAGTACTGGAGAACAGAGTCTGTTTCAGAGAAGACTGTCTAATTGCAGCCAGGCTCTAGGCCTTTTCCGTTGCTCTGCTTTTGGGACTCCAGTCTTGCTATTTTAATGTGATACACAAATCTTTTTGATTTGCTTGATCATCACTTTGTGTGAATAGTGCAATATTGATAGTTCCAAGTGTTGGTACCTGTAGTAAACCTGAATTTTTTCCTGGATGTACAAAAGTTGGACACACCAAGCCAAGATTTCTGGTTGGATGACTTAAAGCTTGAAAATATTTGTGCTGTTCTATTTTCTCAAAAAGGTGATAATGGATATTGAATTGTCACATTTAGAAGAAGAAGAAGAAGACGACGAAGAAGAAGAAGTAGTAGTAGTAGTAGTAGTAGTAGTAGTAGTAGTAGTAGTAGTAGTAGTGCACAGGTTAAGCTGAATTCCCCAGATAAGCCTCCATAGCTCAAGCGGCAGAGCGGGGAATCAAACCCGGTTCTTCCTGATTAGAGTACACCCGTTCATAACCACTACACCACTGCCACTCCCTTAGCATGTTTTCCTGGTACACAAGGAACACTCAAAACATAATGACTGTGAGAAGGATGTTTTCTGGTTAACAGGTATGAAAACCAAAACCAAATGGATTGATAAGGTTCTATGGAGCAGCTGAGGCATAGTGGTTAAGAGCAGGAGCACTCTAATCTGGAAGAACTGGGTTTGATTTCCCGATCTGCCTCTTGAGCTGTGGAGGCTTAACTGGGGAATTCAGATTAGCCTGTGCACTCCCACACACACCAGCTGGATGACCTTGGGCTAGTCACAGTTCTTCGGAGCTCTCTCAGCCCCACCCACCTCACAGTTTGTTGTTGTGAGGGGGGAAGAGAAAGGAGTTTGTAAGCCCCTTTGAGTCTCTTTACAGGAGAGAAAGGGGGATATAAATCCAATTCTTCTTCTTCTTCTATGGGAAAAGGCAGTCATTCAGGTATGCTGGCTCCAGGCTATACTTGCACCTCTAGTCAATACCAGCAGCTAAAACTGAGCCCAGAAGCAAATTGGGGGTCAGGATAGATTGGCCATGCTGAAAGGGGCTGATGGGAATTGTAGTTCCTGAACATCTGGAGAGCCGCAGGTTCCCTACCCCTGGGATAGATGGAACAAAACTAGAATGATATGGTCCCTACAATCCACTCTAGAAAATATTCTGTGCCATTCTGCACCAACTTTAGCTTCCAGCCAGTGGGTCCACATAATCTAGCTCTGTACCAGAGTGGCACAATCTATAGATTGTCAGCCAAAGCTGGCGAAAGGCACCCCTGGCCACCGATTCCGCCTGTTCATCCAAAAAGAGGTCTGGGTTCAGGAGTACCTCCAAGTCACAAAACTGATCCTTTAGGGAAGAGCAACCTCGTCCAGAATAGGATATATCCCATTTCAGACTTTCTTCCCACCAGCAGCACCTCTCTTTTGTCAGGACTAGGTTTCCATTTGGCAGTGTGGTGTCAGGGACCATCAGTTGGACTAAGATCTGGCAGCGCTCGGTTGAAATCCTTGTCCTGCTATCAGGCTGGCTGTTTGGCTTCAGGCCAGTGATTCACAACCTTTCTCTCTCTTATCATTGTGAGCATTGTGAGCAGTTGTGAGGATGAACAAAGGGAAGTTTCCCGGCTTCATCACATGGGTTCTCTTGTTCCAGTCCTTACAACCCTCTTGCAGATGTGCAGGTTGGAGCAGATGCAGAACAGCTTGCATCAGGCCACCTGGTAAATTAATTCATGACATGAGAACCAGGACAATCCTGGATCATCATTCAGCCTTGTGGTCACTTTCAGCACATCAACCGGGACTACAGCACCAGCTGTGGTGTGAAGTCGCTGTCTGTCAGCTTGCTCAGCCATATCTCTGTCATCAGCAAAAGTGTAGGTGATGGTGATATACATACCTGGACCAGAGGGAATGAGATCTGAACCCAAAGAGGCTCCTCTTGGGAACTGCAGAGACTCGGAAAATGTCCAAAGCAGCAAAAACACTCCTGTCCTGTTACCCAGCTATACAGCTCTGCCACTGCCTGTTGAAGATATTCTGGGAGATATAGTTGTGAGAAGGAAGAGGAGGAGGTTTTAGAAGTAAATGACTAATCCTGAAAAACCGGAAAGGGGAGGAGAAATTATTTAGTGGAAGAGGCTGGCTTGGTTCCAAACAGACACAGACTAAATGTAGTTCCCGTTTAGCACGGTTGTCTTCTTTCAGTAGCTTGTCAGCCTCCCTGGTTATGTACACTTAAAAGTTCATGTTTTCGTATTTAGTGCTTCCTATAAGGCAGGCGTTGGCAACCTGTGGCTCTACAACTAGGTGTGGTTTGGCATGGAACCAAAAAAGGAAAATCTCTTCAATTCTTTAAGTGAAGATCCATTGGAAGGGCATATGCTGACCTGGATGGCCCCGGCTGTTAGATCTCAGTAGCTAAGCAGTGTTGTCCCTGGTTAATACTTTCATGGGAGACCACCAAAGTAGTTTAGAGTCTCTATGCAAACTCTTAGAGATGCCTCACAGGGAAAAAAACAAAGAAACGATGGAGGTGAACAGTTGCCAGGAATTCAAATGTGAATTATGCCATTCTGGTCAAACAATTGCGCAGAGTTCTCCCAGGTATTTTTATTATGTATTCTAAGACGTTCCCAATAAAGAACTTGCAACAACCAGGATATGAACTGTGGAAACTCGATGAATGATTAGTCTTTCATTATAGAAAGATTATTGAGCCCTGCTGTGAGGACATCTGGGATCTCTTGTCACCTGTGGGCTCCTCCAGATCTGGCGGCTGCAGCAGCTGGCTCATAATGCCGGCTGATGCATTGAACCTCCTGGCTGGAGCTCTGCTCAGGGTCTTTTACAGCTATTTTGGAAAACCACCTAGATATGAACCAAGTTGATTGTCTCACTTCTACACCACTCAGAAAAAGCAGGCAAGCAAAACTGAAACTATAAGGAGTGCCTTTTCTCTAGAGTTAGGCAGTTCGTAACAAAAACAGACTTTCAAGGAAAGTTCATATCTTAGGCATTTCAATCCCAAGCATCTTTTAGCGAAAGGACCAAGTGATGTGAAAGACCATTTTCTGCCTGAGACTATGGAGAGTCGTAGCCAGACAGACTAGATTATACTGGCCTCAGTGGACCAATGGTCTAATTCAGCATACCTCAACAGAGGCATTTGACATGCTGCATTGCTGCTGCAGATACATAGTGCAACCCATGATCATCTCCCTGCTGAGGAAATACTCCATCTTTACCCTTGGTCCCCTGTGGAAAGGCAGCACTGCTTTTTGCCCCCTCCCCCCCAACCCTGTTGCCCCAAGATTTCTTACTTGTTTTATTTATTTTAGTTTCTTTGTTTTTATTGTTTTATTGGTAGCTTTGTATATTGTTATGCTGATTATTTTAATTATCTTACAAGCTACTTTGGGAACTGTATAGTTGAAAAGTTTCATAAACATTAAGGAAATAAATAATCTGAATATATTATCTGCATAGAGCAATATTGTTATCTTCCCACTCTCTAACTGGGGAGAGGGTTGGTTAAAGAGTCCTTTTCCTGCATAATATCATTCAAGTAAAAGTTAAATTAAAATGTGGCCATAACCAGAGGTGGGATCCAACCAGTTCTCACTTCTAGAGAAGTGGTTACTAGTTTTTTCTGAGTGCCGAGAAGGGGTTACTAAAGCAACCTCCCTGCCCAATAGGGACTGGAGGTGCGTGTGTGCGGCGGTGCCACTGTTTGAATCCCACCACCATCGAAACCTGTTATTAAAATTTTTGGATCCCACCACTGGCCATAACCATCAAACAAGTGCCCTCTTTTTGTTATCTTGGGTCACCGCATTTGAGGCAAGCCAAAACTCTTGCATCCCATGATGCTGCCGCAATTAAGCAGCTCTTTTTTTTTCCAAAGGAGGGCAATTTGTTCCATCTGCTGTCAAAATCTTTAAAACAAAACTGCTTCCCAAAATCCTCTATGGTGCTCCCATTTGGATTGGTGGTCCCATCAAAGAACTCGAGAAAATTCAATCGAATTTTCTCCGCAAACTGCTGGGTTTATCCCACTGCATTGCATACGACAGCATCTGTCTAGAGCTGGACCTAAATTTCATCACTTTCAAAATCTGGTTACTAACCCTGAAATACTGGCTATGCCTCCATTTTAGAGCCAAGCCTGATAGTCTGACACAGCTCATGTTAGCTGACTCTTTCCATTCCACTTGGGACCAGCAAATGCTTAAGAGAATTAATACTTTAGGGTTTTCCTTGGACTATTTCATGAACTCGGACAAACATCAATCTTTCAAAATCTTAAAACAAAGAGTACTTGATCAGGATAACTAGACATTTCTATCACAGGCAGAGTCTGTTCACCTCTGAGTTATGGAATCCTGCCTTTGAGAGGAACATTGCCAGCATTTCTCACTCTGCTAGTTATGAGATGATGTTTTATGCAGGCCCGGCTAAATGTCCTTCCTTCAACCGTCACGTGGGAAAGATTTCCACATGTTCCTTTACAGGAAAGCCTACATAAATGTCCCCTCAAACAAGTTGAGTCCACCTAACATATTTTACTGCAGTGCATTAACCATATCAAGCAAATGAGATTATTCATCAAGCCCCACTTAAACGGATGCTCATCCATCTCTGATCTGGATAAGATTTGGCTGCTTCTAAACAATTGAAATGCTAGACAAACTGAAGACGTGGCAAAATTTTTAGTTTTTATTTTAACAAGTACATCTACACTGAATAACTGATTCAATTTTTTGATCCTTTTTATTCTTTTTACCTATTCCATTAAAGATTATAAAATAAAAAAATGTGGCCATAAGGCAACCCCTTTCATAAAGAGGACTGGATCTGTAAAACATCCATGGGTGTCCAGTTGTGACCTTGGCACTAAGATTTGAGAGTAGTTCTCTTAAAAACCTAACCTTCTGTTGAACAATCTGAATATAGATTTCATTCTTCTGACCCATTTTAAAAAATCAGCCTCAAAATTTCTGCAAAGTAAATCTCAGGACAGATTATATGGAAAGGCTAAGCTCTAAAATCAGATAACTTTTGTTTTTCTTCTCTGCTTTTATGATGTTTTAATAAAATATAACCTATGATAAATGCTGAGCTTCTTTTTACTGTCTCTTTAGACAATGCTTTTCTTGCAGGACTTATGAATACATTACCTGCAGTACATCACTGGTACCAACAGTAGATTTCTCCACATCCACGAGCTTCGCTTTATTCTATGCCACATTATCTCTGTTGTCATCAAAGTAATTGCCAAGGATTACAAAGTCAGCATGGGTGTCTTTTACAAGTAATCACATAAGGTTTATCTCTTATAGTCATGAGATCCAATGATGAGGGTATAATTATTTTAATAGCACTGTTGAGTTTTCATATGACCGCACAACATTTTTTTTGTAAGGACCATCCAATGCCGAAGTCATCTAAAAGGTCGTGTTGTTTTTCTTTCTTTCCTTCTCTTGCCAATCTTGTACTCAGTTTTCACAGGTTTGCAGAATAAATTATTAATTGGTTGTTTTGTGATTAAAAGTAAAACACATAAAGGTCTCCGGCCCACCTTATCTCCTTCAAAGACACATTCACACACAAACACCCACACTGAGTTGTTAAGTCACACCTGACTTATGGCAACCCCTGGTGGGGTTTTCAAGGAAGAGACATTAAGAGGTGGTTTGCCCTAGCATTGCCCTAGCATTGCCGTCTCCCACGCAAATACTTGTCAGGGTCAACCCTACTAACCCTTCTGAGATCGGATGAGATCTGGCTAGCCTGCCCTATCCAGGTCAGAGTTCTGACTATATACAGCTCATACAGGCTAGCCAGAGCCCTTCGGGGGTTGGGCGGTATAAAAATCCCATAAAATAAATAAATAAATAAAAATTAATACCAACCAGTCCAACTGGGTTTTGTTGCTACAAAGAACAAAATTTAAAAGCACCGCAGAGGCCCAATTTGGATCAGGACAGCAGCAGAGAGGGAAGGAGGCTTTAGCCTCCCCTCCCCCACTCTGTTTTCTTGATGGGAATGGCCAGGGGTGTTGTTTGTTCCCTTTCAGACTGTACATGTCCTGTACACTGAGCAAGCAACTCTCAAAAATGGGCTACATAATTCCTCCAGAACTGTTTCAAGTTGAGAAAAAGGCACTGGGGCTGAGGCTCCACGTGACATGTGCCACCCTGTGGCACTTAAAAATTAATTTTCTGCAAGTGAGTTGGATTGGAGGAACCCCAACCTGACTCATTAAAAATATCATAACACCTGGCTTGGTCCTAAGGCTTCAGTGGATTAAGAAGAGTGCAACCCTACTTAGGACTCTACTGATAAATTCTTAATTGGGATGTGGATCAGTCTACCCAAACAGAAGCATTAGCTACAGTGCCATCCTAAACACCATTCTGAGTCAACTTGCTACATGGACTTAGAATGGTTTAGTATTACACTGCCAATTATTGATCTTCCACAGAGGCATAGCTAGGGAAAATGGAGTCCGGTGCAAGAGCATAGGTAAGGGGTGGTTCTCGGGCTCAAACCCCCCGTTGCATGTCTGAAGCTCCACCCCCCGTTTGTGTGTTTTTTGTATTTTTTTTAGTGTTTTTTGGTTTTTGGCCTGCAGGGGATGCATTTTTTTAGGCTATCAACACAAAAATTTCAGGGATTTGTTGGGGCACTCTCCTGATGATACTACCCAGATTTGGTGAGGTTTGCTTCAGGGGGTCCAAAGTTATGGACTCCCAAAGTGGGTGCCCCCATCTCCCATTGTTTCCAATGGGAGCTAATAGGAAATGGGGGCTACACCTTTGAGGCTCCATAACTTTGGACCCCCTGAACCAAACTTCACCAAACCTGGGAGGTATCATCAGGATAGTCTCTTACTGATACCACCCAGGTTTTGTGAATTTTGGTCCAGGGGGTCCAAAGCTATGTACTCCCAAAGGGGGTGCCCCATCCCCCATTGTTTCCAATGGGAGCTAATAAAAGATGGGGCTACACCTTTGAGGGTCCATAACTTTGGATCCCCTGAACCAAACTTCATGAAACCTGGGTGGTATCAGTAGGATAGTCTCCTAAATATACCCTGAAAGTTTGGTGCTGCTAGCTTAACAATTGCATCTCTGACAGCAGGCACCCCAAAAAATTTGGCATGGATTTAAAGGGAGAATCTGAGGTCCCCAATTTAAACATTGAAAATGATGCTGTTTCAACATGGTTGATAATCCACACCAACAGCATCACTGTCAATGTTGTTTAACTAGGGACCCCAGATTCTTCCTTTAAGGTGGATTTAAAAGGAGAAATTGGGCTTTCTAGTTTAAACACCATTGAAAGTGATGCTGTTTGGGGGTAGATTCCAGCATCAGAGTGGCTGCCCGTGGGGCGGCGGCACAAAACTCAGATTTTGCACCACGCTCCATTTTCCCTAGCTATGCCTCTGACCGGAGGGGAGGGCAGAAGGGGCTGCTAGATGCCGGCTGGGATCCCAGCTGGTGGGGGGGGGCGGTGGAGGGGGGCAGGGGAGTCTGCCGTTCCTGGCCTCGGAGAGCTGCCTTTATAAGCACTGAGGCCGAGGCGGAGCTTGGGGAGGCATGGCCACGCCCCAGGGGTAGGTGGGGGCCTGCCCCTGCCCCTGAACCTCCACATAAAAATCTATATCTACGTCCCTGGCTCGGTGCAAAATCTGAATTTTGCGGGGGGGGGCAATGTTCGATTGTGTTTTTTGTATTTTTATTGTTTTTTCAGTTTTTGTGCTGAAGGGGGCACAGTTTTTAGGCTAGCAATACCAAAAATTCAGAGTATCTTTCGGAGATTCTTCTGATGATACCACCCAGGTTTGGTAAAGTTTGGTTCAGGAGGTCCAGGGGGACCCTCAAAGGTGTAGCCCCCATCTCCTATTAGCTCCCATTGGAAACAATGGGGGATGGGGCACCCCTTTTGGAAGTCCATAACTTTGGACCCCCTGAACCAAACCTCACCAGACCTGGGTGGTATCTTCAGGAGAGTCTCCTAAAGATACCCTGAAAGTTTGGTGCTGCTAGCCTAAAAACTGCACCCCCTGCAGGCCAAAAAATGAAAAAACACTAAAAAATACAAAAAAACAAACCTGAATTTTTGTGCGCCCCCCAGGCATGCACATAGTACAATGAGCACCCCCTGGCTCCCTTGTAGCTTCGCGTCTAATCTTCCACATAACAAATAATTTGACCCCTAGTGCAGTACTTGATACTTCACACCCTCTTCAGAATGCTTCAGCTGTTATAAGGTGTTGTGTGTTTATGTCTTTTTGTGTTTATATGTTTTTATTTTTTATTTATTTATTTATTTATACTTTGGGCTTCTAGACCGCCCCATCCCCGAAGGGCTCTTATTGAACTATTTTATATGTTATTTTAAATCCTGTTGTTTTTGTGTGCAATTGCTTTTCACCTTGAGGACCCTATTTGGATAGATGTAAAGGCAGCATAAAAATGTTTCAAAAATAAGGAAAATGCATAAGGTACATTAACATCCATGCCATGACTGTTTCTTTCTCAACTGAATTGCTGGCAGACCACTGAACAGAGTTATACAGGTAAATTTCCTGCACACAACGTTACTGGTAGAATTCCAGCTAAGAAAAATGTGGCAATATTTTACATGTTCTTTGCAGAAAAGATGCCTGAAGGAGCTATGGGTGCACCTGCCAATATTTTCTCTTGTTTTAGAAAAGAGAACTGAGTGAATAATAAGCGTATGTCAGCAAGTTGCAACTGACCCCTGATGACCCCAGGATGGTGGGATCTTCAAGGCAACAGATAAGCAGAGGGATGTTGCCGTTGTCTGGCTCTGCATAGTAACTCCAGTCTTCCTTGATAGCCTCTCACCTCTGATGAGAGAGTGCTAGTCTGGGCTACAGAAAAGAGATCAACGTTTTTTGGGTACAAATACTTTAAAAAAACAGCAATGCACTTAGTTATAACTGTTGCTCAACAGTTGCACACAGGAACTGCACAGATGCAGGCCAGCTACAGAAAGAGTATTCTAGCTACAAAAGGTAATGGGGACACCCCTCCCACACACAGTGTACATAGGGGTTTCCTGATGAAACAGCCACATGCTCCGAGGGAGGAGCTCCCCCTTCTCTCATTTGCTACTGAGCTGCCACAAGCCCCATCACTAAGAAATAAATAAGAGAGCTTGCAGTGGGGTAGGAGGGAGGGATCGGTGCCTGCACAGAAGACACCAATGAACATCAGTTATAGGTAAGTACAACTCTGTTTTCAGTCTGCTATGCAGTCCCACATTGAAAGTCTAGCAAGCTACTCACAGGGAAGGGAGGGTGGTTGAGCTCCCAACAAAATAGACTAGAGAATGAGGAATTGCTCTCCCCATGGACAACTCTTTCCTTGTGTTCACATCAACAGAGTAATGATTGACAGGACAACCATGTAACAGCCTTCCTGATGCTGGCAATGGAGCACACCTGGAGGAACACAACAGATGATGCTTCAGCCATTGAGGAATATGCACAAAGAGGAAGTGGACAGGAAACACCTATAGAAATAGGGCAAAAGTTAAGAATTTATAATTTACACTAGTTTGACCTTCTCCTATTCCTTCCTTCCCTCTATCCCTATCCTTCTTCTAATCTCAATCCTAACTAACAAAATTCTCTAATGTATCTTCTTCCCTCTATCTGCTATTCTGTGGACTTCCTCCACAACTAGCCCATTCCAAACTACTGTTGTAAGGTAACAAATTTGGATTTCAAACAAGGTCGGTATTTCCTTTCTATTTTAAAGAATCTTCAATAATCGTTCCATGTTTGTTATCAGTTTTTAATTTATTTCAAGAATGTAGTCTTCTAATATTGTCTTCTTATCCCCCTTTTCCAGGTAATGGATGTAGCTCTTCCATGTTTGTCGGAATTTATACCACGGTAAATCTTTGATTTCATTGGAAAATTTGTCTATTTAAAGGTATTCCATCAATTGTGCCAACCAGTCTTCTATTGATGGTGTCCGTGTATCCTTCCATCTCCTCACAATCAGTGTTCTCGCTGCCGTTGAACAATATAAAAAGAATTCTGTGTTAATGTTTACTACTTTCTTTATCCCCAGGCCTATTAAGTACAACTCCGGAGTGGCTATAAACTTCATTTTCAAAATTTCATGTATCTCTTTATGTATTTCTTTCCAATATTGTCTTATTTTACTACATTCCCATCACATGTGTAGCAATGTTCCTGTTCTTTTTTTGCATCTCCAACATTTAGGAGATTGTTCCTTTTTTAAAAAATTTTTTATTGTACAAGAGAGAGGATAACAAAAATCAAAGCATGAATATTGAAAGAATTAACTCAAATGCTCCATAAATTCCATATAATCCATGCAAGATTATCCTAACATTTCATCTATTTAATAATATCCTCCTCTAATACAATGCATTGCTATTCTTGTCCTATGTAAACCCTCCACCCATCCCCTCTGTATCCCCACCCCACCCCCACCCCGGACTTCCACTCTACATTCCTTGTATATAACATTCCTATAGTTAAAACAAAAAGTTAACTTTTTATTAAATCTCCTATCTTAAATCATTAATATCAAGCTGGATATATTGTCATGTCGTAAGTTTCTAAAATATAGTCTGACCATGGTTGCCATATCAGTTTATACTGTTCTAAATTACCATTTTTAATTGAAATGATATTTGGTCCATAATGTACAATTGTTGCATCTTATGTGTCCATTGGTCCATTGTCGGGATTTTTTCGGTTCTCCACATCTGTGCCATTACGATCCGGGCTGCAGAGATCATGTGAAACAATAGGTGTTTACAGTGATTTGAAAGTTTTATTTCCAACATCGCTGGGCCTAATAGGTAAGTAATATCAATTTTTTAATATTTTATTTTTATTATTTTAATTATTAAGTTATGTATCTCCTCCCAGTATTTTTTGACTTTCGGGCACGTCCACCATAAATGATAAAACGTACCCTGTTTGTTCCCACATTTCCAGCATTTTGGTGGAATGCTTTGGTTTATTTTATTCAATATTATTGGGGTGAGATACATCCTATAATACATCTTGATACTATTTTCCCAAAGTGCCGAGCTAGGTGTGAATTTGTATATATATTTATAGTGTCGTGTCCATTGTTCAAGAGAGATTACTTTCCCTGCGTTTTCCGCCCACTGTACCATGTTATGTTTTATCTCTTCCTGTTCTGTATTCTGTAGTAGAAGTATTTTGTATATGGTACTCACATTTTTTATTTCCGTTCTTGTTAATACGTTATCCAATTCTGCTTTCCGTTTCATGATCCCCCAATTAGATTTATCTGTCTTAAAGTTACTTTCTATTTGGCAGTACGTATACCAGTGGCATATTTGTCCATTCCATATTATTTGTTCTCTGTTTTTTAATATAGGTACTTCCTGGTTCCATAAAAGTACATCTGAATATCGAGGCCATTGATGTACTGCTGATCTTTCACCGCCTAGCAGGGCTTCCAGTCTTGAGATCCACAAGGGGATTCCGTTATAAAATATATTTCTATACTTATTCCATACTTTTAATAGCGCCTGCCTAATAAAATGATTTTTAAAAATCTTACCTGGTGTTTGTTGTTTGTCTTTATTCGGCCATAGGTATGAGTGCCATCCTTTCGGAAGGTTATATCCTTCAAGATCTAATATTTTATAATTTTTTAACAATACCCATTCTTTAACCCAGCCTAATGCTGCAGAATCATGGTAAAGACGTAGGTCTGGTACCCCCAGACCTCCTTGTTTTTTGGGTTGGATAGTATTTTTATATCGAACCCGTGGCTTTTTGCCTTCCCATATGAATTTACTTAATTCTTTCCGCCAGCTTTCAAAATTGTTTTTCGATGTTATTAGGGGTATATTCATGAAAAGGAATATGAATTTAGGGAGAATACACATTTTAACAATGCTTATTCGTCCTAGTAATGATGTTTGTTTCCCTGTCCATTCCGTTAATTTATTTTTAATTTTTAGCCAATTTTGGTCATAATTATTTTTAATTAAGTTTTTATTATTTTCTTCAAGTGTGATGCCTAAATAATTGATTTTTTTTCGACTTTAATATTTATCGTTTCCTGGATTTTCTGTTTTTCGGACTTTGTTAAATTAAATGCCAGCATTTTGGTTTTTTGTAAATTTAGTTTAAACCCGGCCAATTTTCCAAAATCTTTTATTATATCAAATACTTTTTGAGCTTTGTATATTGGGTCATCTATAAATAATACAATATCATCTGCGAAGGCTAGTATTTTATATGAATGATTTTTGATTTTTATTCCTTCGTAGAATTGTTGATGTAATACGTTCTTTATAAGAATTTCAAGTGTATTTATAAATAATAAAGGCGATATAGGACAGCCTTGTCTAGTCCCCTTCTCAATTTGGATTTTATTTGAGTATTCTCCATTAAGATTGATAACTGCTTCTTGTTCGCTGTAAATTGTTTTAATCGCATTATAAAACTCATTTTTAATTCCCATTTGTAACATCACTTTGAACATAAACTCCCAGTTAATCCGGTCAAAGGCCTTTTCAGCGTCTAAAAAGATCATTACTGTAGGCAAATCCAGTCTGTCATTCAAATATTCTATTATATTTATTACTTTCCTTACATTGTGACTGATCTGACGTCCCAGTAGGAAACCAGTTTGTTCCTCTTGTATATATGTGTTTAAGGTCTTTTTTAGTCTTTTAGCCAATATACTCGTGAAGATCTTGTAGTCTACATTTAACAAGGAGAATTAGAGGCACCTTTTACATCCAAAGTGGTTTTGTTCTTTTTTTTTTTGGGATTAATGTTATGAGAGCTTGTTTCAACGAGGGGGTATTCCCTCCCCCTCTTTCAATATGCTGCATTGTATATTCTCTCTAGGATGTTGTATTAATTCTTGCTTAAAGGTCTTATAGTAGCAAACTGTCATTCCATCTATCCCTGGGGATTTATTTTTCAGGATTTGTGTAATAGTTATCTCTATCTCCCTCTTTGGTTATTGGTCTGTTTAGCTCTGATAGTTGTTCTTGTTTTAGAGCTTGTATATTTTGTTTTTCTATATAGTTGATTATCCTTATTTTATCTATTTCATCACGTTTATATAGCCTTGAGTAATAGTTTTCAAAGGCTTTCCTAATTTCATTTTTTTTTGGATCTGTAAGTAATTTGTATTGCCTTCCTGGATTTGGTGTATCATCACGCTTTGCTCCTTTGTTTTCTCAGTTTATTTTAAGCCAACCAACCACCGAATTTTTTATTATCTAGAGCGTAATATTTTTGTTTCAGATACACCATATTTTTGACTATTTGGTGGGTTGCTAAGGCTTCTATTTGATCTTTTATTATTTTGATTTGTTGCAGGATTTTTTTATTGCCATTTCGTTTAAGTAATTCGAGTTCTAATGCTTTTAATTTTTGTTCTAAACTTTGTTGTTTTTCCGTTCTAAGTTTTTAAGCTCCTAATTTCTTGACTCCTAATATGGCCTCCCCTCATTACTTTGTACCTTGTGTAAAGCTGGCCCCAAAGTATTTTTTCTTCTCTAATTGTGCCCGAATTAATTTCCCAATAGTCCATGAGATTTTTTTTTAAAATGGGTATACTTTGTGTATGTCTCAAAACCCAGTCTTTCATCTTCCAGTGATAGTTTGTTCCCCCTATTGTTAATATCCACAAAATAGGGTTGTGATCTGAAACCACTCTGGGTTTGATTATTATTTTGTTTGTGTAGGCACCTAGATTTTTTGAAGCCCACACCATATCTATTCTGGTGTGGGAATGAAATCTATTTGTGTAGAAGGTAAATTCTTTTGCTCTTCCTTCTTTCAATCTCCAAATGTCGTGTATTCTTAAATCATTCATCAATGCGAAGAAGGATTTCGGTAGCCTCCCATTTTTAATTCCCTTTTTCTGTAGTTTCTGTTTACTTTTGTTTAAATTATGCTTATCTAAATCAGTGTCAACTACTCCATTAAAATTGCCCATTACTATCCAATTTGTGGCCTGGGATGCTGTTAAGTTCTTTCTCACTTCTTGATAGAAATTTGCTTTATAACTCTTTGTATTGGTAACGATATATTCCTACCACCATGGTACGTACTTTCCCTATATTTATTTCCACTCCCAAGAATCTTCCTGCTTTATCTTTTATTTTTTCTACGGGGTTCCATTTCGAATGGATATAAAGGGCCACCCCCCTCTTTTTTTATGGTAGTTAGTATGGAAACATTCCCCCAATTTTTTATTTTCTAGCAGGCGTTCGTCTCCTGATCTTATATGTGTTTCCTGCAAGCAAAGAATATGTGGGGCTTCCTTCATAAAGTGGGCGAAAACCTTTTTCCTCTTGCCCGGATGGTTAAGGCCATTAACATTACACGTTAATATTTTTAACGACATTTCCCCTCTCCTCCCCTACCCACCTGTTTCCCCCCCCTTTCTTAACCCTTCCCTCTTCTTACTTTTCTTTCAATAGGCGAGGGCTTCCTTCCTTGGTTAGAAATTCTTGGGCTTGTTGTACCGTAACAATATTGGCCCTCTTGTCCTTCCAAAGGAAGGATAGTCCTTCAGGGATTATCCATCTGTATTTTATCTTCATTTCCTGCAGAAAGATAGTTAGTTTACGATAGTCCTTGCGTCGTTGTTGTATTGAGACCGGTAGTTCCTTCATTATAATCCTCCAAATTCATTTGGAGGAATAAGAAACCCAGAATCAAATATACCACTCTCATAGACTTGAAAGAAAGGGGAGGATTAGCCCTCCCTGACTTCAATTCAATTCAATAAGCCTTTATTGGCATATACATGATAGTATAAAATACAGTTCCAGTTAAAAAGTGAATAGTAAAAAACTTCGCGTTTGTCATACATTCAGTTTACAAACTTCTGACAAAAACTTTGCCACTATAAGGCAACAATGAAAATCCTGACAATTTAAAAGCATAACTACTTTATCTGATTCAGTATAATCAATCATAGAGTCTATAGCTTGGGATAACAGACTGGATCTGAGTTCTTGGTATAATAAGCAGTTCAGGAGAATGTGTGGGATGGAATCCAGCTGTTCTATGTTACAGGTACAGAACCTCTTATCGCTTGGAAGACCTTTAAGTCTTCCTCTATGTAGCGGAGACGGCATGATGTTAAATCTAGTCAGCATATAGGCTCTCCTGTGTATGGGATTTGTGAGTGCTGTAATATAATAGGCTGGGTATCCCTGCGTGAAAGGAACTGACATATTTGTTGGTGAACAAGATTTATTTGCCAAGCTCTGCAGTTGTTGATAGTCCATTGCTAACAGCCTCTCTTTAATGAGGGCAAAAGTTTCAGTAAAGGTTAGCATATTGAAGGAGTCACTGTCATAACCCAGTTCCCCGATCTTTGCTGTAACTATTGTGCACCATTTTGAGTGGTGGAGTTCGCTCAAGGTAAGTTGGGTCAATGAGTTTCTGGAGCTTTGGTAGTGAATATTTAACCAGAATTTTATAATGATTAGCCAAATAGTGGCCTCTATAGAATATTGGCCAGATTCTAAACATAAGACTGCATACGGACGTGCGAGCTTTTCTGGCACCTACCAAATAATTTGTGCAAGAATTTGGAGTGTAAGGAATGATTTGATAATGCTGTTATTCGGAATTAGCCAAATAGGAGCTCCTTAAAGAGTAGCTGCTGCTCTCACCTTCGCTTTGGAAGACTTGCAGAGCTGGGGAATATATTGGTTACCACTCTGGAAAGTGATAGAACTCCTCTAATGGCACTAATACTTCTGATTGAGCCCAGGCCAGTGCAGGATATTTTAGATGGAAGTGGACCATGACAGGTTGTTGTTAAACCAGAGTCCTAAATACTTGAAAGTTGTTGGGCTACTTGCTTGGATATAATGGCCCTTATCTTCCAGGTTTGCTTTTTTGTTACTTTTCCCAAAGACCAGAATCTTAGCTCTTTATCATAGTTCACCTGGCAGATCATTTGTCTCGCACGAAGCTCTGTACAAATTCCTATGCAGGAGTCTTTGTTAAACCCACACGAAAGTGAGGGACAGTAGGGCTGCATCATCCACAAATAATAAAGCAAAAGAGGGACATGCTTTAGACCGATCTTAGGGCTATGCCCGTCTACTCGGGCCAGGGCTATGGGGAGATCATACAAGAAGATGTTGAATAGTAAAGGGGCTAAAATGCAGCCTTGTTTGACTCCCTTTTTTACCTGGACCGGGTTTGATAGGAAACTCCCCTATGGTCTTTCACCTGGCATGAGTTTTGGTGTGTGCAGTTGTTTAACTTCAGGAAGAGAAGTCTTGGGTCGATGTTAAGGGCTGCAAGTTTTTTCCAGAGTTTTTCTCTGTTCACCGAGTCGAATGCTCCCTTGAGGTCCAAAAAGGCCACACTTAGTTTGGAAGAGCTGTTCTTGGAGTATTTATTAGCTAAGTGGGCCAGGACATGGGCCTGGTCTAGAGTTGATTTCCCCTTGGAAAAGCCCACTTTTTCGGGGCCGATAATACTGTTTTGCTTGACCCATAACTCTAATCTAGTCAGGAGAAGCTTAGCATATAGCTTCCCTATAATAGAGAGCAGGTTAATGGGTCGATAATTTGCTGGATCACATTACTTCAGATTAGAAGTAATCTAGAGGGTTTATCCTTCACGTACAAAGGCAAGAGACACACAATCGACTCCAATGACAAAATGGAAGAACTGTCATTTTAATTAGGGCTATACGCCCTAACAATGACAATGTCAATGTCTTGTTCAATCTGTACCCTGCCTGTTCACCAAATTCTTGGATTATATTGAAGATGGTTTCTAGAGATTCTGTTGGGTTGTCCACAAATAGGACCACGTCATCCACAAACGCTCTAATTTTTATATTATTTTTCAAATTTTTGACCCCTCTAAATATCGTGCTCTGCTTTAATTTATTCAGTAGTACTTCCAGAACTATATTTAAAAGCAAGGGAGATATTGGGCAACCCTGCCTTGTGCCTTTTATAATAGTAAAACTTTGTGACAATTTACCATTGATTTTTAACTTTGCCCTTTGATTTTGATATATACTCTCTATCGCTCTCCCAAATAGGTTACCACTTCCCATATCCTCCAACTAGTTTCATGAAGTTCCAATCTATGTTGTCGAAAGCGTCTTCAGCATCTAAGAACACTACTGCTAGTTGTTTTCCTGGTCTATTTTCAGCATTCTTGATGATATTGAGTACCCTACGTACATTATTGTAGCCATTACATCCCAGCACAAAACCTACTTGGTCTTCATTTAAATAGTCTATCATTACTACCTGCAGATGTTTGGCAAGAATGGCCGTGAAAATCTTATAGTCGTTATTCAATAACGATATTGGTCGATAATCTTTAGAGGTAGGTGTTGCTTTCTTATTTTTAGGGACCAGGGAGTTATATGCCTCCTCCCATGTTTTTGGGATTTTGCCCTCTTTTAAGATATTGTTTAAAATTTTAACCAACTGTGGGGCTAAAATATCTTTAAATGTTTTATAATACAGACTGGGAAGTCCATGTGGCCCCAGTGCTGTACCTCTTCATCTAGCTCTATTGGCTTATTTAATATTTCCCTTTGTCTATCAGTTAATTTTTTATCTTTACACCTTTTAAATATTTCCTCATTTCATCTACATTTGATTTATCTTGACTATATAGTTCCTCATTTAAATTGTCCAGCGATCACACCATAAATCAAGCAGCTCCCCATTTGATAGACCTTTGCCTATCAGCAAATAGGGTAATTTTAAATGGTCTTCCTCCCTTTGATTACCCTGGAAAGTTCACGTTTAGATCTGCACGTGGAGTGAGTGTGATTGATTATGTAATAATATCGCCTGAACTAACAAACCACATTGACCACTTTGCAATTATGGCTCGAACGGAAAGCGAGCACTCTCCCCTTCTTCTTAGACTAATAAACAAATCCCTTCGAAGCAAATCAGCCCAGGAAGAAGGGTCTTCCTTGTTATGTCCCGGCTTCAGCTGGACGCAAGAAACTGGAACTAAACGCCGCTCATCTCTATTTCTGATGATCGGATGGCTAACTTTTCAACAGTTAACTTCGCTGCAAGGACAGCAGAGAGGAGGTTTGTCAAAATCTTGATAATGAACTTGGTTTCCTATCTCCAATCCTACTCTATAGGGTTCCAGTAATCAATCACATCATAAACTTTCACATTCAGTGAATCCTTCCACCTGGTTTGATGGAGAATGTATGAGCAGCAAGTCCCAACTCCAGAAGTTATTTCATCATTGTGAACTTGGAGGAAAAGTGTCGCTATCAAAAGAGTACCTCGCAGCTAGAAAGTCCTATCATGATCTTTTAAAGACCAAAAAGAAATTACACCTTACAAAGATTTGGAACAATCTCCATCAAGCCTTTAACTCCAGAGACAGCAAAAGCTTTTGGCGCATAATTAATTCAAGTGCCGGCGTAGTTTCTCCTATACAAACCATCAGTTCTCAGGATTTCCAGTGGAAGCATGGAGGACACATTTTCCAGCCCTTTTCTGCAATCCAGGACTTTTGGATTAATTCCATGTGCAACTGGAGCAGCAAAGCATTTACAAGAATGGCCTCCCTGTCAGCCATGCGATGATGGTGGTCACCCTTTATATCTAACCTAAAACAAGGGAAAGCGCCAGGCCCTGATGGCCTGCCACCTGAACTCTTTAGAAGATTCCCGGAGTTCTGGGCCCCTATTTTGGCAAATTCCTGTTTACCAAAATTAATAACAGTGGCTGTATCCCTAAGTATTGGGACTGAAGCTATCATTGTATCCTCTACATAAAAGGTGATCCATCAAATCCATCTAACTATCGCCCGATAAGCTTGCTTTCAGTGGCTAGTAAGCTTTACGCTAAAGGTACCTTTTATGATACCGCCTCACTGCCTGGTCCCTTTCTCTCAGTGCTAGGCCCTCGAACAGATAGGGATATGCCACAGGTAAATCCACCCTTGACCATTGTCTGGTTTTAAATCCCATTTATGGAGAAATATTGCCAATTCCCAAGGGTGGGAAACTCCTATGCGGCTTCTCCTAGATCTGAAATGCGCATTTGACTCTAGCCCCAGGAATCAGCTGTGGGAAAAATTGACAGCGGTGGGAATAGACCAGATATTACTGTTTCTTATTCGCCAGTTGTATTCCTCAACTACCTGTCAAGTTCATAGATCGTGCTGGTCGCCTAACTTCACCTATATTTTCTAACAAGGGAGTCAAGCAGGGTTGTATTCTCTTTGCTCCTCTCCTGTTCAATCTTTTTTATTTAAACGTAATCCTTTTGCTCCTCATTTATCTCAGACTGAAAGTCACGCACCTATTCATTTTTGGGGACAAAGACTCCACATGTGCACTGCTCTTATGCAGACTGCATACACTCCGTGTTACTGTCTCAAAGTCCATAGGTGGGCCTGCAAAGACTACTTTCAAGCCTTTTGCGACGCACTTATCGCACAAACAGTGCCCTGTCGATTACCATCTACAACAAATCCAGTGTTGATTTTTTTCGAATTCAAAAAAACTCAGCATCGCGGAAAATAAACGTACATTGATTGCATTGCAGGTCCATTCATACAGATATTTAGGAATCACCTTCCACCATCTTCCTTAACCTGGACCTCTCTCTATATCCACTCCAGACTCTCAAGACAAGTAAAACCAAAGTGTTGGCAATATCCAGATTTTTTCACACCAGAGGCGGCCAAATTTTTCCCCGTCGCTAATGGAAGTTTTTTCAAGTTAAAACTACTTCGCCACAATTACTTCACGGAGCTCCAATCTGGGGAGCAAAAAACCGCTGAGAAATTAGAGAGTGTTCAATCTTTGTTTTTTTCGTCGTTTATTGGGTCTTCCCCTAACTCAGTCACGCATCAATGATTGCCTTCTTGTTTAGAAACCGGAGCCAAGACTCGCATTTTTTTCCTCGGGTTTGGCTTTCTTTGTTTAAATACTGGCTTCGCTTCTTCATTTTAGATGCCCTCCGGCAGTCTGACATATACTTCCTGTTGCTTGGCTCACTTCCTACTCCACCTGGCACACCAAAATTACCAATAAAATAAACAACATAGGTGTCTCTTTTGACTAACTCCCTACTGATGGACGAAAAGACAGGCTTTCGGAGTTTTGAAATTGCAACGTAATTTTGACATTGAAGGGCAGCTTCTCACAGCTGGAGCCTGCAGAACTTGTTCTCCCACATTTTATGGCATTTCACCACCATTGCCGGGTTTTATGGCTAAATATCTGAGTAATTTAATCAATCCACATCTCCCGTAGATATTTGATGCTATCTCTGCTTAATGTGCTACCTACTTCCCAAACAAGAGTCAGATATCACTGCATTCCACAAGAGAACAGGACTTGTTCAAGCGCATGGCCTCACCTGAAACAACTGGAACACGTGCTCCTTCATTGTGGCAAGATTTGGCAGTCTATCGGTTGCTTTTTCTCGAGGCCATCTTGAAGAAATTTTCAGTGAGATCAGACAAGGAAATAGTTTCATACTTGCTTAGTGACCATCATCCCCACACTACTGAATCAGTTGCCAGGTTTTTAACAAAGGCACTTGGATCAAGGGTGAAACCTTTGTGTAAATTTTAGTCAATTGGTTTTAACATAATTTGCATTTTACCACTTTTTATATGCCATTAAAGGTATTGTATTTGTATTTGTATTTGTAGTTCCTCAAAAAATCCTGTCAATTCAGTTTGTATTTCTAGAGGGTCTAATGTTATGTTCTCTCCTAATTTCAATTTATTGATGGTTCTTGATTCTTTTTCACCTCTTATTTGGGAAACTAGCCATTTGCCTGGCTTATTTGCTAGCACGAAGTTTTTTGTTTAATAAATTTCATTTTATTTGCAATTTCCCTCAACCATTTTTCCTGTATACCTTTTCTCAGTAAGTTTATTTTGTCTTTTATTTGGGTATTTTAGGTGATTTTTGTAGTTGCTTTTCTAATTCTTGTAATTTTTCTGTTAACTCTTTATCTTCTTTCCTTTGTTTTTGTCTCATTTTATGGGTTTTTTGTGACAGAAGCCCTCTTATATACGCTTTGCTAGCTTCCCATATTGTATTAATACAGTCTACTGAGTCATTATTTCTCTCAAAAAAGTATTGTAGCTCTTTGGTTAATTCTTTTTTTATTTCCTGTTTTTCTAATACCCATTCTTTAATTACCCAAGGGGTATCATAACTATAATGATTCGAGGGGGCTACTTCCCACATAATGGGACCATGGTCCAAGATTGTTTTAGGTCCAATTTTGATTTTTACCATTTTCCCCATCATTTCCCCATTGGCCCATAACATATTGATCCTCGAGAAAGAATTGTGCCTTTCTGAGAAAAAGGTGAATTCCTTTGAGAGGCAGACACAAGCCTTTATTGGCATATAAGCCTTTGAGAGGCCATTTCTTTCCCTCCAGACATCATTCAATTGTAATCTTTTCATGAGATCGCTAACAGATTTTGGTAGTTGATTAGTTTTCCTATTTCTAATTTTCATTTTGTTCTTTCTACATTTTTGTGTCAGTTTGTCCAGGTTTTCATTTATGACCCCATTAAAATCCCCTAAGATTACAAAGTTTTCATATGGGTATTCTTATAATAAATTGGCCATTTTTGGTAGAATTCCGATTTTCCTTCATTGAGTGCATAGACTCCCACTATTAAGATCTTTGTAACTTCCCACTGTATTTCTATTCCTAATACTCTACCCTCAGAGTCGGCTAATATATTTTTCGGCGCTAAACTTTTAAAAACATATATAACTATGCCCCCTTTACCCCATAGCAATTATGGAAGCATACTCCGATATTTTCATTTAATAAATATTTCTCTTGACCTTTTTTCACATGCATTTCCTGCAAACACCTCACGTCATTGTTTATTCTTTTCAAATATTCAAAGGCTATTTTTCTTTTTTGTGGGTTATTTAAACCATTTATATTGTTTGATAATATTCTCAATGCCATGACTTCCCTTATATCTAGCTAATTTTTTCTTTCGTTTTCTCTATTCCTCAGACTAGTTGGCTAAAATGCAAAAATTATTTGAAATTAACCTCTATAAATTGTAGAAACAAAAGTCTAACTACTCATGGGAGAGAAGGTGAGCGTAAACATAAATTCATACATTGATTTGACAATATTAGAGATTTCTCCTTTCTTTTCACTATTATAGTCTCTCCCCTTCCCCTCTTTCCCCTTTCCCCTCTTGTTTCCCTCTGTTTTCTTCTTAACTTACTATACAAATCTATTGCCTTAATACAAATGCTTTGCATTGTAAACCACTTATTAATAATAATCAACATTATTGTTACTCTATCGGGGGCGTGTAGAAGGGAGGACTGGGGGGAGTTCCGGGAGAGCGGGAGGTCGGGAGATCATCAGGTGATGCATGATCTCATCTGGCTACGTGCGGAGAAGAGCGTACGCGTCTGAGCCTAATCCTCACCTGGGGGCAAGATCATTGTCCCTGCGCCTGGTGATTGAGCCAGACAGTTCGCGACCTGTGACTCATGGGGGGATGAGGAGTGGGGGTGCGATGCAACCGGCAAGGCCGCAGGTCCGTTGGCGTGCCAACGTTCTACTACGGCACTGCCGGGTCGGCAGTGCACTACTACACAACATATTCAAGTGAGAAAAATAGTGATAATGAGAACCCTCTTTATCGATAACCAAACCAAGAAGAAAATGACCTATCCTTATCCATTATCTCTATTCTGTTGTCCATTTCCATATTTCCTGTAATTGTACCCTAGACAGGAAAAATGAATAGTTCTTTTTCCACAATATTAAATAAGGAAAGAAAAATAGATAGATATAAAGAGTGAAATATATTCAAATTTCTTTCCGGTGTATTACCTGTTGTTACACCAACCCTAGGTCTTTTTTGTTCTTTCTCAAGAAATCATCCATTTTCTGCACTGAGTCAATCACAGCCTTTTCCCTTTTGTATGAGAAAGATATTTATTTATTTATTTATTTATTTATTATTGTATTTGTAGATCGCCCCACCCCCTAAGGGCTCTGGGCGATGGACAACATTCCTTCTACTAAGATATTCCTTCTACTAAGTTCCAGTTATATCTGATACCTTTTTTAAGGTGTCTGAAATGGGTAGGTAACTCTTCCTTCTCTTTAAAATAACATAGGGAACCTCTTTTAAAAGAATCAAATTCATATCTTCTATTTGCAATCTTTGTGAAGCTTGTTTTTAAGGAAGTCATCTCTCAATGACTTCTAAACACATGTTATCAAAATGTCTCTAGGCACTTTGTGTTCTACTGCATATTGACCCCTATTGGTCAAGCAGGCCTGCAAGATGTACATGCTGACCCACACATAGATACTGTAGGTATATATCCTTTGTTCCCTCTCTCTGCACATGCTCTCTAGTGATAGCAAGAGGAGGCTAGCTAGAAAGTTTTTTCTTGTTTTACATCCAAGTTTACCCTTCCCTACTAATGGATCCTATCGGTTTTCTGAATGCTCTGCGGGATCCTGAACCCACAAGCACCCTTGATGAGCAAGTGGAAGACTGGAATTCCAGGCTTTCTGATGCCATCAAGGTGATTGCTCCCCGGCGTCCTCTACGCTGCCGCGCTCACCTTGCTCCATGGTACACCGAGGAGCTACACCATATGAAGCGGGAGCTTAGACGACTGGAGCGAATGTGGAGGAAGTCTCGTGATGAAGCCGCGCAAACATCTTATAGGACGTTTATGAAGGCCTATGAGATGGTGACGAAGGGGGCAAAGAGAGATTACTTTTCCTCCTCTCTTGCATCTGCTAGCTCTCGCCCAGCCCAATTGTTTCGCATTATTCGGTCTTTGTCCTCATTAAATGAGGGCTCTAAACATCCCCAATTGGCTCTTGGCTGTGAGGCTTTTATGAGCTTCTTTGCGGATAAAGTCACGTCATTCCGCCATGACCTTCCTGCCACCCTTGATACAATTAGCGAACTGGAGGCTCCGTGGCCGTCTTCAGGTCCTTTTTTGAACCAGTTTTCCCTGCTCGCCAAGGCTGATGTTGACAGGGTCCTGGCTGCTGTTAGACCTACTACCTGTCCTCTGGATCCGTGCCCCTCGTGGCTGATTACAACCTGCCGTGAGGACTTATGGCCCCACCTACTGAATATCATTAACTGCTCCCTTGAGCAAGGAGTGTTTCCTGGTGGGCTGAAGGAGGCAGTGGTCCACCCACTCTTGAAAAGACCATCCTTAGATCCTAGTGATCTGGCCAATTACCGCCCCGTTTCAAATCTTTCGTTTCTGGGGAAGGTAATTGAGAGAGTGGTGTTGGAGCAGCTTCAGGGCTTCCTGGAGGACACATCGGCCCTCGATCCCTTCCAGTCCGGCTTCCGTGCTAGGCATGGGACGGAGACCGTCCTTGTTGCCGTCACAGATACGCTCCGCGCTCAGCTTGACCAAGGCGGATCGGCGCTGCTGGTGCTCTTGGATCTTACCGCAGTGTTTGATGTCATGATCTTTTGACCCACCGCCTGGCTGCTGCCTGGGTGCGGGGCACTGCCCTTCAGTGGCTTGCCTCGTTTCTCCGGGAGTGAAGTCAGCAAGTGTGGTGCAGGGACCAGGCTTCCCAGCAGCGCCCACTTACTTGTGGTGTGCCTCAGGGAGCTTTGTTGTCCCCGCTGTTATTTAACATCTATATGCAACCCTTGCTCGGCTGGTGCGGAGCTTTGGGCTGATCTGTCATCAATATGCTGATGACACTCAGCTCATTCTGTTGATGGAGGCGGGGGCGGCCACCGCCCCTGCGGCTCTACAGCATTGTCTGGAGGAGGTCGCTGGTTGGTTGAAGCAGAGCAGGTTAAAACTTAATCCAATGAAGACGGAGGTCCTTTGGCTGGGCCGTGAAGGGGGGGGCGGGGGTTTTCAGCCGCCAGTTCTGGAGGGGGTCTCTTCGACATCGACCCCTTCCATTCACAACCTGGGCGTCCACCTGGATTCGTCTCTTTCCATGGAGACCCAGGTGGCACATATAACCCGGGCTGCTTTCTTCCATCTCCACCAAGCCCGGCGACTGGCCCCCTATCTCTCCCAGTCCGACCTGGCCACGGTGATCCATGCAACAGTCACCTCCAGGCTGGATTATTGTAATTCGCTCTACGCTGGCCTCCCCTTGCGGCTGATGCTGAAACTGAAACTGGTCCAAAATGCAGCGGCTCGCCTTCTCACGGGGGTCTCAGTCAGAGACCATATCACTCCCGTGTTGTGCTGCCTGAATTGGCTTCCAGTGGAATTCCGGATCATCTTCAAGGTGTTGGTTTTGACCTTTAAGGCCCTTTACAGCCAGGGGCCCTCATACCTACGGGACCGTCTCATCCCATATGTCCCGAGTCGCGTCCTTTGATCAGCGGAGGCAAATCTGTTGGTGGTCCCCAGCCCCTCCATGATGCGGCTGGCCTTCATGCGGGCCAGGGCATTTACTGCCCTGGCCCCTGCCTGGTGGAACACTCTTCCTCCAGCAGTTAGGGCCCTGCGGGACCTTGAAGAGTTTCGCAGGGCCTGCAAAACTGTGTTGTTCCACCGGGCTTTTTGGGGGGGCGGCCGCTGAGCCTGCCCCTCTTTTGTTGCCCACGCACTGGCTATATATCTGACCATCTGCCTACCCCCTCCCACCCAGGGTTTGTCCACTGGGGTTTGATCCCAGACGCCTTTTATTATTATTCATTTTTTGTAGGTTACTGCTGTTATAGTTTTAATAGTTTTAAGGTTTTGTATTGCTTTAATTGGGGCTACTCGATTTGTTTTATTGTTTTGTTATTTGCTGTTGTACACCCCCCTGAGCCCTTCGGGGGTAGGGCGGTTTATCAAATCGAATAAATAATAATGATGATGATGATGATGATGATGCCTGGCTGTCTTCACTGTAATCTCATTTGCAGTTCTTTTGGCGGGCATTTCCACGAGGGGGGGGTGCACCCTGCTTTAACTATAGGGGTTTATGCAGGCAAATCTCAGTTCTGGCTTCAGCCAGGGAAGATTCTCATTACCAATAAACTACTGTTCTTCTATATGAGTTTGTTGCAGTTTTTGGGATTCTGACAGGATGCCCCAGCGTGAAAAGACACTATTAAAGAGGATCCATGCAGTTGTGGTGGCAGAGTTGTCCCTACAAGGGAAGGCTTCTACCCATTTGGAGAAGGGGTTGATGGTTGTAAGGCAATCTTTGTTGCTGCAAGGGGTAGGAGGCAGAGGACCAATGAAATCAATTTGGATGCGAGCCCATGGGCCTTCAATACGTTGGTGTTGGAGGGGGGCTTTAGGACCATTGGGATCAGCGTTGATCATGGCTCAAGAGAGACAGTTATTCACCCATTGGTCATGTCAGCCTTCATGACTGGCCACCAACTAGTATTCCGGACTTGCTCGTACATGGCATCCTTGCCTCTGTGTCCCTGTTCATGGACGAACTGAATTAAGTCGCCATGAACATCCATGGGGACAATCCAGTGCAACTGTTTGGAGGAATCTGTGGCCCAATAAATTCCGTCCTTTTCAACAATAGTGAATTTGTATTGTCGAAGGCTTTCACGGCTGGAATCACTGGGGTGCTGTGTGGTTTCCGGGCTGTATGGCCATGTTCTAGCAGCACTCTCTCCTGACGTTTTGCCTGCATCTGTGGCTGGCATCTTCAAAGGATCTGATGGTAGGAATGGAAAGCAAGTGGAGTATATATACTGTGAGGTCAAAAGGTGAGGCCATCTGAATAGAGTAGCCTGGCATGCGAGTCACAGAGAAGTCTGTAGCATGGGAGTAACAATGAAGATAGCAAGGTCAATAGATGAATGGATCTGAATAGAAGTATCCTGGTCTTTGTTTCCTTTGAGTGCTGAGCCTTCAGGGAGGGCGGTATATAAATATAATAAATAAATAAATAGTCTATAGTTTTCCTGTGTTTGTGTGGAGCTGATCAGTCACTGTCTTGATTCTAGAGTTTTTCAACACTGGCAGCCAAATTCTGTTCATTTTCATGGTTTCTTCCTTCCTGTTGAAATTGTCCATGTGCTTGTGAATTTCAATGGCTTCTCTGTGTAGTCTGACGTAGGGGTGGTTGTCAGAGTTGTCCAGAATTTCTGTTTTTTTCAAATATTATTCTGTGTCCAGGTTGGTTTATCAAGTGTTCTGCTATTGCTGATTTTTTCATGGCTGAAAATAGTCTGCAGTGCCTTTCATGTTCTTTGATTTGTGTCTGAGCACTGCGTTTGGTGGTTCCTATGTAGACTTGTCCACAGCTACGTGGTATGCGGTAGACTCCTGCAGTAGCTAGAGGACTCCTGTTATCCTTTGCTGTACGTAGCATTTGTTGAATTTTCTTAGTGGGTCTGTAGATTGTTTGTAGGTTATGTTTCTTCATCAGTTTTCCTATGTGGTCAGTGGTTCCCTTGATGTATGGTAAGAACACTTTCCCTCTAGATGGCTCTTTATCCTTGTTCATGTGGCTTGTTCTTGGTCTTGCAGCTCTTCTGATGTCTGTAGTAGAGTAACTATTAGCCTGTAGATCCCTGTTTAGGTGATTCAATTCATCTTGAAGGAGGTTAATGGAGTACTCTGGCAGGGTGGGATAATCAAAGACACATGTCCTTGTTAATGAGGCATCTGGGTTATATTACTGGAGTAACTCATAGATCTCTGCAAACAGATTGTTTTGCCTTGGGCTTGCTTTCAGCTTGGACACTCTGCTATCCACCCATGCAAACATGGAAACTGGCAACTTACACAGTGTAAGGAATAATATGAAAATCCAATAATTCATAAGGCAGGGTATAAAGGGCAGGGTTACATGGCTAGCCACTTTCAGATTCTGGATTCAACTTTGCTTCAACCCAGAGGATACTAGTCTAACTTATCAAGATTTAGCTACTTTGCAAGCTTCAGATTGGTGGGCCAATTAAGAGAGGTATTTAGGTATTGATTTATTGCAGATGATACACTTGGATGATGGGTGGTGTGGGACAATTCAGCTCTATGAATTGAGAGATAACGAGTAGTAATGTAGTAATATATTAATTGGTTATAATGACATATAAATGAATAAGATAGTTGCATGAGATCATTGTTAATGACTGTATTGAGGCTAAGGGGTTATTAGTTAAAAGATACCCCTTCAAATTACCTGTTATTCTTTATATGCACGTGTGTTTTTCTCTTAATAACAGGTTTTTTCTCTTAATTGACTTAACAGGTTACCCATGGGATGCCTGAGAATAAAAACAATGAATTGAGATGTGGTACTGAAGAAGATTGCGGAAAACGCGTATTATGCGCGGTGTGTTTTACCAACCAATTTGTGAATGGATTATAAACGAGAAGTGCTAACTTGTGAATGACTTATAGAAGATATGACTACCACCTGTCTGGCTTATGCTATATATATTGGCAAACTATTATACACTGGACAGTTGCTGAGGACTACACAAATTTGGAGACTTGGATCCCACATTTATATCAGGTATGTTATGTTTCTTTAAATAATCTTTGAAGCAGCAGGAGGCCATTGCTTTCACATCCTGCATGTGAGCTCCCAAAGGCACCTGGTGGGCCACTGCGAGTAGCAGAGTGCTGGACTAGATGGACTCTGGTCTGATCCAGCAGGTTAGTTCTTATGTTCTTAAGTGAATTGAAGTGTACTGTCCATGGCAAGTTGCTGTTTTAACTTGACGTGATATGTGAACGTAATGAGTTATGTAGATATTATAGAATTAATCAGTTTGGTAAACTAAATAAGACGTTGAGCCTGTGTGATTTTGTGCTGGTAGGGCAGTGTGATTTTTTGAGTGCAGTGTGATTTTTTGATACTGTATATCTGTGTTTAGGATGCCATGGTTGGTTCACAAGCATATCTCAATTTCAATTTTAAAACTATTCACTCAGGTGGTTGTGGTGGGTTTTCCAGGCTGTGTTGCTATGGTCTGGTGATACACCTCTGAAGATGCCAGCCACAGATGCAGGTGAAACGTTAGGAGCAAGATCCACCAGACCACAGCAACACAGCCTGGAAAACCCACCACAACCAGTTGAATCCGGCTGTGAAAGCCTTCGATAATACATTATTCACTCAGGATTTCAGCCTTTGCCCTCTTGCCACTCAAATGCCTCTTTGCTGGGTGGAGTTTTCTTGTTGTAGAACACTGGCAACAAAAATGTTCTTATTCCAAAAAATGTGGGACAAGTAGCACTGTCTGTTTTGGACAAAGGAAACAACAATGTCTGTTTTAGACTTTCAGAAAAGCCAGGGTCAGAGGCCAGGGTTGGCAACTGAAAAATGCTGTTGTTGCAAGTAAACAGACATCTGGTGCTTATCACGCCGGAATAGGTAAGTGCTACCTTTGAATAGGCTCTGTGTTTGTTGTTTATTTAGACCAATCATCTGTCTTGTTAGAAACTATTTTGCCTCATACGGAGCACTACAATCACTATTAGCCTCAGCTTTCTAGATAGAAGAGAAAAATGTATAAAGGAATGTATTTTTTTCTTCCTTGAGACACACACATTTGAGTGTCTCCCCTTTACTGTAATGAAAGTGTTGGCATTTTGCTGTGCATGCTAATTAGCTAGTGAGGACAGAAGTCAGTGACCAGGTAATTGACCCCTGTTGGTCAAGCAGGCCTGCAAGATGTATGTAAGGTAGGGGGTTGATGTGTGTTTCTGTTCAGGCATTCTGGCCTTGGCACATTCCAGGATCTGGGCTGTGTGCCCAGAGTGGCTGCGAAGTTAACCTTGCTTTTGTGCTTATCATATATGTGTGTGAAGCTTGCTTTTCTTGCATCGTGGGAATTGGGTTGGGGAGGCCTGGGAGGAGCTCCATAACCTGTAAAAGAAGCCGCCTATTCCCGAGAAGGTCAGAATCTGCATTCCGTGTAGTGTGATCATTGAAGTTTATGAAATAAAGAGCTATTCTAAGTTACTTGTTTCGAGTCCTTCGAGGTTCCTTACAATGTACATGCTGACCCACACATAGATACTGTAGGTATATATCCTTTGTTCCCTCTCTCTAGTGATAGCAAGAGGAGGCTAGCTAGAAAGTTTTTTTCTTGTTTTACATCCAAGTTTACCCTTCCCTACTTTTTACAATTAGTAAACTTTGTCAACCTTAAAGCAACTGACTCTGTCTCTTTATTTGCGCAAACTCTGCATTTCTACTTCAGGGGACCAAGTTTTTGTTTGGACAACCTTTTATTTATCTAACAGAAGCATTCCAGCATTATGACAGACATTTCTGCTACTGCCGGGGCTGCCAATCCATCCGGTCCCTCGCGCCAGCCTGAAGAGCACGGAGCCTATTCCTCGGGACCGCCACTCTCTAGCCCCGGGGTCCTCGGCCCAAACTCTCCGGCTTCTCCCCTCGTCCCCAGGGGACCCTCCTGCGGCGCCCCCCCCCCCCCCCCCCCCGCGCAGGGCCACGTCCGTGTCCACAGTCCTGGGCTGCTCGAGAAAGAAGGCCCAGAGCCTGCCCGGGGCAGCAGGAGCATTCCCCGGCAGGCCCAAGCCGGCTCCTTCCCGCGTGTCGGTGGGTCGCCTTCCGCGGCGCGGCCTTCGGAACCAGGATGGAGGAATGTTCCTCCGCGACCGGCCCCCGACTCCGTTGCCGCTCCTTCCTGCCTGTCTCGACAGACCGCGTTCCCAGGACGGGCTCCTGACGACGCCTTGCGGGAGGAGGACCCAAAGGACGACTTCTGCGCGACGGCCCCGCCTCCTTCCGCTCTCGGGCGCCCCGCCTGGTGACGCGCAGCCGGAGCCGCCTCTCTAGCTGCCCCCCGCCCCAGAGAGAACGGGGGCCGCAGTGACCGCTAGGGGCCTCCAGGGGGAGCCCGCGGCCAGGCCGCCGCAGAGCTGGCTACGGAAACCGGCATGGTCATTCCCGCGGCCGCTCCCCCGTCTCTCTCCCTCTCTCGCGCGCGCCAGGTTCTGCCGCCTGACGTCGCCCGCCCGCCCGCGCGCGTCACCCAGACAAGATGGAGACGGCCGAGGAAGGTAACGGCCGAGAGGCCCCTTCTGCCGGCGCCGGCCGGGCCTGGCGGGGCACCTGCGGCGCGGGGGAAGGGGCGGGGCGGAGCCCGTGGGGGCGAGGCCGGGCGCGCGGGTGTCTCTCCCCCCTTTGACAGCAGGGCGGGCGGGCGGGCGGGCGGGCGGGCTCCGGCAGGGCTGCCGTCCCGCAGGTGCGATTCCAGGGCCCGCTGCGGCAGAAGTCCCGAGCCAGGCCCCCTGTGTCTGAGGGTCGGCCCCGCCGAAGACGCCCGTTCCCCGGGGAGGGGGACAGGGGGCGCCGCCAGGCGCGGGTTTCCTGGCTCCCTTCCCCCCACCGGCTCTGGCGGGGGTCGCCGGGCAGGCCTGAGTGGCCGCCAGTCCAGCGGGGCGGGGGGTCGGCGTGGCCGTGGGCTGCTCTCGGGAGCCGGGTTGGAGGCCGGCCGTGTGGACAGGTGCCCGTGCGAGGGGCGCAGTAGCCGCGTGGCTGGGCCCGGAGGCGGCGAGGGCGGGTGGGCAGGCCAATGGAAGGGCTGGTGGGGCCTCCCTTCCTCCCGGATGCCCGGGGTGGGCGGAGACCCGCCAGGCTGCTCCCTCGGCTGCAAAGCCTCTTGTGAGACTTTTCGAAGGGGGGGGGGTCTGTATTTTCGCCGTGGGAGTCCTATTTGCCCTCCCGAAGCTGTTGGGATGAATCCCAGAAGAACAGATACATGGATCTGTGTTACAAAAACAGCCGTGTTTCATGTTTAAACAACCGACACCCTTTTATGAGCCGACTTTGTCAGAAAACTGGCATATGACACGAACCCATTAAGGTGAATAATCAACTTTGATCCTATTCAGCCTGTTGAGGTAGGTAGTTTATGGCAGTCTGTTCACCATTAATTCATAATTGGAGGTACATAATACAGTGATATATTACCCCTTTCCCCTGATTTTTCACACAGTGATTATAGCGGAAGATATAGTGGATACAACTTCTTGTATGCCACTTACCTTTCCTGCCTCTGGGGGTGGGGGGGTGGGGGTCCAGGGCAAATTGTACTTTTTTTGTAGTTCAGCTCTCTTGGTAGGAAGCAAAACATCTGAGATAAAAAGTACCAGCCGTAAGGCTTCATGCCTATTCATTTAAAATTAGCTTTCCAACCCACTACCTTCCTTTTCGCTATGTTTGGCACAGGGCTGAAAAGATCTGGATTATATCCAATACCTTTAAATCTTTGTGGATTTTTATTTGACTAAACAAAACTAAAAAGTACACCATGTCAACTTAACCATCTCAAAAGTTTTTCCAGTAGTAAACAGTGAGTAAACTGAAATCTTTGATTGGGATTTTAAAAACTGCCGAAGTACACTTAAGTGGGGGAAAACCCAAGTTGTAAATAGAAAACTTTGTACTCTGATTCATATCCATTCAAGTGGTTACAAACAGCTTGTCATGAAACAATGCATTTGTGGATATGGAAAATTTTCTGTAAGAAACATTTTTGGGAAGATTCCCAATACAGAAAATGTTCTACTTCACTTCATGACTTGCGGGGCAAACCGAAGTAATTTTACTCAAAGTCCAATTTTATTCAATGGAACTTACTCCCAGGAAGGTGTTCCTGGCATCATAGTCACAGATTACCTCTTCCTTGGCACTTGCACTTTCTCCTGCCACTCAAGTTCAAGTTCTGCCACTGCCACTCAAGTTCAAGTTCTGCCACTGAAGCTCAAGTTCTCCTCTCTCAGATTCTTATTGCAGGCCTAGGAAGTAGATCAGGATGGGTGTGACTGTGCCAAGGACAGAGATCTGGGCCAAATTGGGGATGTGTTTAATAGCAACATAGAGCAGGAAGAGACAACAAAGGTCATACAGGGGTGTTGTGTGGTTTCCGGGCTGTATGGCCATGTTCTAGTAGCATTTTCTCCTGACGTTTTGCCTGCATCTGAGGCTTCAGAGGATCTGATGGTTACAAGTGGAGTATGTGGAAAGCAAGTGGACCTGTGGAATTTCCAGGGTGGGAGAAAGAACCATTTGCCTGTTAACAAGTATAAAGGATACAATTATCAAGCTTGATTTGCATGTGTTGGGTGGGATCCAACCTTCGACAATACAAGGGTCATATAGTGTATCTCCTTACATAAGGGTCATATAGTGTAACTAACTTCTTGTATAATGCCAGAAATTCACAAATCTCCCCACCACCACCACCACCCCGCTCTTGCAGTAACCCCTGCTGAAACCTCCAGGATCACTGGGCCAATCTGGCATGGAGAAAAATTATTTCCTGACCCAAAAGTGGTGATCAGTATATAAGAAAGAGCCACAAGAACTGAGCACTGGAACATCCCTTCCTGCCCTCCCTCTCACAGTCTGCCTAAATTCATAGTGAGTCATACAGTCACCATTGTCAGGTAGCCCTCTTGCCTCTGCTTAAAATATCCGAAAGAGGAGAGCTGACCATCTCCCAAGGAATCCCAATCCACCGAGGAACCGTTCTATCAGGAAGTTCTTCCTGATATTTAGCCAAAAACTCTGATGATTTAATTTCAATCCATTGGTTCTAGTTGGACATTCTGGGGCAATTCTGCACCATCCTCTATATGACAGCTCTTCACATTCTTGAAGATATCATCTCTCAGTTGTCTGCTTTCCAGGCTAAACAAGCTCAACTCCTTCAACCTTTCCTCTTGGGACTTGGTCTCCAGACTCCACAACATCTTTGTTGCTCTTCTCTGGACACATTCCAACTGGTCAGCTGTCATGATCTGGTCCTGTTCCGTCCCAATCCTGTCATGTTTGCTGACTGGGATGTGGGATCCTCTCTCTGGGACTGCTGTCTCTTGCTTGCTCTATAGTTTTGCTTTTAGGCACATGCTAATCTGCTGGTTCGGCACATACTGGCTTACACACTTCAAAGTGTAGTATGGGCTGTTTTTCTCTGGTGAATGCCATATCTTCTCCTTCCCATGAGAAAGGAGGAGTGCCGTTCCCCGCTTGGGAACTGGCACCAAAGGGTGGTGTCAAGCAACCTAGAAGCAGGGGAAATAGAGTAGGTTATAATGGAAGCTGTTTTGGTGCTTTCTCCTTAGTTCTGTCATAGAAAATCTGACTTCACAATCCTGACGCTGTTTTCAATAAACAAAATTGTTATTGAACAGTCCAGGGGCACAACATCAACATCCCTCTTAAATCATGGTGCCCAGATTTGAAGACAGTACTCTAAGGCGGATTCTGCATGGGCCAAAAACAGCGGTGTGAAAACGGTGTAAAAGGGTTTACACCATTTTCACACCGCTGTTTTTGGCCCATGAGGAATCCGCCTAAGTCTCACCTCCTGAAGATACCCTACATTTTGGGAGTCAGGAAAGAAGCACGAATGGACCAGTGATGATCATTTACCATCTCTGGGAGAAGTACAGAGACTTGCACTTTTCATCCAACTGCAAAATTAAGTCATTCTGCATAGGACTGCATCAAGCACACTTACACCATTCTTCATCCTAAACTGTATTCTGCCAATGCATGATGCCTGGGGGCGCCATGGCACCCACCAACACTTTCCCTGGCACCTGCCAAGTTTCTTTAGAAAGTGGACAGGGCCATTTGCCCAGCAAGACCTCTGGTTGGTCATTGGAAGTTTGGTTGCCTGTACCTTGTTTTTTCCTATGTTTGTTTATTATAAATTAGTCTACGAGCATCAATTAGTGATTGCCTTTGCAACTTTTAAAAATATTGCTTTGGCAGCAGTTAGCTGCCACCATCAAAACAAGGATCTTCACTAAAAATTACTGAAAATAAGCTGTGACAGTCATTTGGTGGCTGGCTCTACGTCCTGCAGCAGCCATTGTGTAGCTCTGCTCACCATGCTGTGTCAGAATTCCCAAGGTGCCCATACGCTCAAAAATGTTGGGGACCCCTAAGGCCTAGTGGGTAGATCTGCTTACCTTTAAGACTTTTTAAAATAACAAATACTACAGCTGTTTGCAAAATCTCCCATTGGGCATTGTGACCCATCTCAGGACTCTAGTCCAGTTGATATTGTGGAGATCCTGACCTAGACTTGGTTTTGAGAGAGAGAATGGGAGAGTTGAATTAAACTCTTGGGCGTCTCCTATCAAGATCACACTTGATTAAAAACAAAACATTTACTTAATTTATGTCCTCCTTTCTCCCAATGGTTTATAGCAATTTTACGTCCTTTTATCCTCACAGCAAATCTGTGAAGGTGGTTAGCTGATTGTGAGTGGGCCAAATGTGCTTCTGTGGCAGAGTGGAGATTCTGTTTAACTATAAATTAACATGTTTTAATGGATAGAATGTTTTAGGAGAAACATACCAGTTTTTTGGGGGGGGGATGTTGGGCAGCGTAACCCAAAGTGGGGTACGGGGGTAGATCAGTGCTGGAGGACCAAACTTGTGTCGCCTCCAAAGGGGTTTCAGGTGGTGCGGGAAGGTGGGAAAGCAGTAAACCATCCCTGGCTGCCTAAACAATCTCATAGGAAGAGTGACTTGCACCACACTTCTTTGTGGCACAAGTTGGCTACTGGTGTAGAGGTTGTTCCTGGGCTGAAAGTCTGTTAGACATTGACTTTGTCTCCAAGGATGCACCCAGAATCTGCCCCCCCCCCCCCATATGATGCCAGTGTGGGCAGTTGTGGCGGAAGCCTGCAGCTTCAGGGACCAACTTCTGGGCCCAGCTGCCCTGCAGCAGCCCAACAGCAAAGTAAGTGATCCAATACTAGCGTCCATGCCGGTTTGTGTGGCACAGTGGACATGAACAAGTGTAGGGCTCCTGTGGCTTCCAGTGTGACTTCAGCCCCCGCCCCTTGGATTGCACTTGGGCAGCCCAATCCAGAGCCTCTTGGCAGGGCATGGCGCTGCTACAGCAGTGTGGGGAGGCAAAAAACAAAAAAGGTGCCCTCCCCCCTCAAAGTCATTCACTAAGCTCTATGGACCAAGCTCCTGGTGCCGTTGTCCTGGCCGGCAAAGGCTGGGTGGAAGCTGACTAATGTTGGTTCCGCCTTGACCACACCTCTGGAATCCCCCCACTACACTGGTGGGGGCACAGGAGCATTGGTGCAGTGCTGTGCGCTGCATCTGGCCGCCATGGAGGGTGCAGTAGCTGCCCACTGGCCGATTTGCCCTTCTGCTGGGGTAAGTGTCCCAAGGGGGCAAATCTGCTGTACAAGTAGATTTGGGTACCTTGATAAAAAAACCTTCATGTGAACATTTTCATACTTTTCCCTTCTTCATGCTCAAAATAAAGAGTGAAATATCCCCCTGATGTTCCCAATTGGTACATGAAATATATTTTTTATTGTGTCTGTGAAGGGGTGTATTGGTGTATCTGTGTAGTTGATGTGATATCAGCAAACAGTTATCCCCTTTTCTGTTTTCTGTGAGCTTGTAATAGTTATAACATTATCAATCTCTAGGTCATATCCCTCCCCTGATATTTACTTAGATTATTATTATTTCTCATCTAGAAGAAAGGTGGAAGGAATTGAGCCATTCTTGATTTGAGGAATGTAGAACATTTTTATCTGTTGACAAGTTCAGAATGTTAGTGTTAATTGCTGTGTTGCTGTTATTAAAGACTGGGTTGTGCTTTGCTGTTAAGGACTTAAAGGACATTTATTTCCATGCTGCCCTAAACCATGACCACAGAAGGTTTCTTAGGTTTTGCTTTGAAGGGAGGTCGTATCCGCGTACAGTACTCCTGTTTGAGTTGGCCACAGTCTCAACAGTGTTCGCTAAATGTCTAGCCCTGATTGTGGCTCACCTGAGGCTACAGGGCTGCACAACATACCCATATCTTGATGACTGGCTGATAATGGCAGTCTATTGGTGCAAGATGTGGAGACGCTACTGACCACATGTGATAGACTGAGACTGGCAATTTACAGCAATAAATCTAAATGGGAACCCATAGGGGTCCTTCAGTATAGTGACACCTCTGTTGACTTGATTGTAGGCAAGGGATTTCTCCCTCTGGATGGAGGCAGTCTTATCAGAATGGTCATTAGGCAGTTTCAGGGTAACCACTTCCAGTCAGCCAGGTCTGCTCATCAGTGGTTGGGGTTGATGACCACTGTGACCATCATTGTTCCCTTAACCAGATTCTTTGAAGGAAGGTTTGGATGGCCATTGCAAGGACAATTTAGTTCATAGTTGCCAGGGGAATATGAATACCACATAAAAGTGGTTTAACTTGCCCTGCCATCTATTTCAGATAGCCGTTATTAATACAAACGGGCACCATAGCAAGGCGTTATCACATAACCAGACTGAGGGGCACAGGCTCCTGTTGTGTGCCTTGGGAGACCACTGCCATGTGGAAGTGGGTGCTGAAACATCTGGCCTTAATTCATCCAGTGTGGACACGGACAGGCTAAACAAGGTCAGATCCACAAACCATAAGTGAGTGCTGCGGACAAGTTCCTTTTACCTATCAATCAGTCCCACTGTCATCTAATATTGATCCTCCACAAGAAGCTGAGCACAAAGGCCAGCCCATTTCCCCTCAGAAGAAGCTTTGGATCAGTCTACTTTAACATTGCCCACCAATCAGGTCAACTTGAATAGCCCACAGTTTGACCTGGATGAAGGTGCCAATGCCAGGAGCCTGCTTCTGCCTGTAACTGACTTGGGCCAAGGAAAAGAACACAAAGAGTAGATATTGATGTGGAATTGCACCCTATTCGAGTTACTAATTGCATCCAACTGGAAGGTGGAAAATCGTGGGCACAGGAGCTATTGGAACTTAAGCAGGTTGAATCCCCCTGTGAAACTTTTCCAACAGAAGTGTTACTAACAAGGCTTTAACCAGGGCGGGAGGGGGGTAGGAAGTAAAGAGCTTAAGGGCAGAACGTACAAAGACCTCGGAAAACAGGTTCCTGGAAAGGTCAATGGTAGTGTCCTACATGATACAACCAATTCTCTTAACCTTCTAGTGGAATTAGATTGACTCCAGGCTCCTCAATTCACCCATTCCCCTAATATCAAGATTCTTTCATGGAACACAGCAGGTTGGGGCTCCAACGCCAAGAATAATGAAGTTATTAATTACCTTAAAGGATTTAACTTCATTTTAATTCAAGAGTCTGGTCTCTATCTAAGCCGCAGCTAGAGGGCTATACTGTATACGATATACCAGCCCATAAACCTAAAACCAGGGGAGAAACTTAGGGGGGCTGGCTTTTTTCTTGGATTCCTGTCTTGATACAAGGGTCAGTGCTATCAGTCACAGACCAAGAAAGGGATTTGGGCGTCTTAGTTGATAGTTCCATGGGAATGTCAACTCAGTGCATGGCAGCTGTGAAAAAGGCAAACTCTATGCTGGGGATCATTAAGAAAGGAATTGATAATAAAACTTCAAAGATTGTCATGCCCTTATATAAAGCAGTGGTGCGACCGCACTTGAAGTACTGTGTCCAGTTCTGGTCGCCGCATCTCAAAAAGGATATTGAGGAGATAGAAAAAGTGCAGAGAAGGGCAACAAGGATGATTGAGGGACTGGAGCACCCTTCCATGAGAGGAGAGGTATTGCAGCATTTGGGACCCCTTTTTTTTAGTTTGGGAGAGGAGGACGCTCTGAGGGGATAATGATTGAAGTCTATAAAATTATGCATGGGGTAGAAAATGTTGACAGAGATAAATTTTTCACTCTTTCTCACAATACTAGAACCAGGGGGCATTCATTGAAAATGCTGGGGGGAAGAATTAGGACTAATAAAAGGAAACACTTTTTCACGCAACGTGTGATTGGTGTTTGGAATATGCTGCCACAGGAGGTGGTGATGGCCACTAACCTGGATAACTTTAAAAGGGGCTTGGACAG